>NW_001865042.1:406046-458165 GCF_000002865.3 Monosiga brevicollis MX1
GACTCGACAGACACTTGCGTAGCTACTGTGTTTTTTTGCACCCTTTTTTCAAATTCTGTCAAAAGGGTGCCAGAAAGGCATTTGTTATTGGGTCGTGGCACATTCCACTCGCGATTGGGGTTGAAGTCTCGCTCCTTCACGCATGCATGTATGGGTGAAACGTATAGATCTGGGATACTGCCGGTCAGGAGCGCTTCCAGAGTACGTGTTAGGTGCACAGACAGCTATCACATCCATTTGGATTCTCGTATCATGGTGCTGACCCGTGTGTTGGTCGTTGTAAATGACAGGCCTGGGTGTCGCCTTCTATCGCGGTGCCGATTGCTGCGTCCTGGTCTTTGATGTGACCGTGCCCAAGTCCTTCGAGACGCTCGGCTCGTGGCGCGATGAGTTCCTGATCCAGGCCAGCCCCCGTGATCCCGAAAACTTCCCCTTTGTCGTTCTCGGCAACAAGATTGATCTTGAAAGCCGCGGCGTACGTGACCCACCCCTCTCGACACCCCCGACTGTGTTGCGCCCCACTCTTGTTGTGCTGGTCTGCCTTTCTGCTGGCCAATTCCCTCGTTGTCTCTCCATGACCATGTTGCTCTTTTTGACTTGAACATTGGGCCTGCATTTGACCTTGATGCGCAGATCTCGCAAAAGCGTGCCATGACCTGGTGCCAGAGCAAGGGTGGCATTCCTTACTTTGAGACTTCCGCCAAGGATGCCGTCAACGTTGACACGGCCTTCCAGACCATTGCCAAGAATGCCCTCAAGCAGGTGGGTCCACCGCATGCCTGATTGTCTTCAGCTTGGCTTGTCTTGCCCAGCAGCCACCTTTTCCTGTTCTCTTGCTGCATGGCTTGCCATCCTCATGCACACGCTTGCTCTTTGCTTCTTGGATCTACAGGAGAAGGACAGCGATCACTTCCATGACTTTGACAACAAGATTGTCCTTGACAGTGCCGAGGGCAACAAGTCGGATGGCTGCGCGTGCTAAGCAAAAAAGAAAAATACCGCCAAAAAACTTGTGTGAACTTGCTCCAGCTTGTCTTAGTCGCTCGTTCGGCCCTCAACTGCCACGTCTTCTCCACTTGATTCTTTTTGTGCGCCCCGCCGTCTTGTGTGCTTTTCCTCGTCTTGCTGTTGTCCTTCTGGCGCCGGTGTTGTCATCTTGTGTCCCTTTAATCCCCACCCCTTTGCACAATCGCCCTTCAAGCGGAACCTTCTCGTTACTGGTCGCACTCAGTGCTGATTCGTCACCGTAACGAGGTCGCTTCGCTCAAGTGATTCAATGGAGGCGAGGCACGACTTATTCTTCTGTAGCTTGGCTTCCGCACCAGCGTGTGCATTTGGCCAGGAGCCTGTGGTTCCATCTCACGAGGCTGACCAACAGCTCCTGTCCTCCGTCACCCTGGCTTTGTTTTGCTTGTTGATCTCGTGGCGTGTGCGCTTTAGCTCTTCCTGCTTGGATATCGGTCGAGGTTCCCTCAATCTGATTTCAACGTCCCACTTTCAACATGTTGTGCTGATCGCCCCCTCACTTTGTCTGACAATCATGATCAAGCAGAAGCAACTCAAAACACACACACACACACACACACACACACACACACACACACACATAGGGCTTAACTTGACTGTTTGATGTGAGCCCCTTTGCAAGAATTGTTTTCATTTCAGTGCCAGACTGACCCGTGCGTGACCCGACGTTCTTGCGGCCTCGACGGGTCGTATTTTTGTTCCTTGTGCCATCTGTGCGGTGGAATAAGGGGTTAGGAGACGTTGTGGCAGATCACCGTCGCCATGGTGCAGACACGTAGCAAGTCTCGTGACAATGCCACCGGTGCTTCGCAGCCAAAGGTGAGGGCACAAATGGGAGCTCTTCTCGGACAAATGGCTCCAGCAGGTTTCGTCCCAAGATCACGCGCGGCTCTAGCTTTTCCGCTGAATCAAACCAATCTGACTCGCGTGCGTTTAGGCCCCCAAGAGGGAACACGCTGACCGAGACACGGTTCAGACCAAGGCACAGGACCGGGACGCCGCCGCCGCGAGCAAAGGAGCAGCGGCTGGCGTCAAAGCAGAACCCCGAGAAAAAGATGCAAGTCACACCAGCAAGGTCAAGCCCGAGCCAGAGGACGCCGCCATCAAAGCCGAACCTCGTGAGCAAGATGCCCACCAAGCCGCATCCACTGATACCACGGGCAAAGATCAGATGTTTGGCATTCGCTTCACCCACCCAAACAAGGTTTGTCAAACCATGCCAGCCCGAAGCGTTCAGCTGCCTCAAGCCAAACGCCGCCATTCACCATATGTGTGGCATCGCCCTCAGGTCATGTTTCCAGACGCCCACCTGACCAAGGCCGAGCTGGCCAAGTATTTTCTGGCCGTAGACCAGCATATTATCCGCTACACCCGTGGTCGACCCTTGACCCTCGTGCGTGGCATCAAGGGTGTTCAAGATGGCCGCCAGTTCGTACGTGGCATTTTTGCCTTTGCTCAGGGAGTGGCGGTCTGCGCTCAGTACTCTCGAATGATGCCACGTATCCACCTGGGCTCCAGACTATTGTCAGACTTTGCAGCTCTCATGCTGGGCACTTGGCCGCTGCTCATTCCACGTCGCAGGTCCAGAAGCATCCTCCCCACGGTCTGGCAAAACACATGAAGCGAATTGCTCTGAATGAGAAAAGTAGGTTGTGCACAGGCAGCAGTGGTACATCGAGTTGTGTTCAGCCCTGCTGCCACTCGCTGTCCCTTTCTTTTCTCGGCCACAACGTCGCCGCAGCAATCTCTTGTGCTGGGCATCTACTCATCTGTGCGTGCATATGCCTGCGTGTGCCCACACACGGTTCTGCGTTACTTGGGTGTAGATGGCAAGACGGACGAATACATGGAGGCCGATTCCGCAATGGCGCTGGTCTCTGCCGTGCAAATGGATAGCCTCGAATTCCACGCCTGGCTATCCACCAGCGAGCACCTTGACAGCCCAGGTCAGCCTCATGAAATGCTTCTCATGCTCTGATGCAAACACAAGTGGCAGATTACGCTCACTCAGGCCTGTACCGTGTTGACTGGCATGTGACAACAGACAAGGTCCTCTTCAACTTGGACCCGATTGATGACAAGAGCTTTGGGACCGTCAAGGAGCTAGCTTTTGCTTTGCGTGACATGCTGAGCCAAACTTTTGAGCTCAAATCCTTTGTCATGCTTACGGGTGCGTTTTTGTTGGCTCCAGGGAGCTTTGCCGCTCGTTCTCGCGTGCCTGCTGTGACAAGACGATTCAAATCACTGGCTTTGCAATATTGTGTGTCAAAATTCGCATAGGTGGGGATGGGCTGCACGTGGTGGTACCGCTCACGCCCGATTTGCACTTTGACGACACGCGTGAGTTTGCCAAATTTGTTGGCGACCGTCTGGCTCAACAAAACCCCGACAAGGCCACGATTCAGCTCAGAAAAGATCAGCGGGGCGGTGAGTTGCAATGACCGGGCTCGCACACTCTTGTGATCCACTCGCGATCCATTGCCTGATTCGTGTGGTCGTGTGGATGATGATGCGTGCCAGGCCGTGTGCTGATCGACTACATGGCCAACACGTACAATCGTGGTATGGTAGTGCCATACTCGACGCGAGCACGCTCGGGGGCCCCAGTGGCCTGCCCAGTCACCTGGGCGGAACTGCAGGATTGTACCTCGTCAAAGCAGTTTGATACACAAAGGTTGGTTGGTCTACGTCTTGCTACTCATGACTAATGACTGCATGCTCTTGAAAACCTGGCATCTCACTGTTGCAACCACGCAGCGTGCTGAAGCGGCTAGAAAGCACGGGTGACATCTGGAAGGACCTGGCTCGGGTCGCACAAAAGATTCCAAAAGACTACGCGGGCCGATAAGCCCTCCACGATAGATGGTCGCCCCCGCATCAGCGCAATCCCCCCTCCCCCACTTGCTTTACGTACCTTCGCTCTCGCCAGTTGATGTTGCCTCAAGCTTCTCTTTCCCCCTCGCACGCGCCGGCCGCCGCGGATCCTCAGATCAACTTGCACGTCCCCACGAGGCCTCACACCTTGTCCGTTTGATTTGTTGATGTTTTAATGCTCAAAGCAAAAACATGACGTATTACAACACAAACTACAAGCGAAGCTCTACACCAACTCCCTTTCAGTGCCTTGATCACCAGCACAAACGTACTTAATAGCGACACAAACTCGAACCAAAAGTGCGGAAAAAGCAAGAAAAATGAAAAAAAAATTTCAAATTCATGAGTTGAGTTTTGACTGACACATCATGATGATGCGACGGGCTGCAGCGATCGCCTGCTTGGGACTGGTGCTGATGTGGGGCGGTGGGGCAAAGGGCGGGAGGGAGATGGTGTGGCATGTGGGGCCAGCGGGCAATCATGACTTTATGAGCGTTCATGCTGCTGCTGAGGCGCTGGTTCAGAAAGAAGAAGATTTGGCAAACGTCACGCACTTGCGGATCGTGATCCATGACGGTCACTTAGATCGACCACTGCAGCTGAATGCACGCCACTCCTTGCCAGACGGCACCGTCACTTGGACCGGTGCCCAAGCAGGCCAACGCCTCACCACCGCCTTGCCTGTCCATGGCTTTACGCGCAAGTCCAGCACACCGGATGGATCCAGCTTGTGGTCGACCGTGGTACCCGACCATGCAAACGCATTCACCGATGTCTACTGGCAGGGCCAGGCCTTGACTCGAGCACGCACGCCCAATCTGGGCCAGTTTTTTGTATGGGATCGGCCCCTTTGCCCAGTACGTAGAGATTTCGGTCATCAACTTGTTTGCAAGCCCTTGTGAGGTCTAATCGATTCCTTTGATCTGCCTCAGCTTGGTCCTAATGAGACACTGCGCATGTGATTCTTATATTCAGGATGTGCGGACCAACGCCACGTGCGCAAAAGAAGCTCGTTTCGGCTTCTACTATGCACACAATGACGTCCAGGAGGCCTGGCGCAATGAGAGCAACGCCCAGTTTATGGTGTACCACGGCTGGACTGCGTCGCGTCACCACCTCCGCATCATCGACCCCAGCGCGCAGCGCGTGCTCTTCACCAATCCATCGGATCGCCCCATCGGCTACTGGCCAAACGTCGACAGCGAGGGGGGCGGTCGCTACTTTGTCGAAAACATTCGCAGTGGACTCGATGCAAATTTTGAGTGGTACTTTGACTCGACCACCCGCGAGCTGAGCCTGCTACTCCCAGAAACCCTGAACCTCACGGACGGCGACATCTGGATTCCCCAAACCGACAACCTGCTCTTTGTCAACGGCACCCACAACCATGACTTTTCTGGCATCGACTTTACCTACACCAATTGGGTCTGCGGCCCGACAACTGTCTGTGACAAGCAGTCGGCTTCCTGGCAGAGGCAAGCTGCCATCGATCTTTTCGATGTGGTCAATGTGACCTTTAGCAATAACGAAATTGTCGGTGCTGGTGCCTGCGCTGTCTGGGTCCACGGGTCCTCTGTCAATATCACGGTTGATCGCAATGTGCTTCGCGATTTGGGGACGGGGGCTCTTCGCGTCGGGGATGAAACTCCGGAAGACGGGGTCCCTTATCGAGTAAGTCACTCTCCTCGTGACACTGCACATCAAGTCAAGTGACCGTGTCGCTCGGTCTCTCTTTGACTCGAAATCATGCCCACCTCAGGTGACTTTACAAAACAACATTATCCATCGAGGTATGCCAAGTCCGCCCACTTGACAGAGTTTGGGCACAGTTCTGGCTGCTCACCACACGCCCAATGGTTTGGGCTGAGCTTCTGGCAGGTGGTCTATCTTTTCCTTCAGGTACCCCCATCTTGATTCAAAAAGCCATCAACGTCTCTGTTGTGCACAACGAAGTGTCCTATTTCTCGTATGCGGGCATCTCGGTGGGCTGGAGCTGGAATTTTGAAGATCCGTCCTCCACGGCCAACGTGACCGTGGCATACAATCACGTTCATGACCTTGGCACTGGTACTTTTCGTCAGGTGTGTAGTCTTGATAGACGTGGCAACAATAATATGCCTTGCGCGCGACATAAGGGCATGTCTCAGATGATGAGTTGTGATTATACTGGGCATGACAATGGGTGTCGACCTCTTGTGATAGCTGGGTGACGCCATGGCAGCTGTGTACACACTGGGCGTGTTGCATGGCACGGAGGTGCACCACAATCTACTTCACGATGTGTATGCATGGTATACGGGTGGCTTCTGCCTCTCGCAAGACCAAGGTACAGCTTCAATCAAAGCGTCTATGGAATACTTGGCACTTATGGCCTCGCTCTTCTTCCTAACATGTTTTGACTGTGGCCGTTTCTTCAGGCTCGAGTGACATTTCGTTTCATGACAACGTCTGTCATGGCACAACGGGCGCCTCGCAGACGCAACATTATGGTGTCAACAACACGTGGGTTGTGGGCACCACCTCCACCAGCCAGCCAGCCAGTCAGCCAGCCAGTCAGCCGTGTCGCTCATTTGACATTTGCTTCTTCTACGATTTGCATTTATAGGTACGAAAACAACATCTTTGCTGCGGCCCTCACAGAGTCATGGACGTACCAAAATTCGCCGGGTATCCGCAGCGTGCCGCCAGACAACCAAGCACAACAGTTCATCTTTCGCCATAACATTGTCTATGTGACTAATTTCACAAATGCCACACAGCCCCTATTCTTGGTTGGTCTGTTGCATTGTCCCTGCAAATGGCCCCGCTTTGATGTCATAAGCCTGTACCTCAATCATTCAAGCCTCCTCCCATGCTTGTATATTTCCGTGTGTGCCAGGGTTCATATGAGGCCGATGCCTTCCTGAATGTGACCTTTGAGAGCAATCTCTATTGGAGCACGGTGCTGGGTGCAAATCTGACTGCGGCCCTTACATGGGGCGGCGAGGTCTGTTTTGCAGTTAGCCCAGTGAGCGAGAGCCGTTTTACTTGACTTGTTCCAACAGCTCACGGTTTTTGCTTCTTCTCGGGTGGGGCATGCCAACTCGCGTGTTGTAGGCCGGAGGGCTCAACAAAACCACCTTTGCGGATTGGCAGAATGGCTGCGGGACTAGCCGTGCTGCAAGCGCAGCAGGCACTTGCTCTGGTGGGTTTGCCAATGGGACGTGTCAACAAGCGACCCTGTGGCTCCTTTGGGCCTGACGCGCAAACCTGCTTGCAATCAAATCCATGTAGGCCCACAACAGGACTTGGGCTCCCTCGTGGCAGATCCGCAGTTTAAGAGTCCATCGACGCTTGACTTTTCCATACCTGCTGGTTCACCGGCGTACCAGGTGCGCAGCCAGCAAGACGCGAGTGCGGCCTGTCCCAAACGCCGTGCTAACGTAGACCTGGTATCACTCGCATGCGCACAGGTTGGCTTCAAGCCGATTGACCTCAGCCAAGTCGGACCCCTCCCCTCCTTGCCCGATCAGATTATAAGTACTTGAGCAACGGTGCCATCAGCATTCAAACGTCTGACCTGACCCACACTCACGCATTGCATGTTATGTGTGGCCCCGCTCCCAATTTAAAAGTTGGCCATAACACACACACACACACACACACACACACACACACACACACACACACACACACACACACACACACATCCAACAAAAATTCAACAAGTCCATCCAAAAAAAAAAAGTTGTGGATCAAACCAATAAATAATTTCAACAGCAAGTCAGCACACACACACACACACACACGCGCACTTGAAGCATCATGGCAGGGACTACAGGGGCAGCTGCGGCTGGGGCACGCCAGCTGACTCTGGCATTGATCAAGCCCGACGTGGCTGCACACCCTCATCGAGTGGAAACCATTCTGCGCATCATGCGCACGAATGGGTTTGAAGTCCTGCAACGCAAGGTTTGGCCAACCGATTCATGCGCAGCTTGCCATGCTCGCTAGCCTCACACTGGCTCGCCTACGTGTAGCGTCTGCGCGTGCCCCGGGAGCTTGCAGAAACCTTTTACGGCGAGCATCGTGGTAAGCCTACAGCGAGGCGCACACGCTTTTGCTGGGCGATGCCACATGATGCTCATGCTGCGCGTTCCACGTGGTTGCATCTGAAAATGAGCAGAAAAGTTTTTCTTCCCTCGTCTGACCAACTTTATCACGAGCAACGACCTTGAAGCTCTGGTGCTAGCGCGCCCCGAAGCCATTTCTGTGTGGCGTGCCCTTCTTGGTCCCACCAAGGTCTGAAGCGTCTAAATTCCGGGTTGTATCCGAACATCCTGCCCCTGACTTGGCTCCTCTCCCAGTCTGTCTCGTTCTGTTTTCTCACGCCAAGTGGTTTGGACAACAAAGGTTCACCGCACACGCATCACCAATCCCGGCACCTTGCGCGGCCTCTTTGGACTCTCAGATACGCGCAACGTGGGCCACGGCTCAGATTCTCCCGAGGCTGCCCGGCGTGAAATTGGTCTCTTCTTCCCCGAACTCGACTATGATCAACTTTGGGAGGCCGCGCAAAAGCCAGCTGCGCCGACATCTTCATAAGTCTGCCTGTACCAGCCTTCGGGCCCACCAAACGGAGGGAAAAGCCCTCACACTCAATGCTCGTGGATACCAATTCCCCGCTTTGACCTGCAAGTTCTATAATCGACTCAATGCCAAGAAACAGTTTTGCAGTTTCTCCTTAACGATGTTTGATTGGGTGACGCTCACGTTGCCAACAACGCACAAGCAACATCAAGCTGCGCCATTTAGCCATGACTATCGTCCGTCATCATGCGCGGCACCACCGACATGGTCATGAGCTCCTGGAACAGCAGTTTGCAAGCGTACGGCAAACGAATGCGCGAAACCTGTCCAAGAGTGCATGGGAAGGGCGAGCACGAGCACACACAAGCATGAGGGCTGCGTGGGAGATGTTATGCAAGCAGAGTACGGCATCGGGTGAACTCAACACCAACGGTCCAAACTTACCCGAGTTGAGTTGCGGCAGCGTGTGCACTCAAACTCGTTCTTTTCCAACTTGGCCACACAAGGCAGGCCACAGACATCGCAGACGTGCAAGCTGTAGGGATCTGAGACCTATGAAGCGCAAACAGAGCCGTGAGCAAGGTCCCAGACAGCCAACCCGATGTGCTTGCCGAAAATGTGAGACAGATTCAGGGAATCAAATTGACACGAGTCTCCATACCTCAAAGAGACGTTCGCGCAGAAACTGGGCAGCGCCATGGGCAATCATGCAATCACGCTCCATCTCTCCAAAGCGAAGGCCGCCATCGCGAGAGCGACCCTCCATGGGCTGACGAGTCAAGTTCTGCAGTGGGCCACGGGCGCGGGCATGGATCTTGTCGTCGACCATGTGCTTGAGGCGCTGGTAGTAAGTGGGACCCAGGAAAACTTGGGCCTGCATCTTTCGGCCGGTGAAGCCGTTGTACATGACCTCGTTACCATAGCGCTGGAAATTGTAGCCCTCCAGAATATCAGCAACATCCGTCACGTTGACCTTGGTGAAGGGCGTGGCGTCACCAATGGTACCCGAGTGCGAGGCAGACCTGCCAATGCCAAGCAAAGGGAGAAATTTGTGAGGAGACGGCACACGACGTGGCAGAACTGCAAACAAGGACAGCAGGGAGGAACACAGAGCAAGCTAGACCATAAAAACGTACTTTCCAAGCAGACACTCAATCAAGTGACCAATGGTCATACGACTGGGAATGGCATGAGGGTTGACGATAATGTCCGGCACCACACCCGAAGCGGCAAACGGCATGTCCTCTTGCGCGTATTGCATGCCACAAGTACCCTTCTGTCCGTGACGACTGGCAAACTTATCACCAATTTGCGGCGTGCGGACCGAGCGGACGCGAATCTTGACAAACTTCTCGCCCTTCTGGTTGACGCTGATCATAACCTGTCAAAATGCCATCAACCGAAATGGCGCGAGTGAAGAACGGAACAGCACCAGCTGCCAGGGAGACAAAGGAGAACAGTCGACATCATCGAGGTTGAAGGCAATAAGCTTGCATTTCCTGGTACTTACGCCATCGATGATACCACTCTCACTGCTGCGCAAAAACAAGCTCTTGTCACGCTTCTCAAAGCGTCCACCCGATGCTTGGCGCGTCGCCTCGGGCAGCTCCAGCAAACGACCCACAATGGCGTCATCTCCGCTCACGCGGATCCCCGGCGCGACAATGCCATCATCTTCCAGCTTGTCGTAGTTTGCACGACGCATGCCAATGCAGTTTTCGCGGCTCGGCTTGTCAATCTTGATAATCTCGCCGCGCTCCGAGTGCTCTGATGCCGCATATGAACGGTAAAAGACGGATCTACCAACACACGCACCAAAGGATAAGACCCAACCACTGGTTTCGAGACGTGAGGCAATGTACAGCACCACTGACCGGAAAAGACCACGCTCCACCGAGTAACGGTTCATAATGACCGAATCCTCCTGGTTATAACCAGTGTAGGTCATGATGCCCACGATTGCGTTAATGCCAGCAGGCAGCTCGGCAAACCGCAAGTAGTTCATTGAGCTAAAGACAAACAAGGTACACATGAATGAGCTGGTTTTCAAGTGCAGTTATATTAGCTAGAGTTGAAAACCTGACGTACCGCGTTTGAACGAGGGGCCGTTGAGGGTAGTACAGCACGTGTGCCAGCGTGTCCATCCGCACATGAAAGTTGGTAATATAGACGCCCATGGCCTGCTTACCCATGGCCGACTGGTAGGTATTACGCGGACTCTGGTTGTGATCTGGGAAAGGAATGATGGATGCACAAATGCTCAGAATCATGCTCGGGTGAATCTCGCAGTGCGTGTACGTGTTGCAGTAGCTCGTCTCCTCCAACGTGCCCTGGTCCCTACGTATTGAACAGCCAGCCGTAGGCATGAGTTCTAACAGTATTCGAGTCTGGCAAAGCAAGGAGGGCCAAGGGGTCATGGCCGTACATGGCAATCATGGTTGTTTCCTCTTCGTTGACGTCAATATACTCGACGACACCGCGCTGCACGAGGTGGGTCCAGCTCATTTGCTAGGGTGACACGATGCAGACAAAAATAACCAGGGGTCAGCTATGCAGGCTTTTAGGTCTCAAACAAGCGGTGGTACATACATCGTTGCGCAGTGCCATGACATGCGAGTTCTTCAGCGCAAAGCGGCACCGATTGGCGTCGTCCTTGTTCACGATCAGCAGAGGACGAGTGGTACGGCCCGAATCTATTCAAATCGCACGCAGCAAAACAGCAAAGTGGTCAACACTGAGAATTATAGACGGCTTAAAGCAAATGCCAAAAACGAGGGGTCGGGAATAAGAGCACGGACCGGTGACAATGTGGACCTCGCGCTCGCGAATGTTGCGGAAGATGGACACCTCGGAAGCAACCGAGTGGGCTGCATCCAACAGCTCACCCTCAACGTCGGTACCACGGCGCATCCTATGGCGATCCAAGTTCAAAGGCAGCAACAAGGTGATGCAGGCGCGGATGCAATGCACAACTACCACTGGACCGGGCTGGACGAGGCTGGGCTGGGCAGGATAAATGACGTACTGTCGCATTGTGGTGACCAATTCATCCGGGTGGCTGTGAATGCCCACCCAGTTGCCGTTGACAAACACCTTTGTTGCACTACAATAGCACAGCAGCAAAAAGATGCGTTAGATCAAGATGCCGTGCTCTCATCTAGAACACACACAAGGCGATGCTTGGCTGACAAAGCCAATCCAGTCACAATTGCCGCAACAACGTGCAACGAAATGTAATTTGCCAACGGCGTACGTTTTAATGGCAGAGCGTGACGGCAAGCGATCGAGGTAATCAAGGCCGCTGGCGCCCAGCAGATCATGGACAGGGGTATCGTCCGAGCCGACGGTCAACGAGGCCATGAGCGAGAGGTTCTTGACCAGACCTTTGAAAACAAGCGAGGGATTGGGAAGAAGGGCATCATGAGCCGATGCAGAATAAAACGTTGTGCGAAAGCACAGGTGAAGCAAGCGATTCTCCTGTTGTGCTGGGTGGTGGGGACAGCTGGCAGATGACGACAAGGTACTTGACGGTGGATCTGCCTCAAGACTCGTTTGACTGAACGTACCAACGGCGTGCCCCTCGGGGGTTTCAGCAGGGCAAATGTAGCCCCAATGGGTGTTGTGCAGTTGGCGAGGCTTGGCAATCTTGCCCGTGCGGTCAATGGGCGAGTTGAGACGACGCAAGTGTGACAACGTTGACGCAAACGTCAACCGATTCAACACTTGAGAAACACCCGCTCGGGCTTCGTGTGCCTTCTTCTGGTCACCCCAGTTGCCTGTGGCCAGAGAGTAACGCAAACCCGACCCCAGAATCTCAACGTCAAGCAAGGTAATGACCATGAACTTGTGATTGCGGTTGACCAAGTCCGTGACCTTGCGCGTCAGCTGCAAGCAAGCGATCAGTGAATACGGGCACCAGTTGGAGCACGCAAAGACAAAACATTGTTGCACTCTCTCAAGATTCCTTCAATCCTGCCGAGTGCCTGGCCGAACCTTCTTGGTAAGCTGCTTGAACAGTGTGCGGAACAAGTAGGCCACGAGCGAGCCTGCCAGGTCCAGACGCTTGTTGCCGTAGTGGTCACGGTCGTCCAGCTCGCGGCGGCGCAGCGCGGCTTGCAAAGTGCGGTGCACCATGTAGCCCAGGAAGAATGCCTAAATGAAGACAAGATTCAAGTCAGGCAAGAAAGAAATGGAACCTCAATGACGGATAGTAAGCCGCGACACCACGAGTTGGTCTGCGGACGTATGTATGTGTGTGTGTGTGTGTGTGTGTGTGTGGGTGGGTGGCATGCTTCCAGTCACACAAAAGACCATCGCATTTCGCAAAGTACGGACCTTGGCTTGCTCGCACTGAGGGCCGACGCCAATATGTGGCAGCATCTCCTTTTGGAGAATATCCCGTGCAAAGCGCACACGCATGTCCTTGGACATGCCAACCGCAGCCATACTGCGGCGACCAATCAGGTCAAGCGCGACCTCCCGGGTCTGCACCACAAAGGCCTCATCCAGTGAAGGCTTGAGAAGTTCCATCATTTCCATGTCGTCAAAATCGTAAATGATGTGCTCGAGGATGCTACGATCGTCCTCAAATCCAAGAGCACGAAAGAGAACCACAACGGGAATGTCCTGTCGGATGTATGGCAAGCTGGCATGAATCACTCGGCCAAATGTGGCACGTCCCTTGGTACCGCCGCTTCCACCGCGCAGCATCTTGACCATCATGGTGCTGCCAGGCAGACAAGCGGGACAGACAAGTGAGGCAAACAAGCAAGGGTGATCAGTGTCAGAAGGGCTATTGGGGGCGGAAACGACCGAGAAAAGCCGTGCCCGGCTGCATCTGGCCCACGACGTACCTGGTAGGACGGTTGCTGTCCTCGACAATACTGCGCATTTCCGTAACAAACATGTGCTTGGAATCCTTCTTCTCAAACACGTAGACCGTATTTCCTGCCATTTTCTCCTGAGCAATCAAGACCTGCAGCCATGGAAAAAGGAATGTGGTCAGACAGCAACACATGGGGAGACAGGAAGAGGCCGCAGGACAAGGCAGATCGGAAAGAGCAGGCGCTCAACCAGGCTCGGAGAGGTACATGGCAATACTCTTGGCTCGACACAGACAAGGCCATACCTTCTCGGACCCGTTGATGATAAAGTAGCCTCCAGGATCAAGCGGGCACTCGTTGATATCGTAAAAGTCACGGAAGGTCTCCATTTTGTTCAAGGTGCAGTACTTGCTGCGCAGCATCATGGGTACCTTGCCCAGGAGAGCGGGGGTGGTGGTGACCTCCTGCTCAATCTCCTGTGTATGGGGGTGGGGTGAACGAGAATGTGGGTCGCGGACGAGTGTGAGTGAATGCACCAACTATCCTGGTTAGCCACCCGATGTTAATGTGACGATTGTGAGTGATTGTGAGTGTAGCACGTACGCCTGTCTCGGGATTCTTCTGCTCGACGGTGTGTGTGATCTCGCATTGCATCAAGGACTGATAGGTCAGGTTGCGCAAGCGACAATCGTTCGGGAACACATGATCGTAGTTGCCATCCTCCTCTTTGTGTTGAGGCAGCGCAAAGCCTGCCTGCCCAAAAGAGATGGTGTGCTTCGGCTAATAATCGAAGCGTCGACGTGAGAAAAAGAACCAAAAGCAGTGGGCACGTGGCTGGAGCCAGGCTGATAGGACCGGCTGGGATGAGACGACGCGCCGTACCGGCTCCTCAATCTCGTTGGAGAGGTACTGCAAGCGACCCTGCACTTCGATCGGAGGAGAATTCTTGATAATTTTCTGCACTGTGTAGGTGATAAAGTGGTCAAACGAGTCCAGCTGCTGGCGAACCAGACCCTTTTCGCGAAAGTATGCGTTGATGACTTCCCAGCAAGCCTCATCCCAGTTGTCAATGTCGGCATCATCATCAACGTCTATCAAACAACAACACGCAACACCCACCACGACATGAGTCCGAGGAGATCTAGAAGCAGAAGCAAATGCATGCTGACGTTGAGAGGCAAGAGCCACCACAACTCAAGCCGCTTGGTCTGGCTTGATTGGGTTGGCACCACGAAACGACACGCACAGGGATCATTATCCCAATCCGCCTCCATGTTCATGCTTGCGGTGGCTGTTGAAACGAGAAAGCGCAGCTAAACGTCTTGAACGTGACGATAATGCAACTGCCAAGCTCAACCGGGTCCGGTCCTGATGCCTGCAGCCCGTTGCGGCGCGCTGCCGCGTGTATCCCAACGAGCTGATGAGGTACCAAAGAGTTTACAACGCCCTTTCTCAAACAAGGAAGAAGCAGAAGGGGGGGGATTCTTGGCACTGATCGCATTAGTCCCAGCAGCCGTGCATGCGCACCTCGAATGCACCGAGCCACTAGCGCTCACGACTGAGCTGCGTGCCAACTGCCAAGACAGATTTCAGCATTGTTGTTCAGATGAGAAGGCGGGTCATACACTCCCGCGCACACACTGCACATGAGCTCCGCACAAGCACACGCTATCAAATCCAAAAGATTTTGAGCAGACCATCATACGTCCAATGAAACGAGCCCACTACACCCACCCGCTGCCGTTTGCCTGCACGTCCTCCCTCGCGTCGCGTCGCGCGCTCCGTCAACCGTCGCTGCTGCCTCACAGAGACAACTGACACTTGGTTCTCTCACTTGGTAGCAGGTTCATCGACGACTTCAATAAGTCATCGTTCCTCGACAATAACCTCTACCCCAGAAAACGTTGTTTTACCTTTGCACTAGCAGCCACTACTGCAAATACATCAGTAGCTGCAACATGGCCTGAACTGGCAACAACAACACACTGTCCCACCGTGTTTCTCCCGTCCGTCCTTTGATCTGACAATTTGGAATGACAGATAAAAGGGGTCAACCATCTCAGCCATTTTCAAGTTGAGCCAGCTGCTGGTTCGCCGTCGCAAAACGGCAGCGACCAAGATGGCGCTGGTCATCGGCAACTCGACCTTTGGGGATGTGACTCAGACCCTTGAGGCGCTCAAGCCTAGTACGTTGCGCTCTACAGTGTGTGATCTTTTTGCGTGCTGTGTTTGGGTTTACAACTTGAGCTTGCTTCGAGCCTGCGTCTCATGTCCGACGGTCGTCTCGTTAGAGCTCAGCCAACCGGGGCGGGCGCGCCTTGAGGGCTTGTACCGGCTCCCAGACATGCTCCGCGATAATCTCACTGCCCGGGCAATCAACGCCACTTTTTCGCTCTTGGCCAACGCCTTTACTCAGTTCGTGACCTCCATCGCCTGCCAAGCACTCAGCGAGTCGCGCCCTGCTCACCAATCGTCAATCTTTGATCTGACTGATCACGGCTGTTAGAGAGGACAATGAACTGCGCTATGCTATCATGACGACCCTACAGCAGTGCCGAACCTTCATCATGCATGTTCGTAGATAGTGATGCGTTTCGAGCTCCTGTACGAGGTCGCCCATGCACATGTAATAACTAGCTCATCCACTGGCGCATGTGCTTGTGGCAAACTCTGAACAGACGGCCACCCTTGATTACATCATCCCCAACTTTGTCAAAGTGCTGCATAGTAATGATGCTCTGGCCCGGACCCTCACGCTCAAGTCCGTGCCTGACCAAGCCCTGGGAAATTTCAGCCCCCTGATACACAGAACCCGCGCACTCGGCTTGCTCACGCATCTTGACTCCTCATCCCGCTGCTCAGGTCATTGCTGCCGCTTGCTGCGATGGCCGCCCAGCAAAGCGTTTTGTACGACCAGTACGTGCCCCTGCTCTTCAATGGGACTTGTTGCATTCCTCTTGGCCTGTACAAGATACCTGACTTTAATCTGCGAGCAGCGTGTTTCAATCTTTAGAAAGCCATCACTGGCCTGAGAAGCGTGCAGCTCTGCAACTGAGCAAACAGCTGTGTCGGTAAGGCGCAAACCGTGCACAACTTCTGGCAACCACTCAAAATACCTAAACGCCTAGCTGTGGCTAGATTGTGTCCTCTTGCCACCAGCATCTCATCACACATGCTGGCCGGTGGGATGATGAACTCCTCAAAACGAGCAGGCATTCGCAAGTGTTCGCCGCCCTGCTTCTGAATCAGGTTCAAACCTCACCCGCCCGCCACATTTGCTTCTTCTCTCTTTCTTGTCAGCCCACGCGTGTGAGCGTACCTGTTGTTATGCTTTCGCTTGCTCACGAACCAACCACGCTCGCACGCCCGCAACTCCAGCTTGAGCAACTCCTACCCCGCTGCGAACTTGAGACAGTGCGCTGCGCCTATCTGCGACTCGCCGCAGAAGCTGCTGCTGCTTTTGCTGGATCGTTTGGAACTGATCTTGGCAACACGGCGCCTGCTGCTTCAACCGCTGCAAGCCTCAGCCTTTATGGACTTGATCGATCCTGGTCGCCAAATGCCATTCGTCTACTTCGTCAACATCTGACCTCCCTGCCTTCGACGTACGCACTCGCAATTCGGACGGGCCCCGCCTTGTTGCTGACACGTGTCCTCACCTGAGCTTCTCCTTCCTGCTTGACGCAATGCTGGCGCCCTTGAACCTTTTTGGCACATCTTGATGCAAATGTACAATGCGTGACCTAGGGTCGAGGCGTGTATTTGCTTGCTGGCACTTGCCAAGTGTTTGCGGGCGCTGGTGGTTGATGAACAGACCACTCTTGATGTCTCGGCAACCCTCAATCATGTGGTACAAAGTTTACTGCGCGAGCGACCCACCGAGGACCATCCAGTGGTTTTAAAGTATGTTGTTGCGCTGACGCTGCGTGGCAAGGGCTCACGTTGCGCCACGGACCAAGTCTTGCATTTTGAAGTCTGGTCCTGGGACTTGTCTCACCCGCTGGATGGCGGCCATGCTGATGCCACGTTTAGTGCTCTGGTGGCCTGTGTACGAGCACAACCCGCCCTAGCTGATGCTGCGCTTTTGGGGCTTCTCCTGCCTAAGACACGCCTTCCACAGCTTTGCCCCCTGGTCCGTAAACGTGTCGTCCTCCCCAACGTGTGTGCTCACCCATCAAAGCTCACTCCTATACTTCCACCACCCCCAGATCCTAGATATCTTTGAGGCCGCGCTGTGCGTCCAAAATGAAACGCTGTACCAGCTTGATTCAGAGGCCCTCTGTGGCGTGTTGCAGCCGCTCCAGGCGACGCTGCAAGCACGCTTGCAGGATCCAGACACCAGTGTGGCCGTGGTACTTGTTTCCTTCAACGTCCTTGGTCGAGTTGCAGCTTTACGTTACACTTCGCCGGCCCTGGAATCGGCGCTCCAGGACTGGCCCGCGCTTGAGCAGCGACAGGACATGTGGGGAGAATACGCCAGTCGATGCCTCCCTGACCCAACGCGCTCGCGACCCCTAGCCGACCAAGTTGCAGATTTTAGTGCCTTGCTGCGTGACCTCGAGCGCGGATGGCTAGATGAGCTCACATGGGCTGCAGCTGCAAAACCGGCGATTCTTCTCATGCACCTCCTGCAGCGCGCTCTGACCGTGGACGTGACTCTTGTCAGCAGCGTGGCTGTTGGCCTCGAAAGCTTGGTTGCGGCGCTGCGTCGCGTGGCAGTAATGTGCCCCTCTGCTGTGCCCGATGACGTCGAGTGTGCTTTGATGGATCTCGTGACGGCCTGCATCGACCTTATTGGTCAGCACGACAATGCGCGACACCTCTTGCCAACCCGCGTTGCTTCCCTTTTGGCGCTGGCTGCTGCCAACAGCGAGGAAGCAACTGTGGCTGTTCAAAGGTTGTATCAAACCGTTGTAGCGCAAAATGATGGCTGGCTCACGTATCGCCTGCAGCGCCGGCTCTTGATGAATGGAATGATGGTGGTGGCTGAGAGTCGACCCGTCTCTCCAGTGGATAACCCGGAGGGGGACAGTATGCACCCCTCAAAGCGTGCCAAAATAGCTTTGACCAACACGCGTCAGGTTCTGGGCCAGCTGCATGAAGCATTCCTGGCCATGGTGGATGCGATGGGTGAGGCTGAGGCAGCAGGCGGCCCTTTTGGGGCCGTTGAACAACATGTCACAGTGCTACAAACAGCTTCCAACTGGCATTTTCAGCAACAGTACCTCGAGTTTCGCCGCTTGCTGCATGATGCTCTCAGTCTGGCGCTGCGTCAGCTGCGCCGTGGCTTGACAGGCCGCCTCAGTTGCCTCGGCCATGTACATCGTGTCTACCATCTTGTGCGAGCCTTGCTAGAGGACCACTACGCCATGGACGATGCCAGCTGGACCTACCTGGACACTTGGCGTTGGGTGCTAGCGCAGTTGCTCGATGCCTTGCAACGCCGGACCGAGGAGCGACCTGTTGCACCAGAGCTTGATTTACTTCGACCACGGCAGCTGCCCTCAGACGAGAGTCTTGGTCTTTTGGAGCGAGCGCAACAACTCATGTTAGCAAAAGCGCAATCAGCCAACGTTCTAGGGCAAGCCGTCTTCGATTTGCTGGCCCGACCCTTCCCTGTCCCACGACATTTTTTTCGTGACAGCAATTTGTTGATGGCGCGCCTCGAGTGCTCGCCCCAGCTGCGAGATGGGCGCCCTTTCACCGTTGCCCTTGACTCGTACTGCAACGTCTTTGTCGATGGCTCTCTGATCTTACCTGATGCCACATGGTTTACTCATGGCAAGTTGGCCCATGCCATACGTTCACACCTTTGTTAATACAAACAAACTGCGCAAGACCCCGTGAGGCTCTCATCCATGTGCGCTGCTGCTGCCTGTGCGCTTGTTCGTAGAGCGACGACTGAGCAAGTTGGCCATTGTACTGACGCTGCAACAGGACCTTGGTCATGGCAAATACAAAGACGTGACCCAGCACGCAGCCGTAGCGGAGGTGTGCGCTTTTTCTTTTTTTTTTTTCTCTGCAAATGGGATTCTGAGTGAGCAGGGTTCAAATATGCAGTTGGAAGTGATCTGAATACAACCTTACGACTCGTCTGTGCGCCTTGTGGTATCTTCTTTTGGTGCAGCTACAAAATTTGGTTTTCCAACAATCTTTTAGCATTTCACTGCCGGTTGGGCAGGTGTCGATTCTCTATGCCTGCCGAGTGACATTGACCGCCATCGATGTTAACAACCGTCGATGGAAGGTGCATTCAACCACCGGAACCCAGCTCATTGTATGTCTGCTCGTGTTGCCACGATCGTGTTTCGACTGCTGCTTCATCGCTGAACAATGACGTTGGATTGACCTTGATTGACCCCACCTTGCAGGCAGAGGGCCTCAATAACATGAGCAATTGAAAACGCTGTTATCCGAGATGCCTTCGGCAGCTGCGCTGTGAAGGAAGACGTTGCTTCAGCTGGCCATGCATGTGAGTAGTGTCAATTGACGTGTTAGAACTAAGACGAAAAAGCGATTTAATCATGGCACAAAATTTTGTTCCGTGGCTAACCCCCAGCTGGTTCTGCTCTGTGAGTCTGTCTCTTGCAAAAAGACAAGCCAAAAAAAACACAGAAACTTTTTTTGGTGTTTTGTTTGTTTGTGTGTTATCGAGCGTGCACTGAAAATGTGGGGGGACAAAGACGCATCGACGAAGAAAAAGGAGCAGCAAGTAGCTCATGGGCCACTTAGTCCCAAAGAGGAAGACCGTACCAGTCGTATGGGTCCAGATAGTGGTGGCGTAGATCAAGAGAGCGGATTTTGGCCATATCCTCGTCGTCCAGGGCAAACTCACCCACAGTCAGGTTCTGACGCAGCTCGTTTTCCCGCAAGCTAAAAGGCATTGTGTTCACGCCACGCTGCACACACCAACGCAGAGCAACCTGCACCCGGACCCGATATAACCACCAGAGCATGAGACATGGCTAGGGAAGGCGCGGAAGATGCATCAGAACAGAAAACACCAACCTGCGCCGTCGACTTGTCGTGCTTATCGGCAATCTCCTTCAACACGGGGTTGGCTAGCACCGTCACCTCGTCGGCTTTTTTGAAGGCGCCTTTAGGACACGAGCATGCCAAACCGAGTCATGTAAGGAAGAGAGGTGTGCGCAGACGCAAGTGCGACGATAGCAGCCGGATCCGGCGATGACGAAAGGAAACGCACCATAGCCCAAAGGTGAATAAGCCATAAACTGGATGCCAACCTTTTGGCAAAACCTGCAGCAAGACGTGTGTCAGGCTGTATACGAGTCACAATCTCAATGTTGGGCGCAACAAGACGGTGAGACACGTACTCCAGTTGGCGCCATTGCTGATTGTAGGGGTGGCCCTCATTTTGTAGAACGTGGGGGATCATCGCATGATCGCCCATCATCAGCTCGTGCAACAATTGAATCTACAAGACACGGCGTGTTTGAGGGTTGGAAGCGTGGCGAAAATAGGCGAAGGCTGCTTCCTGGGGTGGCTAAGCCCGCCAATGTTTCGCATTTCTTTGGGATGGGTGACAAGTGCTTACCTTAAAGTTGCAAACGCCCAGTGTACGAACGGTGCCATCTTTGTGGCAATCAATCAAAGCATCCCAGGTGTCGTGGATACTGATGCCACGGGCCAAATGAGGCGGGGGCCAGGAGCCCTTGTAATCCTTCCACTGAACGCCCGTAATCTATAACAGGGGGCGCACGGACATTGGTCAAGAGAGAGAGAATTGGGCAAAACAAGCTCAAAAGCCACAACTTTGAGCGGTGGCGTACACCAGTGCATTGATCAGGCTCGTAGCTCTGTGGAAAGTCACGCTGGGTTTCATCAAAGGGCACATGAACAAAGGCCGTCGGCCAGTGCATCAGATACATGTCTACCCGAGCGTCATCAAGCCGCCACAGAAGAAGCATGGGAGCATGTCGTGAAGTCGCGCAGGAACGCGGCCTATGCGGTGCGGTAAGGGCGACGAGCGGCCGATGAAGAAGAGCAGGATGACCACGCACCCAAGTAATCGACTTTGAGATCCTTCATCGTCTTCTCGAGAGCAGGGCGAACGTGTTCGGGCCTGGCATGAAAATTTCAAGGAATTTTCATGAGTATCCATCTGCACAGCAAGCATCCCATAAAGTTGGCGCGGTGGGACAGGAGGTCGCACTTGTGGTAAGGGTTGTTGAGCTTGGAGGATATGAAAAGCTCCTCGCGGGTGACAATGCCCTCGGCAATGCACTCGGCCACGGCATCGCCGATTTCTGCCTGTCAACCGGCGCGAATTGAGGTAACGTTCGGGTGGAGGTAGGCAGAGTGTCGCGGTGAGCCGACAACAGAACAGAGGAGCAAAAGCAGCACGGAAAGGAAGCAGACCTCATTGAGATAGTTCTGCGCAGCATCAACTACGCGCGGGTCACAAGCCGTTGTAAGACACAAGGCCCAACAGTCAGAAAAGATTGGGCGACTAGGTTTCGACCACCGGGGACCACCAGACGTACTCATGCGACCCCCGAGACGGATCCACATCTTGACGGCGTTCTTCATGACGCCGGGTTCTATCCAAGCGGAAAGAATGAGGACAGAAGGGGGTTTTTTTTTGCGCTTGGTGGAATCTGGGTATTGAGGGTCGTCGGGACGCACCGGCCTGCTGGGTCAAGCGTGTGCCAGTGAAGGTGCCCATGCCGATGGCTGGGACCTTGTAGCCAGAAGGAAGATCAAAGTGCGGCAGCTGTGATGAAGAGCAAGCGTCGCGGAAAAGCCGAAAGTTGTAACCGGAATGAGATCGACTCGGTCTGAAACCAAGTGGAGCACAAGACGAGGGATTGGAGGCCGGCGGGGCTGACGGTAGGGTTGGGCGGCGTAATCTGAACGGCGTCGGGGTTGATGGATGAGGCTGCGATCAGATTGCGGATCTTGAGAGAGAGGAGCAGTAGCAGCAAGATCAGATCGTGAGAACAGCAAGCAGGCTTTCTTTGATGAAGATGCCACGTGAGGGAGAATGCCGGATCAATGGCACCCAGAGCCAGAGGCTGCTCGATGTCATCTTGAACGACACTGCCAGCGATCGGGTGCTTCATACCTGGTGCGCGGCACCTCGGCCATGCAACGAGGCCACACGCTGGCCCACACCTGTCATTCGCATCACCAAGGCCGCCATTGTTCCACGTGCCTGCGACCCGCTGCCAAATCACAAAAAAAAAGACACACAGAGACACAGAGAGAGAGAGAGAGGGAGAGAGACAGAGAGAGACAGACAGACAGACAGAGAGAGACAGACAGAGAGACAGACGGACAGACAGAGACAGACAGAGACAGACAGAGACAGAGAGAGACAGAGACAGAGACAGAGAGACAGAGACAGAGAATTGAATTGGTTTGGTCAGTTTGAGAAAGAGAGAACAGAGACAGAGAGAGACACACAGAGACAGAGAGAGAGAGACAGAGACAGAGACAGAGAGATACACAGAGAGGAGAGACACACAGAGACACACAGAGACACACAGAGAGAAGAGAGAGAGAGACACACACAGAAAGCTTGCAGCAATTCACCAAAACACCAACAACTTCAACTTGATGCTCTTCTACGTTAACACAAAGCCTGGCAGAATAAACATCTTATTCTGCCACATCTTCTTACACTGTTAACATTAATATATCTTCTCAAATTATCCTTATCGCTACAATATCTTTTTCAAGATGTACGTTTACTTGAACCAAAATAGAATAAACCTGAATATCAAGGCAAAGTGCTCCTTTTGGGACGTCTGCCCCGGTCGATCGGTGCCGACATGCTTGCCACCTTGAAACAAAATGGAGACTGCTCTTGTGGCACATCCTGTATCGCATATTATTCAGATGCACAGGAGCATGGAGGAGCACAACAAAGTTGGGGAGACTCAATTGGTACAGACATGAAAAGGAATGACAACTCGGTATGCTTTTGGTCGCTTCATCCACAACAAAAGGCGCCTGCTAGATATGAAAACAGCTAAAAGGCCTCACTCAGCTCGAGTCAGCTCGAATGGTCACGCCTCTTTGACGACTACTGGAAAAAAAGGCGCATTTCTTCCTCCTCGGCTGACTGTGCCTTGGGGTTTTGCCCATTATGGTCAGTTCGCTTGCGCGGTGGGGGTTGCGAGCGGTACATGAGCTTGCGCCCTGTCACCTCGCGCGGGGCCTCCTGGGCACGCTGGAGTGCCCGGCGCACACGAAGCTCTTGTTGCCGCTTCTGCTCTTGCAACTTTTCTTCGCGCAAACGCTGGCGCCGCTCTTTGTCCTTGATCTAGAGCATGAGATCCAAGGCCATGAATGAAAAGCACGATGCAAAACACACAAGGCGCACGCACATCACCCGCACTCGATAAACCACTCAAAAGTCTGCACATACCTTTTCAGCTGCCGCCAACCGATCTGGAGGCATGGAAGACATGGCCTCGAGTAGTTCCTCCACCTTGTTCTCAATGTTGGTCAGCATCTGCAACGTGGAAATACCCGCCTCATTTTGGCCGATGCAAGCGCGATATACTTCGCTGACCTACGCACACAGGCCCGTCTCATGAAAATCATGACCCTCCCACCAAGGACTTTTGAAAACAACACGCAGATGCCAGCCGACGCTGTTGGAAAGCCTTACCTTGTCGTCCAAGCGACCAAGCTCTGCTTCTTGGTCCTCAACTGTGGCAGCCGAAAAGTACTGGCAACGCTCTTTGAGCATAACAACCGTCTCCCGCTCGCGTTCGATTTGCGCCTCAAGATCTGACAATTGGTTTTCCATGCCAGTGCGCTCTTGCTGCAGCACCTGGCGCTCAGCACGGAAGCGATCTGACAGATCTTGCAAGTGCTCCTCACTGTCCTGCCCGTTAGTAATGAGCGACAAGTTCTCCTCCTCCAAAGACTCGAGGATGTTGACAAGTTCTGAGGGCTCTTGAAAGTACAGACTGGGCTCAAGCTCGAGATCCACCAGCTCAAACCGTTGCAAAGCGGTCTCCTGCTGCTGCTCTTGTTGTTGTCGGATCTCAGCAACAGAATTGCGCCCGGTCACGCTGGCTGCGCGCTCACGCCGTGACACGCTTGAACTGCGACGTCGGCGTCGGGCCGTACCAACCGACGAGCGGCGACGGCCGGCAGGCCGGGCTGAGGCCGCTGCCTCACTGGCGGCCGATGCCTGCCGTGAGCGCAGCGCTGTCAACACCTGACGCTGCTTGAGCTCCTGCTCGCTCTGCCACGCCTACATCAGTGCCAAGCCCCAAACGCAAATTCATGTGTTTCCGTCCAACACGGGCGCCCGCATGGTTGCGGTGCAGGCGTGAGAACACAGAGGGAAGTATAGTTACAGGCGCGCTGATATTCCGGACCAAGATCGGACAAGGTAGACCAGGATGCCACAACCTACCGCTGGGGACAGCGAGTCGAGAAAGAGACGATACGAGCGCAATTCGCTAATTTGGTCCTCTTGCTTGGTCACCTCACTGCCAACGGCCATGATCTCAGCCTGTGACCACGCAAAAACGTGAGGGGACACTAATGTTGGAGGCAATCGAGCGCAGAGATACGAGATCAACAAGTGCCCACCTGTAGTCGCTTGATCTCGCTGGCCTTGTCTTGCTTGCGCGCCGTGGCCTCTTCAGCATCTTTGATGGCGCTGACTGCTGCACGGTCATTGTCACGGAGAAATTGATCAAACTTGGCGGCGTCGGCCTCCAGCCAACGTTCGGCTTCCTGGGGACACAAAAAAGATGGCAACAATGAATCCCGACAAGGGCATCCAACTGAAACATGCGCTCAAGGGCAGGAACCCGGTCATGAACAGCCTCTTGCAGCATCATCAACGCACATTGAGTTTGGCCTCTTCTTGATGAGCCTGTTCTTCCAGCTTTTGGATTTCAGCGCGCTTCACGTCGAGTGAAAACTTGAGCAGGAACACCTCGCGGCGCGTCTGAACGTATTCGGAGAGCTGCTCACGCTCAATGCGACGATCTCGTGTCTCAATGGCCAGCAGGTCGAGTTGCTTGGTCAACTCATCCTTCTCAGCCGGTGTCAGTGTCTTATCCTCGAGTGCTATCACCAAAAGAGAATTTTTCGATCGTTGTGCCAAATCAGAAGGTGACAGGATGAACGCAAAATTAAAAGAGGGGGGAAGAGGCAAGATTCATGCAAGTCAGACCAGTGCCTTGCTCGCAACAAGGTCAGCCACGCGCACCTTGTTCTGCGGCCAACTCATCATCAATGTCTGCCACCAGGGCCTTGGCTGGTGGGCGTTGAAGGACTGTGCTGCGTTCGTGCACCGGCAGTTGGCGCAGTGTGGCTCGCAGCTACAAGCAGTGCACATGTGCATGCACACCAGACAAATAGTCGTGAGTGGGACTGTGCGCTTGCTTGGCCGACCTCACTGTTGTGGACACACCTCTTTCTGCTCGGCTTTGGCAAGTTCGCGCGCGGTTAAAAGCTCGTCATTTGCTGGTAGAGCAAAAGGATTCTCGGGCTGAGCAGCGGCGCGAGTGCTGCGAAGCGTGTTCCGGAGGCTCTTGGTGCCAGACTGGGTCGTGCGTTGCGTACTGCCCAAGCCCTTATGACCCCGGGTGCTTCGCAGGGTGCTCTAATCATAATGCCAGCATGAGAAGTCAAAACGCAGTTGCCCTGGCCCCAACACACACCAGCAAAAGGAAACGTACAGATAGTGCCTTAGCAGCACCTTCGCGTCGCGGAGCAGACATGGCTACGAGCACGAAAGAGCGCGATGAGTTCACAACAGAGGTGGGGGTCGAAGGCGAGCTTGAGGCTCGAGATCTTGTGCTGAATCGCGGCGGGCCCGAAAGGAGCATTGTGTGGAAGGGGCGGATGGAGCAGAGAGGCGGAACAAGATAGAAGAGAGAGACGGCGGAGGGGGGGGGGGAGAGAACGCCAAGCTGTGACACTAGGGGCGGGGGGGTAGAGGGTGGCATGTGGTCACCAACCGCTGCCAATGTCGGCGCTCGCCATCTCGCCGGCCCGCTTGCTGTGTGTGTGTGTGTGTGTGTGTGGATGGTTGTCAGGAGCTCTTGACAACAATGATCCAAATCAGCTTTGTCATTGTCATCATTTTAAAATTGGTGACTTTTTTTTTTTTTTTCGACGTGTTTGTTCTCATTCGTGATTCGCAAGGCACGAGTCAAGGACCGCAAACTTCGGCAATAGTCATTCCGGACCCAACGTAGCACGGCTAAAGTATTACCGGTAGCTACAAGACACAGGTGAGAGCAACTCATGCGAAAATGCCTCGTCAAGCAGCAATGAAGACGCTAAGAAGGAAGCCTATTGTGGATCCTTTTTCGAACAGTTTAGTTCAGTGCAGTTTAGTTTCACTTTTGTGTCGCGCAACTTAAGGCAGCTTTGGTGTTTCGCTGCCGATAGCAAGGGAGAACCCAAAAATATCAGAAAAGCAAAAAAGGATTCGAATTGGAAAAAGGTGGTTCATGGCTGGGTACACAGAGAGTACGGCGCAGAATAAAAGGACCGACGCAAACACACTCTGGCAGAGCCTGAAAGGCTGGGTACAAAACTAAGAGCACACTCAAAAAACGGATGGGAGAAAGAAGCAGAACCATTTAGTTGCGCTTCTTGCTTGGCGCCACGCGGGTGCCGTTGTGCGAGAGGTACATTTCGACACCTTGGCGGCCGAGCTGCCAGATCTGATCGCCTCCCTTGTTCAGATTCTCTGCCACCTCGGGATAGCGGCCAGAGTGGGAGACAGCAAACCACACGAGAACAGCCGCAAAGCTCAGGTACGTGACGTAGGCAAGCATGTGTGCAATGGGATCCAGCTCAATGACATCCAGTACCACGCTGACAATGTGTACCAACAGAGCCAGCGCGCCAAAGGCCACCGGCGTCTGCAGACCCCGCAGCAGGTCTTTACCAGCGTTGTATCCCTTCAAACGTGTAAATCTAAGCACAACAAATCACACAAGTCGTCAGGAGGCACCGCAGCGGGCAGAGGCAGACAGTAGATACGACGTACTCTTCCTCAATGTCCGTGGCTAGCTGTTCGCGAGCAGCTTCCCGGGCCTTGGAGCCACCAATCAGTTGCGCCGAGTCGAAGAGGCTCAGCGCGTCCTGGCGGCTACGTTCGTGTGACTATTTCGGCAAACGCACAAGGATTAGCCCTCTGTCCGGTGACAGTTGCGCACAGTCAACGCCCCGTGGCGTCAGGGCACAAACCTGGCTGAGTGTCTCCGTGTTCACAAAAGGCTTGCTGGGCCCCACAACATCACGCATTTGCGCTTCATAGGTCTCAAATGCCCGAGAGGAGATGACCTGCAGTGTGGCGTCCGCTGTGGCCTTCATAATTGATTTGATCTAAGGCACACACAAAAAGTGGCACATCAGCAGCATCATCAGACCAACTAGCCATGACCATCATCATCAGGCATGCAGAACGTCGGCTGTTAGTCATCCGAGCAGGAGGAACGTCGCAATGACTGACCTCGGGCAATTCGCCGTCGTTGAACGCGGCAACATAGGCCTCCAAAAATGCGCGCAGGCCACGGCAGGTAACTTCTTCACCGGCCACGCGCTTGACCAGCAAGGCATCGTCTTTTAGGACTGAAGGAACAAAGACATCGAGATGCTCGCGAAAGTCCTCCTCCAGCAAATCAAGCTGGCCTGCAAACTCGGATTTCTTAACCTTCTTGCCCGGGTCGGGCAACAAGAAGCAGGAAATGTCCTCGTAGCAGCCGCGCAGCCACTCGCGCACTTCCCGCAGTTCCTCTGGTTGATCTGTCGGTCATTGGTGTGTTGCGCGTTCCGCAGGGCATCGTGAGCGAAAGTGAAAGCAACACTCTAGCAATATGCGATCTTTCGCCGAGAAAGGAAAGGCGGGAAAAAAACAGGTAGGAGCAACGGGCAGCGCAGGCAGGAAAGAAGGAAAAGAGTTGACAGCAAAACAAGACATAACAATGCAAAATGCATTGATCGAGCTGATGGTAACTGGCCGACGCTCACCTTCGCTGGTGGCTAGAATTGAGTCGAGATAGGCTTGGCCACCCTCGGCACCAGCGGGATAGTCTTCAAACTCCCAGTCGCGCACCAAAAACTGAATTTACCAAACCCGGGAGGGCCACGCACAGAAAATACATGTGCGAGCGAGTGCGCGAGTGAGTGGGAGAGAAGACTTTGCCTTGCGAATCAAGAAAGACCATAGAAGTGACCGACCTTCAGTTCTTGGAAGGGACGCTCAGTCGACTGCTGGCGTCCAATCATGGCGCCAAACTCGGTGAACAGGTGCATTTGCTGTCAAGACAGACGACAACAGAAACACGATCAAAGTGAGCTTCGAGACTCGACACGGTAAGCGCTGCCAAGGATCGAAGGGTAGGTATCAGTGGTCGCACCTGCAAAATATCCTCGGAAATTTTCTCCTTGATGTTGTAGATTTGCATCGAGCTGATCAGCGCATTAAAGGCGAAGATGCGCGTGTTTTGGTCCATGGACATGTGCTTGTCAAATGTGCCCTGCACCCTCAGTCGTACAAAACAGCATCAAAAAGAGGTTGCCATGGAACGGTTAAATGAGCTGCTTGAGCCCAGTTGCAAGCTGCCACGAGGCGAATGTGGGACTCTAAGAGCCCTTTGTCAAATGTCTAGGCAAAACCACCTGCGTATCAATAAGAACGATGGCGATTTCGCGGCCACTGGGAAGCTTGCGAACAAAAGGCTTGTTCCACATCCACACGCCTACACTCCCAATGAGATGAGAAAGGTCCTCGAAAGGAATACTCCTGTCGCCAACAGAGGCTCACCCGTCGTGTCGCGTTCGACACCATGGCGCCAGCGGAAGCCACCTTCCACCACGTCAGAGTGTTTTAGCTGCCAGTTGACCTAGATTGTGGCAGCAGGGTTGTATATGATGCTGAAGACGAGATGGCATGGCGGGAGGCGGATGCAGACGCGCGCGCCCGCGCGTACCGGGTCTTCCAAATAGCGGAGGAAGAAGTTGAGCATAAAGGATTTGCCTGTGCGGAAGGGGCCTAGAGCGCATTGCAGTTTGAGCGTGTCCAGGGAGGAGGGGGTTCAAGGCAAGAGTACATCTCCAAGCTCAGTCAGGGAAGGCGCACCTGCGAGGGAGACAACGGCCACGGGTAGATCCTGCACGGCAGATGCTTCGAGCACAGCGGTCACAGCAGCATCATTCAAGACAAAGGTCGAGGAGCTTGAGTCAAAGTCAACAATCTGAATGGGGCGCGCTTCCTCAGCGGCCGTCAGGTAGGCCGGTACGCCTTGTCCAGAGGGTGCAGAGGGCGGGAAAGCGTGAGGCCAGGTGGGTCAACGTGCGTGCTGGCAACGATAAAACAGTAGGGTGTGTTTGACAACAGACCTCGGCGAAATTCGACGGTATCATCATCCCGAATCAATGTGGTGACACGCTCAGAGCTGGTAAAATCAACCACTGTCTCCAAGCCTTGCGCACTGTCACCAGGCACAGATATCAGTCGGCCCAAAACTTTGGGCGCTGGAGGACAAAAGTCAAGGTGAGGGGCTGAGACAGACCTATGATGAAAGCCCGTGTGTGTGCGAAGGAGGTCTCCTTGGTCAGGTACAGCCTTCTTGATCACCTTGCCGAGTTGCTGAAGGGTGACGAGGAACAGGCGACCGGTGAGACCCACGGCCTTTAGGCGCCCACGGATGCATCAGAAAGAAGAAGAGTCAGGGCACATACCACAAAGTCAGAGGCTTCAGGGCACTGCACCTCAACGGCTTCGCGCATGTGCGGCAGAAGAATGTTGATATACATGGTTGAGGGTGCAGCTGAAGTCGACGTCTACTCGAAAAGCGGAGGCAGCGGCAAACGGCACGTGAAATGAAAAAGTCACATAGACTCGCACCTGTATTAACAAGCAAGGTAGACTTGAACGTGCGCCCGCCAAAGGCGGCTCAATAACCCAACACGGGCCCGCTTGTCTGCGCCGCTTGCCGCGCTGCCATTTTTTTTTTTTTTTTTTACAAACGCCGCGCCACACGCACCTCAGAAAATGCCACTTTCACTGCATTCGTGCTCTGCCCAAAACAGCTCCATACCACATGGTAGCAGTGTGTGATTTTATCTGACAATTGTATCTGACATTTCTCATTGTGCTGGTGGTGAGTGCTTATACACACGTGGTGATGGTGGCGTTGCCTTTGTCCATCTCTTGATTGTGGTTGGATTTTATCAAGCATCTCTGGGTTTTAGACATCAAGGGCTCATGTCTCTGCTTTTAGCAGGGCTTCAGCGTGGTCGCTTGAAGCTCCAGACATCGTCCCTCTGAATCTATGACCAACTCTTGCATGCTCTCTCACTTTCTTCGTCACGTTCGGCACTTTCTCTTCTTCCGGCTCGTCCAAGTCTTCTGGATCTCGAGGCGACGAGACCGGCGCCATGTCGGGCATGCAGGTTGGTCTTGGATTGGCCCTGCCGTCTTTGCGCTCCGGCAGTTTGGACAGGCTCTTTGTGGTCTGGGGCCTGACTGCCTTGTTTTTTTTTTTTCTTTTTTTTTCTTCTTGGACGAGCGGTGCTGACGTGCTGGTCTCTTGGGTTACCGATTCTGGCGTTTGGCCTTTTAGCTCTTGGAGTTGAATGACGTTCGCGTCTTCAACTTGACAGCTGGTAAAGCTCTGCCGTCTTGGCTGAGCGAAAAGAAACGCCGACAGCTTTTGAAGCGTGATGTTGACCTGCAGGTACGTCTGACCTCGCGAGCCTCTCAAGGCTCTTGCGCGCTCTGCCTTGCTGGCTTCTGAAGTGCCCCATGAGGGTTTGAAACCTCTCACAAGCACCTTGCAACATCATCTTGCATGGTTTGTTGCAGCGTCGCATCGAACTCATTCAAGACTTTGAAATGCCCACTGCGGCCGATTGCATTCGAGTCTCGCCCGATGGCGAGTATATCATGGCCGCGGGTGAGTGCCTCAGACCTTTGGCTCTTGTAGACCGCTACGTTGCTCGATGTGGTCTCATCCGTCTTTTGCGTCTCTAGGTACCTACAAGCCTCGCATTCGCTGCTACGACCTCGATCAGATGTCCCTCAAGTTTGAGCGCCACCTCAATTGCGAAGGTTCGTTGGCATACATGACCTCAGAAAGGGAATATCAAATGGTGTTGCCCGCGTGAGAAACGCCGTGCCTAGCCAACCTTGAGAGCACCAGCAATCGGGTGCTGCGGCCTCGGCACCTCACCGCGCTTGCCCACTTGGGAAATGTTGCACTTTTAGTGGTGGATATGGCCTACCTCTCCGACAATTACAGCAAGCAAGTCTTTCTCATGGCTGATCGCTACGTTGAAGTTCATGCCTCCTACGGCTACCATCACCGAGTCAGTTGAGCCAAGCCTATGTCGAGTATGCGTGCTCCAGTCTGGGTGGTCTCAAAGACACGGGCGTGGCAGAATGCCGTACTCGTGCTCACAAACACGTCTTGCCTGGCCATCACAGACGCGTACGCCCAAGAATGGCCGCAGTATCGCATATAATCACGAAACATGTGATCTTTATGTTGGAGCCACTGGGCCCGAAATCTATCGCATCAACTTGGAGCAAGGACGCTTCCTCAAGTCTTGGGTGAGTTTTTTTTTTTTTTTTTTTGTTTTTTTTTTCTCGTCCCAAAGGTCGGCTCTTGCAGCCTCGACCTTCCATATGTCAACTTCTCATTTCCTCATCTCCACGCTGCACAGACCACACAAGCGCCTGCCGTCAACAAGGTGCTGATCAACGACTACTATGGCATGCTGGCCGCTGGAACCACCTTGGTATGCGTTCATGGAAGTGGCATCCACCTCTTGTTTGCTTTCACTGTGGGACCTTGTATCTCAAATAACATGTCATATTCGGCTCAATAGGGCATGGTGGAGTGCTTTGACCCTCGGGCTCGTGAGCGCATTGGTGTGCTTGATGTCACACGCGGTCTCTCCGCCCGTGCCCAGCGCCAGCTGTAAGGTTTTGCACGTGTCTTGATGAAAGCTCTCAGCCAATACTTCTGACCCACACGCTCATCCGGCCGGTACACCTTTCGCACATGTAATAGCAAGGGTCAAATTCCGGCCATCTCGACCATGACTTTTATGCAAGACAATCTGACCCTCGGCGTGGGCACTACGGGCGGCCAAGTCTTGTTGTATGACATTCGTGCCGCAGAGCCGGTGCGTTTTCCAATCGGCACATGACACATGTCTTTGGGCTCAAGACCATCGCGTTGAAATGATGGTCGCTTGACTCACTAGGGCGTTGCTTTGATTGTTTTCTAAAGGTTCTGACCAAGGATCACAGCTACGGCCTTCCTATCAAGCGAATTGTGCACCACGCCGCTTCCGATTCGGTGCGTCTTGTATCTCAAAGCAGGTGATGCCGAGGTCCAGTGCCAATGGCTCATGGCCATGTTTGCTGTTGTGCGGCTCTGGAACACACAGGTGCTGGCCGCAGATCAGAAGGTGATCAAGATCTGGAAGCGTGAGTCTGGTGAGGCCATTACTGCCATTGAGGCCGATGCTGATATCAATGACATGGACATGTATCCTGATTCGGGTAAGGATGTCCCCCCTCCCTCCTTTTGCTTTTTTTCGGGTTCATGCTTGAGCGCGTGAGCACACCGAAGACCATAAGGTATTTTATCTTCATGTGCTTGTATGGTTGACTTGGCAGGCATGTTTTTTGTCGGAGGTGAGCAGTCCAAGATGATGATTTATTTTGTCCCCTCTCTGGGCCCTGCGCCCAAGTGGTGTCACTACCTGGACTCCATCACGGAGGAGCTGGACGACGGCGCGCAGCCAGCTGTGTACGATGATTACAAGTTTGTCACGCGTGAAGAGCTTGACGCTCTTGGTCTGAGCAGCTTGGTGGGCACTGCCTTGCTCAAAGCACATATGCACGGCTACTTTATCGATGTGCGCCTTTACAACGAGGCCAAGGATGCCAGCAACCCCTTTGCCTACGAAGAATATCGGTGCGTCATTACTGAAATCGTTGCTCAGCATCGCCTGCCTCGTGCTCCTCGCTGAGCAAACCAAGGAGGTGAAAGTGCTTTGTCCAATCGCTCACCGCATTGTTCTTGCTGCTGGTTGTAGTCAACGCCTTATTCGCAAGAAGCTTGAAGAGGGTACTGAGTCTCGACTTCAATTGGCCAAGTATCGCAAGGAATTGCCAAAGATCAACAGGGCGTTGGCTAAGCGTCTGGTTGAGTTTAACGAGAACCAAGGTCAGGAGTCATCGGGCTGGTCACACCGCTTGTACAGTCCGCACTCTCATTGCATTGTGTCGGGTGCGAAACCTCACGTGGCTCTCAATCTGCTTTTCTCCTCGGTCGGGCACAGCCGAAAACACTGCAGCAGCTGCAGATGAAAAGGACACACCGGCAATGAGTAACCCACTGGGCGACGACCGTTTCAAGGCGCTCTTTTCGAACCCTGATTTTGAGATTGACATCAACAGTGATGAATATCGTCTGCGCCACCCGGCTGCTCGCGCTCAAGGCGCTTCAGATTTGCTGCAGGAGAAGTTTGCCTTGGTGGCTGATGAAGACGACGAGATTGAGGGTCGCGCCAGTGATGAAGATAGCGATGACGACTTGGAACTCGTGACCGGGCGCAAGCTGTATAACACGGTGCCCGAAGCGACTCAGGAGCCAAAGCCTCAGACTGCTCCGACTGGCCAGCGTGCTGAGAAGCGTCGCACTAGCAAGAAGGCAGATGATGTTACCATGTACGAGCTCAAGGAGGGCGAGGAGGTTCGCGCTCTGACATCCCGGGCCAAGGTCACGGAACAAAACCTCAAGCGTCGAGGCAAGAGTTTTGCCTCACTTTTGGCCAAGGAACCGACGGCGCCTCGACAGGCGCAGGTGGCATCCACAGGCGCAGGTGGCAAGGTTATCCGCTTTGAGGTAGGTGTGGATCAGAAGGCACATTGGCATTGCTCAGCGAAGCAGGCGACTTTTTCACAACGCATTCGTGCTTGCTTCTCTCAACCGCAGACCAAGAAGGCGTCAGAAGATACCGAGGCGTATGTTTGCTGTCAATCCCCCCCCTTGCATCTGTTCCTGCTGACATTCAGTTCTCATTTCTTGCTTGTTGCCTGTGGTGGCTTGTGTTTTCCTGTAACGCAGTGCAAACGAACCATCCGAGGCTGAGCGCAAGCGAGCCAAGCGTGGCGTGCGTAGTCTGGGTCTCAGCAAAGGCCCCAAGCAGAAGTATTGGCGCGGCCGGCCTGTCAAGAACTAAGAAGCATGGTTTCCAAGCGCATCGCTCTTTTGCAAGCAAGTCACAGAGGCAAAATACGATCATTTTTCTAAGAGCTTTTGTTTTTAGCCCCCTGAGGGGGTCCAAATTTTTGTTCCTTGGAAGAAGACTCCGAGGAACCATACAAAATTGGAACGCGTCAACTTGCAGACCAGTCAATTGCGCACGAGTACTCTCATCCAACGGACGATGCACAAAAATGGCATCAGGCATAGCACACAAAAATAAACATGAAAACGGAAAACAACAACTCTTGTTAGCCGAGGCACGGGTTGATTACGGAAGTTGGAGTTGCAGCCGTAACTGGCGATTTTCCTCCCGCAGCAACTCGAGCTCTGTGAGAGTTTCTTCGCGAATAGATAGCGATTCAAATGATGCTTCCAATTCCGCCTGCAAGTGGATGTGCAGATGACGCACTGGGTGAGACGAGTTGCAAACAAGGGGGATAGCACGGGGCCTGTGAGCGTTCTTGCCTTTTGAAGCTCAAACTGGCGGATGAGTTCAACGTGCAAGTTGTGCACATCACGATGGAGGGAGAAACGGAAATCATCCAGCGTGCTTTGGACCACGTTGCGAATGAAATCGGCCTGAACACCAGCATCCAGGGGCATGTTTGCCCCCGCGTGACGATTCTCGATGTTGGCGCGCTCCAACTTGTGGCGCTCAAGCTCAAGCAGCTCTCGAGCGGCGCTGGTATTAGCTTGAGTTGGCTGCGATGTGTCGGCGGCACTCCGGTCTGTAGAGCCTGAAACAGTTGGGGGTGGCACATGCGGCGTCAAAGAAGGGGTGCCGCGCAACATGGCTTCTGAAGCGGACACGGCAAAGGATGAAGGTTGGCGAATGGGCTCGGTGGGCTTGGGTGGAGCCGTAGATGGCGTGGTATTAGCCGCCGCTTCAACGGGCAACTTTGATTGTGACTGGCTCGGTGGGCTGGCGACCGGGGCTGTGCTATTGGTTGCAGAGTCTCGCCGTGGGCTGGGAAAGGATGTGGGTTGTTGTTTTGGAGAAGGTGCACGCTCCATGGCGGCTTGCAGCTGAGCGAGTCGCGAGCGTAAATCGTCCATGCTGGCAGGCGCGCTGCCCGTTTTTGATGTGGTTGCGGCCAAGGAGGCCGCAGGCTCACGTCGGATGCGTGCTTTGTTGGGAGCGGGTGTAAACATTTCTGTTCAGGGGCGCCATGCATGGTGATCAAATGAGGCATGAGTGTGGCTGTGTGCAGGTCACAGGCAACGCATACAAGGGGTCAATGATGGCCAGAGCCTACCCTTCATCTGATTGGCAATCGTGGCCGAGAGGGATGGCAAAGCAGCTAGCGCAGTGTACATTTGGAGTGAGAGGACATGTATGTTCCGGCCAAACCTGAACCTGGCTCAGTTCACATGGCAGATCATTGGGCAGTTGGATTAAATAGGCCTCATGCATATACGTACTGGGTGGGGAAATGGCACTAGGGCTTGCATCTGGTTTGGCTTTGGGGGCAACTTTGGCTTCAACTGAGGGAGGTGCTGGGGCAGCTGCTGATGTGCTGCCACGATTGGCAGACGCAGGAGCGCGAGCGGGCGTTGAGGTGGGCAGCATCCTGCCGGGCTCAGGCAGCTGAGGTGCGGTCGGCGTGGTTGTTGCGCTTGTGGCGTTTGTGGTTGAACGAGCCACGTTGGCTGTTGCAGCCATGGTCGCTGGTGCACTAGCCGCTGGTTGCGCTGCTTGTGGGGTGACAGCAGACGAGGTGGCGGCGCGATCATGGGACGCCACCTGTGTAACAAGCGCAGATTCCACCCAAGATCAGGGCAAAGAACAACGTGAAGGTCTGTCGGCGAGGCACACCGTAGCAAACGAATTCTGGCGGGGCAGATGGGTCGAGGCCGGCAAGCTCTCGCTCATGCACACCTTGCTAGCAGGCATGCTCCGACTACGTTTTTGATGTTGGAGCGCAATGCAGGAAACGGCTTGGGCCCCCACGGTCCATCGCTGTGTGATGGCTTTGCTGCGAATGTCAACTTGAACGACTTGACCTGCCATTGGACGTCAAGCGTGAGAATGTGCGCCGCTTGCCGCAAAGATCTGCAGCAAGACTTTTCAATGTCATCTTTGCGACTTGAAGGCAAGGGAAGAATGGTAGGGGTGCAAGCACAGCCAACCGGTCGAAAGGCCGGCCAGAATGGATTTGGCGTCATAGAAGCACATGGATGTTACTGGCGTTTGCACGGGAATGGACATGGCCAATCTGGGCAAGGGGTTGGTTGGACGGCGCCCAGGTTATTTTACATGCTGTTGGAAAAAAGAAAAAAAAAACAAAAAAAAAAAACGGGCAAGGCAATGCCGGTGGGCAAACTGACTTTTGATTTCGGCCATCCCAAAAGCCAAGCGTGCCGTCCAAGGAGGCGGTGCAGCTCAACACCCCGTTGGCCGGAGAGAAGGCCACCGTCGTGACTTTCAAGGCAAACAGGTGTGCGTGTGTAAGCGCAGGGGAATGAGGGGGCAACTATACACAAGGGGGAATACTGCTTTCGGGCGAGGCGAAGAGATTGGGAGCAGGGGGAGAGGAGGTGAAACGAACTGCCAGCTGTGTGCTCTTTGGCACTATAGAGGAGTTGCTCGGTGGAATGGTCGTACACGCTGTATAGTCCACTGTCGCTCCCGGCGGCCACCAGTGTGGGTCGGCGCCTCGAGAGTTGCACACAGCGAACAGCCTTTGGATGGAAGATAAAGCGTGAGTCGACACCAGGGCACAGCGTGCTCTATCCTGAATGTGGGGGCTGGTGTTGAGCGCACCGTCATATCAGCGGGGTGGTGAAGCTTGACAAAGTGTTGAGCATCAATGGCCGTGCTCACGCAGACATTGGCCGAGGCACCTTGGTGAGCAGGGTGAGCATGGGTGAGCGGAAATCACAGGTGAAGCATAAATGATCGCAGAGCAGAGCGGATCGCGAGAGTGAGCGAAAGGAGTTCGTACCAGCCCAGGCAAGGGCCGACATGTCTTGGTCGTAGTCGACGGTCAACACACTGCCAGTATCCTAGCGTCGCAGAAATCCATCAGTTTCATCGAGTTGGTTTGTTTGAGCGCGGCAGCAAGGTGACTCACTTTGAAGCTGCAGACCATCGCCTTTTCTTTTAAACTCCAGATAGCAACCGTGCCAGCAGCAGAGCCTGTTGCAACATGAGTGGCACTGCCCACGGCCAGAGCATTCAGAGCATCCTGTGACCGTGCAGGAAAGAGACTCGAGTAAGGGATGGCATGCACGATAAATTGAGCATGGAGTTTGCGAGAGGCTGTGAGGCCAACAGATGGACTTGCATGGTCTCGACTGCCATCGTCTTGCGGCAGGCGTAGCAGTGGTTGACCCTATTCAGAATGGTGTGATGAGCAAGTCTCGGCGGATCAGGTGAGAGGAACGTGGGCGCTGTGAGGAGCCACACGTACATTAGCTGTGCTGAGGGAAAGGTAGCCGTCGTGCCGCCCTGCAGCCATCAGCACCTTATTGCTCGTGGACCAACTGGTCTCGCAAGCGTGATGGTGGGCACAGAGTTGTGATGAGGAGACATGGCGCGCGGCACAGGTCACATCGTGTCAAGTCGGCAGAGCGAGTCACGTACCCGACGGCGGACACATCTCCGCGATTGGGGCTAAACACCTGCTCTGGCTCTGACTTGCTGATGGAAAAGATCTGTACCACGGAACCACTGCAGGCTGCAAACGAGCGGGGCGAGCCTGCACTCGCTGCTGCCGCCGCCGCCATTTGTGAGCGATTTCGTCCTTTTTTCTGAACTTGTTTGGGCGGTCTCTTGCTCAGAGACAATGCGCGCTGAGATGTGAGTTTCAGAGATTCGTGAGGATGGAGGTACACAAGTTTTGTGAACATTAGAGTTTTGATGAGTAGTTTAGAGATATGTTGAGAACACCGCGATCAATCAGAGCAAGCAAGACGAAATACACATGACCGTTACAGTCTGACAACGACCTTTCCGTTGGAGCTTTTCGCTGCGATGATGGAGATATGGGTGCATCTGGCCGTGCATCTGATCGTGTTGGCGCTGGATGGTGCATCTGCATGGCACCTGTGTGGCAGGAGTATGCGTGCGTGTTCGGGCATTGCACTTGGGTGGGATAGTTTGTTTTTTTTTTTGGTTCTTTTTTTGTTTTTTGCTACAACTCTTTTTCTCAAGGATGCTGTGCGCGCCATCAACTAAGTCGACGAGACCAGCAAGACTAATGATGATCTAAAGATGAGACCGGTACATGGCGGTCCAGGCGACAAGAAGATTGGCAGCATCTTCAGCGCAGCCTTGCCAAATGGTCAGCCCAGAGCCTCCATGGCCGTAGTTGTGAATCAGACAGCTGGTCAAAACGGAGCGAGTGGTGAGGAAAAGTTTGGTGTTGCTCAGCTGGAGCCAAGGGTGGAGGCGACAGGCAACCGAGGGCAAGCTGAGAACAGCGATCCAAAGAGACGTACCGACGTTGACCGTTGTGCTCGCGTTCCTCTGCTTCGAGACGGACGCGACTGCGCACGGGGCGGAAGCCTGTCCAGGTTTTGAGCACCCGTGCGCTCCGCAGGGAGGGCTCCATGCGCATCGTTCGCCTTAGGATCCTATGAAAAGCGGCGATAATGCCCGCAAACAATGACGGATGCACCGTCAGCTTCAACTAAGCAGGAAAAAAAAAGTCCAAACACACAAGCCCGCTGTGCGGAGAGCATTGGCGGTCTCAAGGGGTCCGAGCAGGGGCGACACAATAGCGACGGACGTTTCGATTTCGTCAGCCGAGGCGCTGGTGCGATCGTCCTCGAGGACCTTAATGCCGCCAACAATGGCCACCTCGGATCGAGGAAACATGTGCGAAAACTCGCCCGGGCCAAAATCAGGAAGATCACTGGCAATCAGAAACTGGGCTCACGTCATCAAAGTTGAAACAAAGAGCAGGGTCAGCTTGTCTTGGGGCACAATGGCAAAAGGCACACGCTGCATTGGTGCTGCCATGCAACATACGTGTTTGAGCCAGGGCGCCTGGCAATGGAGCGTGACGCCACGAGCGCGGTGGACAAGGTCATCCTGGGCCAGCTGCCGAGAACCACTTCCCGTACAATTCACAACGACCGAGTATTGCTCAAAGAGGGGCTCGAAGCTTTCAATCTGACATGGACCGACGCATCGTAAGTTTGGGGTTTGAGTGCGTCCACGAGCGATGACCGATTGCTATTGATGTTGACGGCAGGCTTACTTTGCGTTGCTCAAAAACGATACCGCGCTCACGGCATCGCGCCATGAGATATTCGAGGAGGGTGGAAGAATCAATCATGATGGTGGTGTAGTGCCACGCCGTCTTGGCTTGGGCCCAGTCGGCGCCGCCAATGCTGCGCAGTTCGCTTTGTGATACATGTCGAAAGCCAAAGACCTGTGGCAAAAGAAAAGGGGCAAGGGACGTGGGCACGAAAAATGGCTCATCATGACATGCGATGCGCCCAAGGACATGGAGGGAGAGGGCTACGTCACGAGGAGCGCGGGGGAAGGGGGGGCCGGTGGGGGTGGGGGCACCCACCATGTCTTTCCAATAAGGTTCACTGCAGTCAGTGCCTTGCAGGTCGTAGCCACCACAGAGGAAGACGCCTGTCACGCCGAGGATCAATATGGTGAGACTGTTTTGAGCAAATCAAATAGGGCTTGATCAGCGCGCGAGATCGGACCAGCATCTTTGTTGCCACCATGGCGGACGATTCTCATGAGGTAGTCGTATGTTGCCTTGCACCAGCGTCTGTGCAGCCACACGCGCCGGATCAAACACTTGTGACGAGGCATGGCTGGCGAGTGTTGGCAGAGGCTCGCATGCGTACCGCTGGTCTTCCTCTGGGGTGTCTTGAAGGAAGATGGGCCGCCACAGGGCTGGGATGTTAAAGGTCAGCGGGGATGCGGGGCAACACGCTGTGAGGCTTCTGCTTCCGCTGAAGCAGCGGGGTCAGTGCCAGAGGAGAGCACCAAACGAACCGCCTGCCCCATCGGACGTCGTGTGTGGTGTGTAATGCTCGGCAATGACTGTGATCTTGGCATCAGCAACCCGATGCCGAATCTCCAAGGCCGTTGACAGCCCAATGACTCCGCCGCCAATCACCGCCACATCCATCTTGAGCCTTTGAGTGCGTACAAGAGACACACAGAGAGCGAGAGTGAGAGCGAGAGTGAGAGCGAGAGTGAGCGAGAGCGAGAGCGAGCAGCGCAAAAAGGTGTGTATGATTGAGAGATGACGCACGTTGATGTGTGATGTTGAGAGGAAATGATGGATGAGGTAGAGCTTTAGAGAATTTATCGTCAAAAACAAAAAGTTTTACGAGGTGAGAAGAAGCAATTTCAGAGATTGTGGACTGGACCTTGTACGCAGTCAGAGAGGATGTCTTGCGCCGACATGTTCTCAGAGAGGCTTGTCAATTTCGTCTGACAACGTTGAGGACGGTTGTGTTGCAGCAAGACATCGCTGTCGCAACTATGTCGCAATCAGACACGCTGGTGTTGACAACACCTATTCTAACCGATCTATCCTCAACACCTGTTCTGTTTACCTCTCCCTGCGCTAGAGAAAAAAAAAAATCACTCCTGCTCCCACTCACCCAACCCAGCGTGGTCCTTCCTCCCCATAGCCACCACTCCTCTGTCGGTCACTTGACCCCGACCTTGTTAGCTTGACGTTGCATTGGCTTCACGAGACCACGCCCCTCGCCCCCCGCCCCGCCCCCAAGCTCTTACATGGGGATCATCAGTTTGCAAGGAATGAGTCGTCAGGAAGCAAGGGGATCGAAGTTTTTGGCTTCCAAGGAAACGCAGCAAATCAGCACTCGTGAAGGGCGAAGGGCGTATGTACACTTGCATCAGTTGATCAGACACCGTCTGAGTTTTATACGGCTTCCAACACCTTCACGCCAGGGACTTGATGCACATGTCAAGCCGGGCAAGGGAAGGCAAGAAAGAGAATTAGCTGATAATTATTCATCCGAGATGTATCGCGAGGAGGAAAGGGGCCTCTGTTTGTCTGTGACTTTCATCAAACGGAAGGATCTCTTCGGCCACAAATAAACAGTTTGCTCATTGCTCTGAGCTTCTTCGAGGCGACTGGCATTGTCACTAGAAACCACGGGCTTGCGGCCCTGCCACTGAGACTCGGAGAAAAAGAAAGAAAAAAAGTCAATAGAACTTGATAGATTTCAGATGAGACAAAGGAGAGTGGCATCGAGCACAAACAGGGAGCAGGTCGGGAGGAGAAGCCACACGCAGAAGAAGAGGAAAAATGAAAAAAAAAAATCAAGAAGAGTCAAAAGGGTCACTGGCGCGTGCACTCACAAGAGCGCCATGCATTGCGGCAAATCACAAAGTACAAATTATTATGGGCAATTGGGTCCAGCCACAATCACAAAGGCTGCTACCTCGTCTCATCAAGACTGAGGCACAGAAACAAATGGAAACACAACCATGAACAAGGGGCTGATCAAACCATGATCCACTCAGACCCGCTCAACCAGTCAAACCAGCATGAGCTAGAGGTCCAGCCAAAAAGAAGAAAACAGACCAAAAAAAAACCGAAGGCAAAGACTGAAACGAATGCAAACGGTCAGAAAGGGCGTGTCGGCAATCCGGACAAGAATAGGGAGAGCCTGCTTGCTCGGCAGACAGGCACGGTTCTTGGCAGAATTGAATCAGCCCAATCAGGCCATGACAACAACGCGGGGCTTTCTTTCAGCGGGTGGAGGAATGGGTTGAGCCACCACGACCATGACATTCCGGCCACTGGTGCTGGAATGACTTCGACAAACGACGATGAATGTGAGCTTGGTCCAAACGGTGTTGCCATCCAGGGTGTTGAGCTCTTCGATTGATTGTAGCAGTTGAACGTTACGTCTTGCGAGGGCGTCGTGGACGTACGCCTGGACGCGACGCTGCTGTTCGGCCGTGTGGAGCTTGAGTTCAAAAGCGGACTGGTTAACAATGGTGGCTCGGGAGGGGGCCCGGAACAGGCTAACGGTGGCTTCATTGCAGTCTAGGATCTTGAGCGAGTCCACGTCGGTGACAAAGAGAGCACTATCCCGTGGCAAAAAGGGACTATGCAAGACAGCCTGCATATCACCACCACCAAAGTCAAATGTGGAGAGGTTAAGCTCGGGGAGGTCAAAGTCGGCGATGCTGAGGCCGTTGGTGACGGGAAGCATGGGATGACCACCGGTATTCATGGGGCCCAGAACGGATTCCCAAGATGTGGTCGGGTTGGTGGCGGAGCCGATGCCCGAGGCTGCGGTCAGCGGCGTTTCTGTAGAATCATAATTTGAGCCGCGGCTGCTCATGGCATCGCTACTCACGGGTGATGCGGCATCAGCCATCATGGAAGAACCGGATTGGGGCGTGGACGAGGTGGCCGCCGATGCAGTGGCCTGAGCGGCGGCCTGAGCAGCTTTGGCACGGGCTTCGGAGAGGGCTTCTGCAGCGGCTTCCATGACGGCGGCTTGTTCGACGTCATCCCCAAGTTCAAGAAAGGTGCGCATGGTGGTAAGTGCAGCCTTCATGCGATGTCGGCGAATAGTTTCCGTGTGACGATGTTGTGCATAGCGCCGATTGAGCTTGTCACGTTTGTTAGCATTGTTTGCCCCCATGACGGCGGTGGAACTTGATTCGTGCTACAAGGTTCTAAGAGGAGGCGATTCGATGCGCAAGATTGGTGAGGAGAACAAAATGTTGGAATCTTTCATCGCCCGGCACCCGGCACAAGAAGCAGAGCAAAAGGAATACATGGAAACAACACGATGGGCCACCAGCAAACCCCAACCCGATCCAACACTCCAAAAAAAAAAAAAATGGCAGCGCGGTCGTGTCATTCTCAACAACCAATAATGCCGGGTACGCGGGAAGGGAAGATGGAAAAGTCGAGTCGGCACGCATTCATGCATGTGCGTTGCACATAGCACGGAAAGCTTCGAGGTATTCACTTGCGACAGGAGCAAGGTGGTGGGCTGCCATTTGGCAGACCACCAATGTCATACGATCCATCCCAAACTGAACAAACACAGATCACCTCCGTCCCAGCATCGCAAGGCCCAGCACAACACAACACAACACCTGAACAACCCGGAGAAGCCAATACGCAAGCACTCACATGCCACAAAACCTGGGCGTGACGATGCCAAAGACACAAAACGCCCCTGATGCACAAGGGCAGTCAGTTGCAAACACGTACCAAGCGAAAAAAAAAAAAAAAAGAACGCGATGTTGTTTCACACACACACACACACACACACACACACACACACACACACACACACACACACACAGACACACACACACACACACACACAGACACACACACAGACACAGACACACACACACATACACACACATTACACGCTACACACTACACACACGAAACACACGTCTTCATGCCGGTTTTGTTGTTACCTGGTGTGGTGGTTATCAAGTCGTGTTGAGATCAGGGATGGATATTTTGTCCGCGGTGGTACGTACGCACGGCGGTCAGGGCGGCGGGCTGTTCATCAAAGAAAGCGGCCAGGCGATTTCATGAGAGGTAAAGACGAAGAGAGAAAGACAGAGAGAGAGAGAGAGAAGGAGGGGGGCGGGAGGCGATATGACATGATTGTCTCAAGGTCAATACCATGCGCCTGGAGGCAACCATTCCAGCTCAAGCGCTCTGGCAGCACAAGGTGACAACGCAAATTCCCAAGGAAAAGGAAGGGTATGAACTTTGGCTTGCGCGAGAGCTGGGCTTACCTGAACAGTCCAAATCAAGACGAGAGGAGCGAATGATGGCAAAAGGGCAGCCAAGCGAAAACCAAGCCACAGCTCGTCACGACGTTCAACAAATGTCGACCAAGGAAAAAATGCCAATCACGCAAGGCGACGACCAACTGGGGTGGTGGAGGTGGTGATGCACCAACCCACACCTAAACACCATGGACGAAAACGAAACATGCACCCACAGACGACAAAAAAACAACAACAGCAACAACATGAGGAGCTACTCATTGTGTCGGGCGACGATTATGGTTGGGAACAGCTGCTGGGCGCATGCAGGAAGTAAGCAACGTCGGAGAAAACACCATCACCCACACGCATAACAAACGAACGAAGAAACAGAAGAAACGGAAGAAGAAGGAGAAGAAGAAGGGACACTCAAACCCAAGTTCGTCAATGGGGGAAGGAGGAGGAGTTTTTTTTTGACATGCAGGTTTTGGTTCTTTTTAGTTTGCTCACCTGTATCACGTGAGCACCAACCAATTTTGTGACGCTACATGTGGGTTCCGTGAGCCAGTAAGGGAGAGGAGTGCTATGGGGTGGATGGGCTGGTATCAAACGTTACATCGGACGCCTCACTGATAACCCTGACGTTACATAATGGTCAAATGTATTGGAGTTCAGAATGGGTTTACGTCAGGATTACGAAGCTGTTGTGCCCTGACCATGTGCTTCGCGACCCGCGCTTATGCTTATGGGGTAGTTCTTCTGAGCGCCCAGCTTGAGACCCACAACATGGCGCCAAATGTTGACCCCATTTCGCACCCCTTGAGGGTGCACCGCATCAGCCTTCATGATAAAGCCATTGAACCCTGAAACCCACGTAATGACGATCTTGTAGGAAGCTTCAGATGTCCCACAATTATGCACCGTGATGCGTGGGTCATCAGGAGTTCATTCGTCGTTTCGCACTTTGTGCGAGATGAGCCTTTGATGACTCATGCCATCATGCCTCGTCATTCCAGCAATTACCAACTGTCATCCCTTCCAACACTGTCCTGGCTTGTGAATGACGACATCCAAGGCTCATGTGAGGCAGCCGCTCCCATGAGTGACGCCTTGGCGTGACCATGAGGTGATTTGCGATTGACATCCACGCGAATTGAGGAGCTGGGTGTGGGTTTCTTGTCACTTGCAATTCAAAAACTGTGGGTTTCTTGTCACTTGCAATTCAAAAACTAAAGCTCACTTAGAAAGAGTCCTCACGCACGCAAATAGCGCCCAATCAGCACCGACACCAGCCACTCGCTGCCAATATCAGTCAAAATTTCATCTCACACACACACACACACACACACACACACACACACACACACACACACACACACACACACACACACACACACACACACACACTGCTGGTCAAGGTCCTTAGGCCAGTTGAAAGTACTGGTTGGTAGCTGGGTCATAGTAGCAATTCAAGCCCGGATCATAGATGACTTCGCGCAACGATGCATCCGCGGTCCGCGAGATGGAGCGGCCAACAGAGGAAAAAGACGACTCCAGCTCGGACAGCGAGCTACTCATGTGCACCAACACCAACAAACCGTCATGTCAGATGTCTCAAATGAAAAGTGTCCCGAGTCCCTACCCGTCACGACCCCGGTGCAACTCCTGACCCCCAACTCCGACGTACCCTGCACGGCGGCGCATGTCGGAGTCAAAGAGGCTGCTGGCCTGGTCCTCGTCCTCGGAATCACTTGAATCCAGATGAGACGGCTCCGGCGACCACCGCGTATCCCAATCATCCTCCCACATCAAGTCCGTGGCATGCTGGGCAAATCAAAACGTGTATGCAGACATCAAGCAAGTCAAGTCCCAACCAGTCCCGCAACGTGAACATGGTCCCCAGTTGGCCCCGGTCAGTTGAGCGAACCAGCCTCGACTCTACGCGGTTTCAGACGTACCAAATGCCCCGGGTTTGGCGTTCCAATGTTGTCCTGACGTCGGAGCACAACGTCATCCTCTCCGCCATGTCTATTACAAATTAAAATTCATACACAGACACCATCGCATTCCAACAAGAGTCACCACATGGTCCATGCGCCCGGTCCATGAGCAACGGTCAGCGCTAACCAGCAAGCGAGGGTAGGCTGGACGTACACGTTGGCGAGGGACAAGCGCGCCTGTGCCGCAACCGTCACACTGGACCGCGTACTGGCGACGTCACTTTCGCGTCGCTGCAAGCCGGTTGGCCTGGGCGTGAGGGCATGCCCTTCTCCGCTCGTGGACATTGTCGTGCTGCCGCGGCTACTACTTGGTTGCTTCAGTCCACGCCTCAAGCCAGCACTCAAAGCCTCTCCGCCGTTGCCATCACCATCGTCCAAAGAAATTGTGTCATGGCTTGAGCGGTGCATTGGCCTTGATGCCAATGGGAGATCCTCGTCGCTATCCAGATCATCTCTCTGGACATCCGCCACCCCATGCTCCTTTCTTGATTTATCCTCATCATCGTCCTCATACCGCCACGTGTCGTCCACCAAAAAGTCCTCCTCAGCCACTTTGAAGCCGGACAGATCCAGTAGGCCAGGACCTGTTTCCACCTGAAGGCCCTGTCGCACCAGGTCCTCCAACAAAGACGTAGCTGCATCAGAGGGTGCTCGCGAAGCTAATAAGCTCGAGGAGGTAAACGTGGGCCGCTGCCCCTCCTCGTCCTCCTCGTCCTCGTTCACGGCCCCGGCCGCAGCACTCATGGCCGCACCGACGAGAACACCCTGTGATGCTACATTATCATGCTCAGCCCGAGGGTCCAAGAGTGTCCCTGTACCCACCCCGGGTCTGGACACGCCATGCAAACCAGCATTTTGCGACCGCAGGTTGTCGGCGGACACAGGGGGCTTATTCAAAATAGGCACCAGGTCAGCCGCTTGCGCCACTTCGTCCCCTTGAAGGTGAGCAGCATCCAATACAGCCTCTTGCGCAGAGACCGCAGCCCGGCCTGTGGAAGCGGAACCGGCCCGACTGCCCGAACGGCTCCCAGAACGGCTCCCTGCTCGGCGTCGATTTCCACTTGTTGGCCGCTGCTGGCGAAGCTGAGAAATGCGATCTGCAGTGGCTTCTAGTAAATCATCCTCTGTTCGCCCTCGACGCCCTGCCGAGCCCAAACGTCGCTCTGGTGCGCCTGGACCTGCGCTTGAGTCCGTTGGCGGAGTATCAGAGGCTGGGCGTGACTCGGGTGCCCGCGCTACCTGTATTGCCGACATAAAGTCAGCATCCGAGTCGTCAAGGCTATGGCTCGTGGCGCGCAACGTCGACAGCGGTGGTGTGCGCGGTGCCACTCGAAATGAAAACACAGGTCGGTCAGTTGACGGATGTCCGTCGACAAGGGACGTGTCGCTTGTCAGAGTTGTGGCTTTGGAACCTCCACTAACAATATGCGAGTTCACGTGCCGGGAGTCACCGCGCTCCATGCCATCGTTTGCTCCTCCTATCCTCATATCAACACAAAATCCAAGTTAGCGCCACACACACACACACACACACACACACACACACACACACACACACACACACACACACACACACACACAAATAAATAAATTAAAAATAAAAACAAAATAAAATAAATAAAAACAGGAGGCGCGACGCAATGAAGCCAACACCACGTACTTTGTTCCTGCCCAGAAGGCTTGACGCCTGATGTTGCCGTTTCATGCACAGGCCACTTTACTGAGTCACGCACAGGACGGCCGGCTTTGTCCCCACTCCGCACCATGCGACCACGTCGCGGAGAGCGTGCAGGTCGGGAATTTGAGCCACTGGATGGCGGTGCAGGCAGACGGCCAGCGATGATGGTCCCGTCTGACCGATCCATCAGCATGGAGGTTGTCAGATCTAGTCCGGTTGCGCTGGCCCGAGCAGCTAAGCAATATTTTCGCGACATGAGTGCGAGGCAAGGGCCGACTTGTCTGTGCTCTGTCAAGAAGCGATGAAACTTCTCCATACTGCGCTGCAAAATAGATACCTACCCTCGAGATCAGCCAGAACCAAGGCGTTGATTTTGACCTCGTTTGCATTCAACGTGGCGGGCAATGCCCATTTGGCAGGCAGGTGGCGACTTCCACCCAAAGAGAGGACGCGTCGCAAGCGAGCACCTTGCTCTGTTTTATACCCAGACGGCACAAGCACCCACAATCGGTGTTCCGCAGAGGCAGAGTGAGCGGCCAATGTTCAAACGCATCTGCGACAAATGCCATGGCATCAGGACAAGACTGTGAATGGGAGCGTACCAATCTTGATGGCCGTGATGCGGGTGAGCTGCTCATGGAAGCAGTAGTTCATCAACTCTGTGACGTCAAACCAGATTGTGTACCACTGCAAAAGGGGGCCCATACACAAATATTTAGGTCCAACGCCGGATACCAAAAGCGGCGTTTAGTGTGTCGACGCAGGTAACCGACGCGACGGAGCCTCGACAACGACACGTCCCGCACCTGATCCTCATCGATAAAGGCAAGGGGTAAGCGCGCACGCAAAGAGTCCACTTTGACGGCATGCAGCTCGGTTGAAAACATGAATTTGAAAAGGCGACCAGGCTCATCGCTCTCACAGCTAAAGCGGTCCAAGCATCAAGTCCCGACCATAAGATGGATGGCAAGGCATCATGTCACGGAGTATGTGTGGGTTAACCCTCAAGATGTTACCTCAGATCAATGGATAGAGGCCGTCGTGGAACCCGCTGCAACTGAAAGACCAAGCTGATGGATGGACCATACTGTTCAACTTTGGGAGCACGGGGAGCACGGAGGCCGGAGGACAGGGGGTGGAAGCAGGTATTCGATGAGTTGCCGATGGATTCCAATTGATCAAGTAGGGCAAGTTGATCTTACCGGAAAGTGGTGTTTTAAAGGAGAGTGATGTCTGGCGATTGCCAAGAATGACCACGTGCGTGCCTACATCGCCACTTTTCAGCTGGGAGCAGGTGGCCGTGACCATCAGGTCATTGGTGTAGTCACGCAGAAGCAAAAGGAGGCATGAGTCAAGACTGAGCAAATAAGATGTGAAGAGGACTGCACATCATCAGGCATCAAGGTCTAGGTTTGCCAGGGCAACACACCACTTGAACAAGGCCCTTCTCCTGCCATCCTTGCGTCGGGTTGTGCCTTGAGCTCTCAAGCAGCTCAGTACTGCTGGCCATGACGAACCGCCCAGCTAGCTTGTTCACCGAGCTCGATAAAGGCAGGTCACTGGCAAGCACCAATCAACCCCTTGTTCCAACGCCCCCATCAATGCAAACCAGACCACCTCCACCAGGCAGCCTATGAACTCCCCCCTTTTGCCACCGTCGCCCCTCCGCCTCCTCCGCCTCCTCCGCCTCCTCCCTCCCTTACGCCTCTTCCCTCCGGGGCGTCTTCGTATCCAAGTAAAGTGTGTGTGTGTGTGTGTGTGTGTGTGTGTGTGTGTGTGTGTGTGTGTGTGTGTGTGTGTGTGTGTGTGTGTGTGTGTGTGTGTGTGTGTGTGTGTGTGTGTGTGTGTGTGTGTGTGTGTGTGTGTGTGTGTGTGTGTGTCAAAGTGTGTAAAAGTTGAGGGGCACACAAAGAGAAAAAAAAAAAGCTCGCTTCTCAAACCGACCAACACACACATCACGCACACACACATACACAAACACATACACACGCAGAGAGCATACGCCAAGGCAAAGGTGTATTATCTTCTGTGCTAGTGAAGGGGCTGGCGTGATCGATTTGGGATGGATTCAGATTGTCCTGGTTCAAGTGGAGAGAGCTCTTGCTCACTATGCTCTCCTTAAGAACGAAGAGCAAGGGCCAACCACATCACGCTCACATGCATGACCAGCATGCCTAGGCTTGCCAAATGAACTGCAGAGAAAACATTCAGCCCCTGGAACTCGAGCAGATAGGCACTTCCGAGCCAGATGGCCTAGCGGAAGCATGAAGCATAATAGATGTCTTGAGCCAGAAAACGTCAACATGGGGCGGAAAAGAGAAAGAGCGAAACCCATACCTGCGCGCCTAGCCAGAGCCCCATCGCCCATTGCCAGCGCCACGGGGACAGGCGGATGAAATGCAGCAACCCCAAAGGTAGATACCAAAGGAAATACTAGCCCCGTAAGCAAACCCCAAAAGCGTTTAAAAAAACAACAACGAACAAGCAGGCATGGGTTAGCAGTTCGAACCATAAGGCAATCATGCGCAGGCCAAAAACGAGAGAGCACAGATACGGATTGAAACCCCCTCAGACCAGGAGGCATATGGCTAGTCTCGGTATGTTTTTGCGAACCTGGGATGTATAGACCTTATTAAGAGCCACGAAAGTGAGTGTCTATCACGGGAGCGAGAGTGCAACTTCAATGAGCACATTCAATAGTCAAAGGCATCCGGTGGGCAAGCCAAGAGTCATCGAAATGGCTTTGCCTAACCTGAACGAAGAAGCAAGCTATTAAGTCTCGGTGCAACGCCAGAGCAGCTGCCAGCTGCACTCCGGCCTGAGGCAGAAACCCAATGAGGCCAGCCAGAAGTGCGATGCCCGATTCGTGGGGGTTCAGGGCAGTCAGATAATTGAAATAAAAGTAGGCGGAAAAATTGTGCTTGATGTCTGTGCGCACAAAGTGGTAGCCGTAAGCCTCAAAGAGGAATTCATTCCCATATCTAGAAGGGAGAGAGGGAGAGGGAGAGGGAGGGAGGGAGAGAGAGAAGACAATGAGGCTCAGAGAAGATGGACAGACTCACGCTCTTCAAGCTACAATTCAGTGTGCGAGGGCATAGAGGAGCCGCAAGTGGCGAGTTGTCATCTCGGACGGGGTGGACCATGGCCACATTTGCTACTCTCGTGTACCGGGAGACGCCGATACTCACCCGATCCAAAAGACGAGCGTGAGACCAGCAAGGGATACGCCAGTGGTGGAGATGAGCCACCACTGGTCGGATGTTGAAGGCCAGAGCCGAGCCGCCGTGGCAACCACCCCTCGCGGTCGACCTCGGGGACCAAAGTACAAGAAGAGGGGTAGGCTATAAATGATGGGAAATAGTTTGAGGTGGATGGCCAAGCCTAGGGCCAAGCCGGTCCAAGCAGCGCGGCGCAGGCTGGCCATCAGGAGAATGGCCAGGACGGCAAGAACAATGAGGGATTCGGCAGAACCGCGGGTGGAAACGACAAAGACCACGGGATTGAACAGCCAGGCTACCAGGAGCCAGAAGCGGCCGCCATTGAGCGATTGGGTTTGGTCACTCGCTGCAGAGGCTAGTTGATAGAGAATGGCTGCGATTAGAAGGTCGCAAGCAGCGAAAAGAGCTTTGCCAAACCATGGACAGGCCAGATTGGGCACAAGGAACCAGGCCAGCAACGGGGTGTAGCGATAGGTTGCTCGATCGTAGGGAGAACGCCCAGCCGCCACATGCTCGGCCGCATCTGAAAAGACGACATAGTCAATGTCTGTATACTTGACAGCTGCATGGCGATCTTGATAGTCACTGTAAGCAATCAGACCGATCCGAAGCAACGCTGCCGCCCCAAACAGGGCAACCAGCGTATTGGGCAAGCGGGACCGGATTTGGCTTGGAGCAGCCAGGCCACCGGTCCCAGACCCTCTTCCCGTCACCATGATCCTTCTTCGCTTCCAAATCGCCGTCTCAAGTTCATATCCAGATCCGATCTTCCCTCGCACACCCCCGCGCCTGACACCCCCGCGCCTGACACCCCCGCGCCTGACACCCCCGCGCCTGACACCCCCGCGCCTGACACCCCCGCGCTCCCCAAATCAGCTCAGGAAGACCAACATTAATTATCTGACAATACATGTATATTCTGACAATGTATAAATTCTATCTGACATCAATCTATCTGATGATAATAATAA
>NW_001865042.1:458270-474231 GCF_000002865.3 Monosiga brevicollis MX1
GTGGTGGGAGTGGGATGAGAATGAGCATCAGCATGGAGGCCAATTCGACGACGGGGTTTGTCTCGACCACCGGAGATGCCCCAACCTTGGTGCGTCCTCCTGATGCTGGCTCGCTGATACCAGCGCGATCACGTGGTGGTGCGGGCAAGACCTGCGATCAGACAAGGCAGCCTGGGGCTCACTAACGTGCTTGGTCATGCTTGGCCGTGCTTGGTTGTGCTTGGTGGCTTTGTTTCTCGCGCTGCAGGTACCTTGGCCGACCTATGGGCCAACTTTGCCGGCCTCGGTCAGCCATGCTGTACATGGACCAGCTGTGTTCGCGCTTGCCACCCTCTTGGGTTTGCTGACTCTGATCCTGGCCGTTCAGGTGTGCCTTCGCCCGACTTTTTCCCCTTGATAATTTCTCCCCAAAGCATCAGCTTTCAGCCAGATCCAGCTGAAGCCGGCGTGTGCCTTCAGCATCCTTGTGCTGCATTTTCCCCCGCCAGCCCAACTCACCCGATGCCGCCTCCCTCAATGCCCGTAGGTCCTTCGAGTCTGGCTCTATAACCACGTCAAGCTCTCCTGCTTCAACATTTGCCTGACATCATCCTTGCTCTGGAGTATCCTGCGTACTGCGCTTCTCATCACTTATGCCATCCGCCACCACGTTGCCGCCCATCTTGATGTGCGTCATCTGCACGACTGCCGCCAGCCAAGCAAGAAGTTTGACTAGCCCGTGTTTCGATCGAGAGTCTCATAAAACTGGCTCGCTTTTGCCCGCCATTCACTGGCTACACTAGTTTGTCGTCTACGTGGTTCTCTTCGTCCTGCCCTCGTGCTTGCAATTTTTGACCTTTTCGGCTGTCAACCTACATTACGTATCGGTCGGTCCATTGCCCAAAGCCTTGCCCTGGCCGGCGTGTCGTGTGTCTGGCCACGCTCATGACCCATCACACGTTGCACCCATACGGCAATTATGCGGTCTCAGGTTGTGACCCACGCCTCTGCCGGTCAAAGAGATCATCGTTGGTTCTTCTTCATCTCGCGCACTCTGTTGTATGTTTTCCCCTGCCGCCAAAGGCGTCACCCTGGCAATCCATGTTCTCAGCACCGCCCAACACTAGCCCCCGGCCCCATCATGTCGCTCGTTTCACACGCTTTCTTCATCGCACGATCTCCCTCTCTGTATCTTCTGCTGCTCGTCTTTCTTCTCCTCGCGGTGATGACTCTCGATTGCTGCCGCTACTTCCTCGACCTCTCTGCAGCTTTTTGGCAAATTTTGGCTTTGCCTGCACCAACATACTCTGTGCGGCTCTGATGGAACAAAGTGCTGCCGAGCATGACGACGTACGAGCCAGTCAGCAAAAGCCCAGTGTTTCGGCCCCGTTTCCATTCGCAGCTTTCTTACGGTTTTTGTGTCTTGCACCACCTGGCTCGTGATTGGCGGCCCTCACAGGCCTCTCTCAACGCTCAAATGCAAACTCGCGTTTACTTTACCGAGCTCTTCATGGTGGCCAATAGCTTCATGCTGATCACAGTGGCCTTCAAGGTCAGCTTTTTGCGTTTTTTCCATCTTTGGCGCTTTACAATACAGTCGATTCCCGATCGTCAGTGACGATGGCCATCTCTAACGTGCGCGCACCCCATACGCGCACCTGCGACCATCCATCCATTTAGCTTGGCTCGCGTGGACCCCTACTGGAGGGCCCGCGCATCACCAGAAAAATGATCGGCTTGGCCGCCATCATCGCCCCGCTCTTTGTGAGCCGCAGCATCTACAACATCGTCTCCATCAACACCGCCAAGTCGCACATCTGGGGCTACCGTTGGACCTTCCTATCCGATCATGTATGCTCAGCTGCGTCTTGAGGTGGTGACCTTGCTGCCGTTACGTATCACACACAACCTCACAATGCCATTCACCATACCAACTTAGGCCGACCGACAAGCCGATGATGGATGGGCCTTTCTTGCTTTCGTGCTTGCTCTTCTGGTCTGGGAATTTTTCCCAGTGGTCGTTGTCACCTTGTTTTTTTGGGTGCGGGTTCCAACTGCGGATACCGAGAACAAGCCTTTGTTACGCGGCCGAGTTTCATTTCGCCAATCCGAGGTTGCTTGCTCCCCTCGCCCCACCCTCCTCGACCAATATTCGAAATTGTGGTGCTTTCCGCCATCTTGCTCTCGAAATTGCTGTTCAAGCTCATTTTGGTTCAATTCTTGCCCCCTGCCCCCTCTTCTCTTGCACTTAGTCTTCCCTCGAGGATGATGACGATTTTGCCATCAACCTAGCACATGCAGATTGGGCGCGCTAGCATGCATTGAAACTGTTCTTCAAACCTGCTCCTCTCGTTTGTCAACTGCTCTGGAACACCGTCTTTTCCTCTGCGAGGAAGCGTTTTCGTGGCTTTTAATTTCGTGGTCTGGTTCATTGGTGTCTTTTTGTCTCGTGGCCCAGCAACCCATCAAGCTACGTATAGCCAAGGCTGGCCAAAATATTCAGACTCGCCGCCGTGTTCACATGTCAATCGATTATAGCAGACTATTAGATCTGGCTTGCACACTGTAAACAACAAGGTGCAAATAGGATATCAAATGAAAAAAACAGGAAGGAGACAGACACTCCAGTCTCACGACGACACGTCGACGCCACCCACGCTTCCTGCCTGCTTTGCCTCTGAAAAGGGGGAGAACTCAAACACACACACACACACACACACACACAACGCAACAAACCGCCAGTAAACATTCATAGGATAAGATGAGACCACTTCTTCATCGAAGCTCAGCACACAGCAGTCAATCCAGCTCGCCACCAAACGCTGCGGAGGTAGTGGCAACGTCATGCTTCACCGACTTGCATCCCATTGTCGGGGAAGACAAGTCGGAGGACCCCTCTGAACGGCGCTTTCGCGGACTAGCCACCTGCTCAAAAGTGCCCGGCGCCTGCAAAACAACGCCTGGCAGATTCTTTGCTTCAAGTTCCTTCCCTTCGTTATCAGACTTTTGCGCAAGGCTGCATCGAAGTTCCGCCAACGTGCTCTCCAGACCCGCCGTGCAACGCCTCGGCACACACTGGTTTTCAAAAGCCTGCAGAAATTCACCCATGGCTGAACTTGCCACAGATGACAGCGCAACTTCACAGCACAAGGGCCGTAGCTGGTCAAGAGCCTGGGCCAGTTGGCGGTCATCCGCCTAAAAAAAGGGAAGCAACAATGTTAACATTTCGACTCTTCCAAAGATGTACCTGCTCAACCTCCGTGCAGTCATAGGAACTCACTTCATTGAAGAAAGAGGTACATTGTGATAGCACCACCTGCCAATCAACGCTCTTGCCTGCAGTCCTTGAATCCCCCGAGTTACGCACTTTCATCCACTCCACCAGATAATGACAGCAAAGATCCGTCACTAAGCCTGGCAAGGGCTGCGGTGTTGCAATGGATAGAAACAATATGTGAGCGCAAGGAAAAAAAAAAAAAAAAAAAACCTCGTTGTTCGATAATAAAACAAGTGATACGTGTGAATGCAGACCTGCTGCCGGCGACAGCACAAACCTCTGTTTCCGCAGGCACAATCTGGTCGCTGAGTCCAGCAATAAATTTGAGTCGCATCAAAAATTGCGTGCCTATCTCGGGACGAAAGCAGACCCGCCCCCCCCCCCCCCAAAAAAAAAAAAAAACATACATGAGAACTTATCTAAGCGCCTGCCACTTCCAAAAAAGGCTCATTGTTCGTACCAAGCAAAAGATTGTCCTGATCAGACGAATCGTCATCACGAGCCAGGCCCAAGGCGACAGCCACATCAAGAAGGTCCAATAGCGCCGAGAAACTTTTCTGTGGAAGATTCCACACGTCAATAAGCTGTGATGCTCGGGGGGCTCATGCTTCGTCAGGTGAAAGAAAGCCGGTCTTGGAGCAAACTTACCGAATTTGCCAGGGTGGCCATGCCTTGCATCGAAAGCCAAGCCCGGGGTGATAACCTGTCTAACAGATCACAGGTGTCAAAAAGATGCTCCGCTGCTGACTCCCAGAGGTTCAGCGCCGCCTGCATAACTTGAACGCCAACATGTAGAAGCTCATGAGAATTGGATTGTCCTTGGAAGGTTGCCAAACAAGTTTGGCAAAACCGTCGAAGTGGCACGGCAGCCGTGCTTGCTGAGGCCAACATTGTTGCGATCGAGGTCGCGCGCTCAGCTTTGAGGTCGTCAGTGCGGGAAAGCACCTCCAAAATCGTGTGCAACCAGTTGAGACCCCAAAGGGTGCATCGCTTCGGTGAAAGAAGAAGCTCCCAGAGAGCTGGTAGGTCAACCTTCAGATTCGGTTGCTTGGGCAACGGAGCGATCATATCGAGGAGCGCTGTATGCAAACATGCTCGGGCGCGTGGTGCATCGGCCATGTGCACCAGCGCAGCAAGTAAGTTTTCTGTCTGCGGGCCTTGCACAACATTCAAGGCCGGTCGCCATAAAGCGACCAATGCGTCGTCCGAGAGCAACTCCAATTGTTGATGAGTCCGACGCAGCAAATCCAACACCAGGGATGCGCTGACACCACAATCAAACGGACTTCCAGCAACATGCTCCAAGAACCAAGCAGCAATGCGATGACTGCCCCAGGGCGTCATGTCAACGAACTGCGTATCGGAGACAAGAGTAACCACAAGGCTCAGGTAGGCTGGTAGCTGAGTCTTCAGAACGGCGCGTCGAGTCCGAGTCACGGTCAAGAAGGGGTTACAAAGACAAGCCCAGTGCTGGGCAGGCAGGCACGCTTTGGCCACGGCACCTGAGTCTTGCATCTGAGCCATGCGCAGAAGACGATACAGCTGAAAGACACCGATGACAGCTGCTTCATCGATTGAAGCACCCTCTAGCGACTCAAAATCCGACAACGTTTTGAAGGCAAGGTCAGCAATGCCTTGGACTGTGGAACCAGCCTGCCAAAGTAAGGACATGGTGCCCTGCAAGAGGTGGGCCAGAAGCCGTATGGACTTTAGCTTGGTTGTCGCGGATCGAGCCTTTGATGGCGATAGCGCCTCAACAAGCGCACGCACTATCCGTGTGTGCACGTCAGCCACAAGCTCGCGTTGTGCGGCGGAGAGGGTAGCAGCCACGGCTTTGATCTCAGCACACAACGAGTTGTTTGACCAATCCTCTCCAACAGCAGCCTCAAGGCGTTCAAGCACTTGATCAAGGGCCGGAACACGGACGAATGCCTGCAAAAGCCGCGCAGCTGCAGCCTGGGTTTCGTAATCCGCATGCCAAATCAGTTGCCAGAAGCGCTGCACAATATCCAAGGGTAGGAAAGGTGCATTTCCAGGCATTGTCGCAATCACAGAGGTTGACCCAGCGGGAGAAAATAAATCTTGTGAGCGATAACCAAACCAAATTTTTCGTCCGCTGTGCCAAAAGAGACAAGCGAGAGCAGGAAGCGATGCAAACTTGACAAGTATGCAGCAACCTACCTTGTCTTGCATCAAAGGGTAAAGCTGTTGTTGAGGTGCTGGTTCACGGGCGAGCAGGGCAAGACAAAATAACGCCCGCTGTGGATCGAGCTTAGCGCAGCCAGCAAGGCCAAACGCGTAGCTGCGAAGCTCTTCCAAAGCTATGGGCAGCAGAGCTGCTGCATTGGGCCCGCAGAGCCAAGTTTGAACGAGCGTTGCAATGCCTTGCCAATGCACGGCGATGGACAAAGCTGCGGCCAGATGCTGCCAGACTGAACGAACGCATAGGCCAGACGGGGTGAGTCAAGACATGCCATTGATGGGGCAGATCCTTGCCCACCCTGTTTTAACAAACCACAAGACATACCAGGTTGCATGATACTAGATTGCCGCTTGGCAATCAAGGCAAGTAGTTGCCGACAGCGCTCGAGGTGCTCGTCGTAACCGGAATTTGAAAGGCTGGTCCTGCCGAGTTCAAACAATTGCTCGCGTAAAAACACAACAGAGTCAACGCCTAATTTCTCTTGCTTATCATGGGCAGGGGCAGGACTGCTTGGGTCAGGAGTAGCTAGTTTTTGACCCACAACCAAAGCCAGGACAATGTCAGCCTGTTGTGTGACCGAAGATGGACCCAAGGCAAGTCCATCTTGGTCAGTCTGGCACGCATCTTTCGTGCCACAAGAAGCCAAGCTCGAATGGACCAAATCCAAGACTGCAGGTAAAGCGATTTGGTGCGGCCGATTGACGAGCTTCAAGCTATTATGAAGGCAGATTGCATCGGCAACCACGCCAGACGCCATCAGTGACTGAGCCAAACGAGGTGCCCGTGCGGCAGCAAAGGCCAGGGGCCAAAGACATGCATCCAAACGACCATTTACACAGACTTGATCGCGCCCAACTCGATTGACACAAAGCTGCGCGACTTCGAGGGCAAGGTCCGACCGAGCCGGTAACTGGAGAGCAAGTGTACGCTCTGGGCTATCACATGTATTCATGGGCGTAACAGGATGTACACGTTGAGACTTGGCGCAATCGTCATGTAGCATGTCAGCTTGCATAGCCAGAGCGTGGCCAATGGCTATGAGCAAGAGCTGGCGAGTTTTTGCGCTCTGGGGATGGAGGAACAAACGCTCAAGGCGGGCTGGTACAGCGCAGAGCATTTTCAAAAGCTGCTCGCCAAGGACTGGGCCCCTGCAACCAGTCTGAAGGTGCTCTACCACGGCCCCCGCCAAACGCTCGTGCTGAGCCTGGTGGCTAGCATTCGCTGCTTTTGGTGACAACGGCGCATCAAGCAGCAGCTGCGCCCCCAAGTAAAGACACTGTAAATGTGCGGCTGGTGACGTGTTCTCCATCAGCTCAAGCAAGGTGGCACAGTGATCTGGATGCTGCAAGAGGTTTCCGAGCAGTAGCAAGCGGTTGGCTTGCAGACAACGGCTGACTGCAGATTGCAACCCTTCCGACATGATCGAAAATGTCCGAGGAACAATGCTTTTGGGCTCAACACGCTCGTAGACGAGCAGGTAGGCTGAATAGGCTTTCATCTCGTTTGCGTTAAGGTACGAGGAGACTGACGCATCAGCATCAACTCGCTTGACCCCACCATAGCTTTGCTCCAAGAGAACGTCTGTGCTCACTGGCGTAACCTGACGATCGTCAAGGCGCAGCCACTGGGAAGAATCGCGCTGCTGAGCAAACGCATAATAATGCCCAGACTGAGCTGAGCCAGAGTGTACCACCACTCCGGTGAGCCTATACAACTCGGCGGCTGAAATTGCTGCATCAGACATGTATGGTCGTAAGTCGAGGTCGAGAGGAAACTCACAGCGCTGGTGAATCTTGATTCGCTGCTGGCTTTCCATATCATATGCCATGCGCTTCAGGGAAATAATCACGCAGGCTGGTAATTGCCTGAGTCGAACCAATTTTTCTGCAGACACTCGCTCTTGACAGTCTGCACAGTGATACTTGTTTTGGCCGTCTAGCAGCTCACCGCGCACAAATTCGGCCAAGGATTCTTGTAACGTCGGCTTGACGGCCACCTGCAATGTAAAAAAAGATTGCTCGGTGGCGCTGACATGCCCACAATCCTAATGCAGGAGAGAACAGCCCAAGATACACCATCACGTCAGGCGATGAGCTGAGGATCTGCAATCTGGGCAGAAAGAATTCAAAACACAGCTCGAGCGCCGGAGATCCAAAGCCACTCACTCGCCCACGAATCTCTTGCCGCAATACACCACCAAACAGGTCTTGGACCAGATTTTTATCTGAACTCCTGTGTGCAACTGATTCCAGCCTGTCTAAGAACTAATGGTTCACACGACATTGTCAGTTCCACCTGAGATTTGTGCCGAAACAACGCCACGGCCTTGAAAGCGAGCTGTGACTGTTCCTTTGACCACCCTACTACCTCTCACTTGCCTTGACTCAGCAGGCAGACGAAGCCACACACACGCGCGCACACACACACGCAGACACACACACACACACAAACCAATGCAATGCAATGCAATATGTTCCACGCCAGTTCAAAGACTCACCTGATTCATAAATTCATCCACATCAACTTGCTCGCGAGGATTGATGGGTTGACCGGCCATATCGGTATATGCTGCGCATAGTTCGTGCATTGGCACAAAACGCCCAATGGAATACTTCAGCTCAACAAAGAGATCTTGCAGTTGAGGCAGCGGTGCAGAAAGTTGTGAATCCTGACTTTCAGGTGCGGCCTGGAAGGGAGAAAGCAAACGAACAAAGAGAAGCAGGAAGGCATCATTGTTTGGAAAAGAAAACCCGAAAGGAAAAAAAAAAAAAAAAAAAAAATTGAAAGAAAACACACGATTCACAAAAGATGTGGAATCAAAGGGGTGAGGAAAGAGACTTACGCGGATGGCCAAAAGGCGAGCGCAAAAGGCTGGCATGAAAAACAGCTGTTGCAAAAAAGCATTCATGTAGCATGTCGCACCCTAATCAAGCACGAGAATGATAAGAGAGCTGCGGCATGTTTGAAAAGCTTTCAAAAGTCAGCGCAACACTGAGTCGGACCGACAAAGAGTGCAGTTTGAAATGTTTGATCCGCTGAGAGAGCAGATTTCGATTCTCACCAAATTTTGAAGGCCGCAATAGCCAGCGGCAGCAATCAACTCAATGTCTGCCAAAGCGTTGGCAGCCTCGGGGTCGTGAAAATAGGGAGAGTGAAATTGGACCAAAGCAGCAACTGTTGTCTTTTGACCTGGTTCATCATGTGCTAAAAGAAGCCGCAAAAGCTTGCCGGCAGCCGCTCGAGAGTCGCGCATAACACACTGTTGATGGATCGGCGCATGCAATCAGGTTGAACACGTGTGAAATTGAGAATGAAATCACTCGAGGATGTGCAGATAACGAACCAACAAAACGTGACAAACCTTTGGACACGTGGGCTCAGAGCGAGACACCTCGTCAGGCAGAGCGTAAAGAAACTGTGTGGTCAAGCACAATGCCAAATCATGGAATTCTATAAAGAGGAAGTATCAAGAGGAAGTGAGAAAAAAGGGAAGTCAGGCACTTTGAACGCAATCAGCGTCAGCAGATACTCTAAAACCGACCGGAGGTCATTGCGCACAAATCAAGTTTAGGTACGAGGGCGGCCAAAACCTCGAGGTGAAACACCAAACCAAAGTCGGTGGTGCTCACGCCGGGACATTCCTTGCTCTTCCATGTCAAAAGCGCTGCTTTCAGCATGCAAAACCAGCTCTGCAACAATGTCTGCATCGCTAATGGTTTCTCTGTGCTGGCCGTTGCAAATGTTGACTTGATGGCTGGTGTAGTTGTTGTGGATGTGTGTGGTGCTGCATCTGGCAAATGCTGTTTGAGCAAAGTGCGACAAACACCTTGGAGACGCAGCCAGCCAGGTGCATTGTCCAGCGGTGCCTCCCTCACTGCGCCAATAATCGCGCCGACAAGCAGAGCAATAGGCGCGCCTGTAGGTGCACGCGCTACGTCTGCACACTCTGGTCCGGGGGCAGTTGGAGATGAACCAAGTTGTTCGAGGATCTTGGCTGCGCTCTCGCCCAAGGGCAGATGCCCACGCCAGGCAACAAATGCAATCAGACGCGAACAATTTTCGTTGGTCACAAATTCTGCCCGCGCACGTGGAAAACAGCGTAGGAGCGCCTGAAGAGTTGGTAGCAAATGCACACACGACTCAGCCACAATCGGATGACCCTCCAAAACTCTGTTCAAAGCCTTGTTGACGCACTCAAGTACGGTAGCGCTGGACAGGCCTGGCTCCTGTGGTTCGCTGATCAGCATTGTACCCAAGCACTGGCAAAGAAGGGCGATGCACCGATCTACTTGATGAGGCTCTCCGGTGCTTGGCAGCGGATTTAAAAAGTGAGAAAGTGCTGCGACAGTTGCGGCGATGACACTTTCGTGACGCAAGCAAGGGCGCACATCAACACCAGTCGTTAGTTCTTGGTGCATCAGTCGGGCCAAGGTGGTGACTTGAAAAAGGCGACAATCGCCGAGGGCAGTCAGAAGCCTGTCCTTCGCCAACCATTCACCCAGCAACTCGGGACTGATGCGGACGTGCTCGAGCACGGTCGCGGCCAAGCTGGCCAATTTTTGCGGGTCTGCCAGGCTGTCTGTGCTGCCTCTTGTCAACTCAAATAGGCATCGCAAGTGGCTTGGCTTATCCGCCAGCATGCATCTGGGCTGGATGTGCTGCAACGCCTGCACGGAGGCGTAACTCGAACGCGGCAACGCAGGGTCCGAGGGAAACGTGATAGAGACAGCGTCACGTAATCGGCGATTGGACCGCCGTGGCTTGACGATGAGGTCACAAGGGCCTAGTCCTGAAACGTGAAACAAAAGTGGGTCTTCCAGAGACTGTAGCATGTCAGGAGAGGAGAGCGCAGTGCCTGTGGCTGTAGTTGGCACATAAGCATGAAGCCGGACCGGCAGCTGACGGGAGTCAAAGGCCGAAGCTGGTGGGAGAAGTTGGGTCAAATGTGAGCTCTGATCAATAACATCCATGACGAGAGCCATGGAGGAGACGAAAATTGTTTCAACATTGACGTTGTTCTCCCACAGATTAAGTTGCAGCCAGCGTGGGGCGTGCGAGTGCAGCACAGAAGAGGAAAGCTTGACCATCATCTCGGCAAGCAAGCTCATCCACACAATAGCAGATGGCGTTCGGGAAGCCACGTTGGGAGCTGTCTGGGCTTCGGTGATGGCCCGGTCAATAAAATCCCTGCGAGCCTTGATTGCTCGTTCAGACGGCCAGGTATTACAAACAACGGTTGAAAGGAGGTCAGTCAGGACACTCGATCCATATTGAACAGTGTCCATCAGCTCGCCGTAGCCCCGGGGCGTGCATAATGTGAAAAGATCCATATGAGGACCTTTGAGCACAATTGATTGGTTCTCAATGCCCAGGTTGATAAAGAGCCGATGGAACAAAGGGGCCGCTTCTGGCCCAGCTAGCCCCATGTCACGTGCCAAGATTTGCAAAAGCTGCGCAGAAAAGTCACATCCGTAGAGGGTGTCACAACTCCAGGAACGAGCCGCCTGCTGATACAATGCGTTAAGCAAAAGACCCAGCCGACTCTGCGTCGGGAGAAGCATGTCCCAGACTCTAAGGAAGCAAAAGTCAGCAACACAGTGAGCAGGTCCACAAACACACACACACACACACACAAAAAAAAAAAAAAAAAAAAAAAAAAAAAAAAAAAAACACCAGGCATCCTCTTGACACACGCACGGGTGCCAAGGCTTTTCAAGATGTGCATCAAGTAGCATGACAACACCCACCCTTCCAGTTGCGGCCACGGCATTGGATATTGAAGATTATATGCGCGTAGCCAGAGCTGTATGATGCGCAGCAAGTCGGTTGACTCGGCCAGTGGCATCAGACCTATTAGCCCAGTTTGTACTTGCGCCTCGTGCAACAATTTTGCACCGGCATCTGGTACACGCAACGCGGCGTCGATGACACAGCCAAGCAAATTGAGGGCATGTGTCAACGACAGCTGGGGTTTGCAAAGGCTGACCAAGGCCAGCTGAGCGGCTTGCAGGATGGCTGGGCGTGAGAGGCTGCTCAAAAAGTCTTGAAGCAGGGCCAGGACGTCAGCAGCGCAAGGCAAGCTTTGAGCCTGGGTAGCGACATTGAGACAGTTCTCGAGGACGTGTGTGTTAGCGGCATCTGAGCGCATCAACGCTTGAGAGCAGATGATGAGCACCTTGCAATAAGCAAGGCATAAAGTCGGGGTCCTTGGCAAATCAGTCCCCCGTTTGCACATGTCCAAATGCAACTGAGATAAATGCTCCGCCGGGGCCATGTATAGGGCTGGCAAGCAAGCCAGGGCCCATTGAGCCAGAGAGTCGTGTTTGCACAAGGCCACCTCCAACAGACGTTGCCACACATTGAGCGCAAGTCGGCCCTTGAGCGCTTGCAGCGATAAAAGTGGGCGCAAACGCTTTAAGAGTTCTTCGTGCAATTGATCGTGGACTAAATCCTCGAGGATATGCTCCCGTGCCAGCCACTCCGAGAGGCTATCGAGTTCATGATCATTGAGCATAGGCTCTGCACAGTCACCTTGTTCCGGTTGTTGCTATAAGCGTCGGGTTAAGTCGCAGATCCGAAGCATGAGGACGATGCTGAAGAACTTAATGGCTAACATGGTGAGAGGATACCTGCGACGACCGTGCCCCCACTTACCGCGAGAGTTGGCGCAATCTCTCCCTACAGTGTCACGCAGGCAACCACGATGAGCGCACATGAACAAAGAGATGGTTATGAAGAGAGAATCATGATTGCTCATCAGACACCGCCATCTTTCTGAGCACAACTACAAGCATGTGCTTTGGGTCTGTTGCGTACCGACAGGATGTTGAGAGCCAAGACCTGAGCTTGAAGGCTGGAGAGGCGCAAGCACTTGTTTAGAACAGCGTGCTTCTTGTCGCGCACGAGGCTAGGCTCAAAAGCAGCAAGAGAGCTGATGGCACTTAAAAGCTTCAGAATCTGCTTCATTTCTGACACTGGGGCCACTTTGAGGCGATGACCTGGCAGCCTCAGCAGCCATCTGCCAATGTGAACAACGGACAATCGTGCGTTTCTATCAAAAACTTGTGGATCTTTGCTTCAAACTCGACGATATGATTGACTATCCAGAGCAACTTACTCAAAAGACGCTTCTATCAGACGCCAAACGCTTGGCTGAAGCCTTGGATCAGAGCCAAAAAGCGCGACCTGAATGCCGACAATACGGGAAACCGGTTAAGGAAAACGGCCAGGCTGTACATTTGCAGCCCTTGATGTAAGCAGGTTTGTTTTCGCGCGAAGGAGTGCACCCACTTGTTGTGTGAAAGCCAACCACATGCGCAGCTGCTCAAACGAGCAGGCTGCATCGCAATTTTCTTCCAGTAAGATGCCGAATCGTTCGATAATGTTAGCTTGACACACGGCTTGAAGAAGATGCGCCAGAGACAGCTGATGGCAGCCCAGATGATCCTGATACAGCGGTGCGTGCAGGTTGCAGAGATCATGCATGGCTTGGTGCAGAGCAGGTGCCGTCAGACCAGCCGTTTTGGCATAAAAGTCGAGAATGCCTATTTTATAAATTGCGTGAGGCGCTGTGCAAAATCAAACAAGAAACGAGGCTGGGAATGAGATACCTTGAAGGCAGTGTTGAGCGGCTTCAGCATGGGCTTTGTCTTGAACGTCACTATCCAACAACGGCATGGCGCATGAGAGACACAAGAAGCCCTCGTGTCAGCTGACATGCTCGAGGCGGCTCACTTTAAGTTCGCAAGGGTTTCTGTCAGGATGGGTATCTGTAGGCGGACTACAAGGCCTAGATGTTCGTGCGCATTGAGCTGGTCGTCGAGCTGCTTGGGGGTCATAAAAGTTGCGCCCAGCTCCAACAGCTCACGCGCCACCTGATGATGTAGATAGGTCAGATGTAGAGAAAGAGTGGTTGAGGAGAGCAATGGGCAAACCAGTCGGAGCGTGCCGTTGACGTCGGCAATTGAAGCAGCACAATATATAGCATCTATTTTGTCTTTTCGCCTGTGGCCTCCCAGTATCGCGACCTCTTGTGACGAAAGCCAAACGACAGGACACAAACCTCATCGAGGGCCGAGCAGATGTCCTGTACGCAACAGTTGCTGTCCGGGGCGCTGACTGTGTGTTGGTGGGTAGGTGGGCGCGCGCATGGCGGTGTGCCGATGAGCCGGTGTGTCGATATGTCAATGCGTCGCAGGACCCGCAAGCACGCAAAAGCAAAGCATTTGGGGACGAGCGATCAAGTCACGGAGACAAGCAACAGTCGACGTACCTGATAGCTTCGAAAGCTTGCTATGCCACCAGCCATAGTCATGATAGGTGCAGTGAGCAACGTCGATGTCGTCGGATACGTCCATGGTAGCTTGAGACAGAGGTCGGCTGGAGAAAACGACCTCGCTCGCGCGAAATGCCTACACCAGCAGAGCTTCACGTGGCCATTGCTGTAGGACACCACCATGGGAAAGAAGCCGAGGAAACGAGTAGATCGGTGTGCCGTGAGATTCGTGCCGCAGGCCTACCAAGAAGAAGAGGAGGANGAGGTGGTGGTGGTGGAGGAGGAGGAGGAGCAACAGGAGAAGGAGGCCCCTTTGAACCGGTTCAGTCGAGACACGTACCCAAATGGTTTGCCACTGGACCACCGGTCGAGCTCAGCACATGAAGTAACTGTCCACTGCAAAAGACAAGAGAGAATTGAGAGAGAATTGGTGAGAGAGAGAAAGAAAAAAAAAGGCAAAACATGTAAACAACAAAGACACCAAGAAATAGTACAACTACCACATGTAGTGTGAGAGAGAGAGAGAGAGAGAGACAGAACAGAGAGAGAGACAAGAGACTGAGAGACTGAGGGACTGACAGATGCTTCAGCCTAAGTCCAAGTGTGTAAGCGGGTACATTTTGGTCAGTGGTGCGGTCAAGAGCAAACAACGCAAACGCAAACGCAAACGCAAACGCAAACGCAAGGATGGCAGCTAACGGGCAACAGGTCGGTGTCGGTGTCGGTGTCGGTGTTTGAGGGCGGGGTTGGCATGTCTCGTCTGTGATGGGGATGGCGCTGTGGTTTGGAGAGCAAAGGCTGTCGAGCTTCAGGCTGGGTACTACAGCACCCTTTCTAGCCTTGGTGAAAATGGCGCCAAAGGGGGCTAGAGGGGGTTTGATCGAGTGTGCACGTGTCAACGCCAACCTGCTCCTTGTCAGTGATCTACAGCCTTGTGCGTGGCGCGCTCATGCCCACCCTGCCTTTGCGTACCAACACCGTGTGGATGGTCTCTGGTCACAATAAAACATTGCAGACAAAGTGGGCTTCGATCCCAGCCTGCGCAACGGCGCAACGCACGGTCAACCCTATCCGTGATTTGGTGGACACGATGGATCTGTCGGGCCATCCCGACAAGCCTATGATCCCCCTCTCCATTGGTCAGCAGCTTGATAATCGAGTGCAACTTTTTCTGCCGTTTTGGTCGCGTGCCGCCGTGTCTCAATAACGCCTGCCATGGGTGGCGCTTGGTTCTCATTGTCACATTCTTGGCTCCCCGCACAGGCGATCCAACTGTCTTTGGCAACCTAACAACTGCTGATGAGGTTCTGGAAGCTGTGGCCGCCAGCCTTCGCAGCCATAAACGCGATGGATACCCTCACTCGGCCGGTATGAAATTTGCCACTGGGATGCCAATGCCAGCGGGCTCGGCTTCGGCCTCGAGCTGCAATATGTTCGTGTTTTGTAATTTATTTTTTTCCTTTGATTTTGCTAGGTTATCAGGATGCGCGTGCTGCTGTTGCCAAGGAGTACAGCAGTGAAGACCTCACCTACACTGCCGAGGTCGGTTGCATTGGCCGGCCTGTTGAAAGTTTGGTACCACAAGTCATGCACGAATCCGAGTTGGCTGAAATGTAAAGAACATCTTGATGTTTTATCTGCGCTTGTTAGGATGTCGTTCTTGCCAGTGGATGCTCAGGAGCCTTGGACATGGCACTGGGCGGTAAGGGCCCTCCTCCGTGCGTTATGAATACTGTAGCACCTTGGCACACTGATGCCGCGTGTGCCTCGGTGTTTGTGCTTGCTAGTCTTGTGCCGCCCTGGCTGCAACGTAGCCATTCCAGTCCCCGGCTTCTCCCTTTACCGCACCCTGGTGGAGGCGCGTGGCCACAACGTGCACACTTATCAACTGCGCGTACGCCGTCATGCTCGCCTTTGCTCATGAGCTTCATTAAGGTCATTAGGACAGGCTGACCACTGCCCTCGCACTGCTTTCTAGCCCGAAGCCGACTGGGAAGTTGACCTCGAATCGTTGGAGGCCGCCATTGATGAGCATACGGTGGCCATTGTGGTGACCAACCCGTCCAACCCCTGTGGCTCTGTCTATACCGCCGACCACCTTCAGGCTATTCTTTCGGGTATGTGGGTACTTGATGTGGACTCACAATCATCTTGTCCCGCCCAACCTGGCTAGTATCTGCACCACTTGCAGCAAGGCACAAGGGGTCTCATGCGTCTGTCTGCCGTT
>NW_001865042.1:474834-481028 GCF_000002865.3 Monosiga brevicollis MX1
CCCCCCCCCCCCCCCCCCCCCCCCCTCCTTCTTTTCACTCGAGCTTCTTTGGTCAACTGTGATGGCACTTGCAGGTGGGCGTGGATCCAGCCGCGTATCGTGATATTGCTGATGACGTGGATTTCACCCAGAAGCTACTCCAAGAGCAATCCGTTTTTTGTCTGCCTGCCAAGGTTTTCGGCTTGCCCAATTTCTTTCGCATCGTCACAACCGTCCCTCAGGTGGGTCAGGCCGTCACAATTTTGTTTTTGTTTTTTCGTGCGTTGTACTCCTTCTTCCCATTGCCCGCGCACAACCGTGACACGCCAACGATGTTTTCATAGGAAAAAATGGAGGAGGCTGCTCGTCGCATGAAGGAGTTTGCGTCTGCCCACGCCAAGTAAATTTTGCAAGCCTCCGCCAAAGCACCACACAAGCACAGCACGGGAAGCCATCTCAATTGACTACTACACTTGAACAAGAGAACGAAACCAATCATAACCCTGAACAGTCTTGCCAGAAACCCGTACCCTGATCGGACCTAAGGCCTCAGTATTTTTTTTTACCTTGTCTGTTCTCTTGTTTTTGACAGTGAATGCAAATCTCTCTCTCTCTCTCAAACTCTCAAACTCTCTCTCAAACTCTCTCTCTCTCTCTCTCTAATCTCTCTCAAAATCTCTCTCTCTTTCTCTCTCTTCTCTTTTCTTTTTCTCGCGGAAGGAGGCATGGTACTGACGCTCGAGTTGTCTTTGCGCTAACGGGAGCAACGTCGAGCCATCTCCCCTTGCGTTGGATACAAGATGGAAGCCCTGGAAGAAGCGCCTTGGGAGTACAGCTTTCCGCCCTTTTTCACGTAGGCTTGATGTGTCCCCGTGTCCCCGTCTGTGTCACAAGTGATCGCATCGTTTCGTCTCACTGCGACTGACTCGGGCGAATGGGTACTCTGGCCCCTTGTTGCGGCGCGGGATGTAAACGATAGGCTTCAACCCAATGAAGAAACAAGGCGTCGGCAGCTGGCCACCTGGGCCGACTGGGTGCTCGCCTATACCAAAAGAGCCAATATCAACCGCCTGGTTGTCGCTGATGCCCCACAGATGGAGCTCTTCAGCAACCGTGCCATCGCTCGCAGCCTCAACGCGGACGGCATCAGATCTGTGCTTGACTATCTAGAACAACGTGGTGGGTTGATCGTTCGACCACTTGCCACCCGTGTTTCACAACATGCGTGTCCGCCTACTCTACACCCAAGGTCTTCAATGCTCACATCGTCTTATTCGACAGGCAACCTCGAATGGATCGATGGCGGAACCTCATGCCTTCTTATTTGGCAGTCGCCTGCAAGATGGGCTCAGCTCTTATATGATTGGGTGGGTATCTTGACAAGGCAATGACGAAGAAAGCAGTTGGCTCATCTCTCACTGGACGCGTTGCTTGCTTTATCTTTCAAAGGCGGTGCGAACCGGCAACACTGACACCGTCTGCACCTTTTACGAGCTGCGCGAGGGCGAAAGTACAGAATCTGAGCGTAAGCAATCAATTTGCCTGCTGTTTCAATCTGCGCCGCAGCACGATGCTCCACTCAATAGCTATTGGCATCGCTGTGGCGTGCCTCCCTCATAATGCCCTTGGTCAACGGCACTATTGCTTATTAGCTTTCCACGGCATTGATGCTGAAATGCTGCGCAAGGCAGTTGCAGCACTCCAACGCGAACACAAGGCCGAACTCATTCAGATGAATGATGCTCCCAATGATCTTGAGGATGGCATCAAGTTTTTCTAACAGTGTCATGCAGAGCATTGACGTTCAGCTGGTCAAGATCTTGTCTGCATCCAATGTGACGATAACAGCAAAAACCAAAGTCACCCTTGTTTTCCGCCACTGCCGATATGAGATCGGCGTCAATCTTTTAATTTCCGACAGGATGCCCTGATTGACTGGCCTTTACATAGCCGATTCAGCCACAGTCAATCAGATCTCCAGACATGTCAGTTGTTGACATGACACGGGTTTTATTTGTTTGGTTTTGTGCTTTTGGCGACTTTTTTTTTTTTTTTTTCAGATTTTTTGTTATTTTTCTTTTTTTTCTTCTTTTGGTCAAACCGTGTAGCGTCGTGGTGCTCCATTCTTCAGCTTGCTTAAGCCATTTCGAAATCTTTCTGCAGCGGTTTGATCCGTCCAGAAGCGAGACGTGTATATACCACCATCCATTGAGAGGTCACTGGGAGCTTTTGAGGCATGCTAGTCCCAGTAAGCTCATTTTTAGAGCTCAAAACCGGCACGGTTCTACCTGAGGCACGCTACGACAGTGGTAGCACGACGAGATTTTTGACACGTTAAAACCTGGCCACAACGTGTTCAAAATCTCGACAATATCTTATTGCGTGATTACATACAATTGATTGGGAAAAGAAAGCACAACACCGAGCTTGGAGACATGCAAGTCAAAAGCATTTCCGCGCAAGAGCCACAGAAAAACGGAAAACATGCAGTGTGTCATGGACATCACATGTGCGTTTGTGAAATGACTCTGCCTTTACTGCAGGAAAGCTGGGGTGAGGATGGGCATGGCAGGTTTAACGCCAGCGTCCAGAAGCCTTTGTCGAAGCTTGAGCATGCGTTCCTTGAGTGCAGGGTCTCTGTCCAGTTCATCCGAGCTGGCTAGTTGTGAGAAACGGCTATGAAGCACGTCCACAGCATTCATTTGTGTCTAAAAAACCATATCAACCAAAGTACATGAAATTAAAACAACGCCGTGTGCCCGACAAAAGTTGCAAAAGCTCAATGGCACCCCAGGCAGGTTGGCGGAGACGACTTACCCGATCAACAATGCTGCCATCGGCACCAAACTCGAGCATGATCTCAGCCATGTCGATTTTGCCGCCAAACAAGGCCAAGTTGAGCATGCACATGTTCATTCCGTCCATCTCATTTACTTTTGCGCCATTCTCCAGGAAGACGCGCACCACGCCAGCGGTGCCCGAGGAGGTCGCAAGCGATAGCGGGGTGGATGCCTGCCCAGAGCAAAACTTGATGTAAATTCAAGCCGTACAACACAAGCACATTCAATGGCGACAAGATCCCTCATGGTTAGAACGCAAAAGTTTTACCGTGACAAGGTTGACAGCATTGATGTCGGAACCCTGTTCAATCAGGTACTTGGCAATCTTAACGGCCGCGGCCTCATCTTTGCAAGATGCAACGCTATGTAGGCACGTCATGCCAAACTCCTATGTCATCAAACGGCCAGATGAGGAACGCAGGTCAGAGTGATTTTCTGAAACGAGGACAAAGCCTGTGCCTTATGCGAGATTGGTCAGACGCCACGCACCGCATCCTTGCTGTTACAGTCTGCGCCATTCTCAATGGCCTCTTTGACACCCTCAAAATCTCCAGAATTGGCGCACTCAGCCAACAGTTTCTGGGCATGCCAGAGAACAAGTGAGTCAATGCCTGGTCGCAAGTCCCTGATACCCCATCCCCAACCTTCGAGGTGCAAACATGTTTCAAGTGCGTGGAATTTCAGTGCCCACAAACCTGGAAATGATTTGCGGCAGTCTTTGAAGCAATGGTCTTGGTGGCATTTGCATCTTTCTTCGTCTTGTCCACGTTGTACTGGCCAAGTGAGACTGGACGATTGGAGAAGTGGGGTAATCGACATGCACAGTTGAGCTGAAGCGATCCTAGTGACAATTGCCGGCACCTCTGGCATAAACTCAAGCCGAGTTTCCTTGAATCTGCAAAACTCACTTTTCTGAAGGCGTGGCTCAAAAAGGCTGCGCTTGTCATTGAAGGCAACGGTGTATGTCTCATCGCCACCAAAAATAAGAGAGTTGTCCGGTGTGGCAAGCAGACGATGGATGGGAATCTCAAAGATGAGGGTCAGCAGCGGCTTCATGGTCACGGTCTCGAAAAAGTCCACATAGTTGCCATGGAGCAAAAGTGCGTAGATTGAGCGCGCGGGATTGAGAGCCGAATCCTGTCCAAGCAGGGTACAAGTGAGCACCAATGCTCCACAACTACCCATGGCGTAAAACAAGTTGGTTGAACACGTCAATGTTCGTCAAGCGTACCACGGCATAAGCGGTGTGCGAGACAAAGCCTTTTCCGACAAGCTGTCCGTCAGCCACAGCAATTGACGCGGCGAAGGTGGTTGTCGCAAGCATGATGTGTTGCCCATCAGCCGACAAAGCCAGGCAGGACGGAGAGAGGAGATCCTTGAGCTCCCACGACTTGATCTGCGCACACACACCCAGGGTGAACAAGAAGTTTTGCTAGCAGGTGATTCTCAGGTTTGCATCGCCATGACAACATACCAAACGAAGATCCTGAGACCATTGGCAAAGCTTTGCGTTGGAATCGATGGACCAAATGTGGTTTCTTTTGGCATCGTAAATCAGCGAAGTGATTTGCTTGGTATGAGCTTCGTCGTTGTGTACCACCTTTTTGCTGTTGATATCTACAACGGCCAGGATGCCGTGGTTGTCTTGGCCTAGAGCCACGCGACCTCCTCCCATGTTGACAACTTGTTTGCATCGCTCAAGGCATGGGGCAGTGAAAGTAGCGACCAATGCAGACAAGTCGTCCTTGATCACAATAACAGCGTCATAGCCTGTGATCAATAAAAGGCCGCCTTCCAGGGCTGTCGCTGCACACCACATGAAGGAGGCGGACACACCATCAATACTGTGCAAGCTGTCGTGTGTACCGCAGACCTAGGTCAAGGTGCAACGTGAGAGCACGAGCTGGTGCGACGCCCGTTGAGCTGCCTGAGAAACACGTCAGTGCTTAAGACCATACCTGTCCGGTTTTGGTGTCGACCACCTCAAAGGGGGGGTCCATATTTGTGTGCACAAGACATCGTTCGGGTGAAAGGAAGCACGCGCCTGTCAGATGGCGCATGGTGGCGGTCGTGGGCTCGGCTGCAGCTGACTCTGTCACTTTCTTGAGCGTGACAACGCCCCAGACTTTCACCGTCATATCGATGCCGGTCGTCAGGAGGACCGACTTATCAGGATAAAACTTGATGTAATCGGGCGCCAAGGTGTGCCCGGTGAGTTGCTGTGTCACGGTCCATGTGTCAACGTTCATAATCTTGATACAAAGGTCTTCCAGCACTGCAATGTGACTGGGGCCAAGACAAATGACATCATTCACAAGCACAAAAGTATCTGAATAATTTTTCAACTCTTCAAACCCATCCAAAGAGTACATCTAACAGAACACGAATCATGTAGGTTAGTGATGTACGTCTGTTTCCAAGTTTTAGCGATGTTCGGCAACTTGCCTTGAATGAGCGATGATTGCCGCCGAGGAAGATGCGCTTCTCATCGGGCATGACGCAGAGAATGGCCTTCAACGAAGCTGCTGTGGTGGGCTGAAGTGACACGGAGTACGTGTCCTTGAAGTCATTGAAGCCATCCACGTCATCATACTTGTTGATCAACTCCATCGAGTCGATGTCAACGACATGCATGTTTTGCATGGCATCAACACTGTACATGTGCCGACCGACCAACACACAACGCAAGACGGGGTGCTCATGGCCTTCGTATGTGCGCACTGGTGCCAAAGCCATGAGGTCCCAAACAATGATCTTGGTGTCAAGGCTGGCCGTTACCAGCTCCGTATCGCTCAACATGAAGGAAGACATGATAGACTGTTCATGGCCCTTGAGCTCGGCCTTTTGTAGCCCTGTGGTCGCTTCAAACACCTATTTGACGCCAATGTTGGGCAAAGTTTTATGTGAGAAGTAGCGAAGAGTAAGCGGAGGGAGATGGCACAGCAGAGAGTAGAGCTACACTGCTCGAACAACAATTTCTACACACCTTCATGACTGGTACACCCATGCTCGCTTGCATAACACCACCTGGAATGGTGACACATTGTCGTTCCTCATCAAACAAGTACACTTGGTTAGCATAATGACTATAGAGCGTGCAGTCGACGCCGGGGTTGAGGTCTGGCAGGGAAAAGCTTTGCATGGCTGCACCACCGGCGATGACCATGATTGAGTCCATGTTTTTGCTCAAGTCCGCGGAAAGCAGGGCCTTGTTGATGGCGATGCTGTGAGCGTTGCAATGCAGAGCCATCACATGACAAAATTAAAAAATTCAAAATTAAAAAAATAAAACAATAAAAAGAAAAAAAGAAAAAGAAAAAAAAATAAAAAAAAATAAAAAAGAAAGAAAAAAAAAAGGGGGGGTGGGGGGGGGGG
>NW_001865042.1:481362-490617 GCF_000002865.3 Monosiga brevicollis MX1
TCGCCGCCCTCCAATCCACCACGGCGCGGTGGAGGCAGGTCGAGGTCCGCAAGTTGCTTCAATGGCAAGGCTCCACTCGGCGTGAAGACATATGAAAGCTCTGTGCAGCGCTTCCAAAATTCAGCAAGCTCCGAGTCTTGATCCTTGACCTGAATCAAGCGGGAAGCCAGCTGGTGGGTGAGCGCGTCGGGCTCCTTTTGCAGGTTGGACGCGTAGGTACGGATGAGATGCTCGATTGCGCGCAACCACGGAGTCGTTTGAGCGGCAGGTATCAACTCAAAATCGCTGAGTAGTGGCCCCAAGCCGCTGGTGCGCAGGCGTCCTCGCAAGTAGCCAGGTTGCTGCAAAAGGTGCATCAGGCCAGCAGCACCATTCGCCGCATAGGCGTGTCGTGGCAATGTGTCGAAGGCAAACGCTTCCTTGGGAGTGTCAAAGACGTCATCGTCTTCAGGATCTAGAATGGCTTCGTAAAAGTTGGCCAAAAGGAGATGCAAGGCTTTAACCTCCACTTCATCATTTAGGTAGCGCTGTTGCACAACCTTGAGGATGGGTTCGTAGGCAATTCGCAAAACTCCGCTACCGCTCGACACGTACATGCGGATGCTGCTGTAAAGACGTGAGTAGGTGGAAATGCGCTCAGATTTGTACTCGTAGGCTTCGAGCAAGGCAACCAGGTGCTGTTCCAAAATACCTTGTGCTGAACTGCCAATGAGGCTCAGCACAAGACGGACGAGCTCTTCACCGTGATCTTCCTCCAAGCGTACGATAATAAACTCGAAGAGCGGGGCCAATGTGTGTGGAAGCTCTCGAAGATAAGTCGTGACTTTCTCGTACACGCCAAAGGAAACCAGCTCAGAGGCTGCTCCAAGCAAGTACAGTGGATTGCGCGCTTCCTCCTTCAGCATCAGCTCCTTCATCTGGTTGCCCAGCAGGCCGTTGGAGTCATCCTCAGTCAGCTTTTTGTGGTAAATGTCGAGAAAGTTGCGCACAAGCTGTGCGCCTTCGTCATCAGACAATGAGTCCACAGTCACGACCTTGGGCGACATCCGCTGGAGGTTGCGATAGGTTGGGTGACCCTCCGTAGTTGAAAGAATGACTTTGACGGTTGATGGAAGGGATGCAGAGAGCCACTCCATTCGAAAGCTGTCGTGCAGAGGCAGCAGGTTTTGCAAACCATCGATAAAGACAATGACCCGATCGGTCGGGTTCTTGCGCTTGCCTGCCTCGGACAGTATGCGCGCCCAAGTACTGCGCAGGCCTAGAGCATGCAGCAGAAGGGCGAGAGTCAGGAACAAACATGGCCCCAAGATTTGAGCCATGGACGAGGTGGACAAAGGTTTATGCAGGTATGCCTAGGGCTTGATGACTAACCAGAGCCAAGCTTAACGTCATTCAAGAACATTGGATTAAGCGTCACCTTTGACAGGGCCAAAACAAGGTAGCGCAGGTCGCTTCGGAGGTCGAACGAGCTCGGGTTGATGCCAACGAAGAGTTTGACAACAGAGTAGTTTTCATTTTCTTCACAACGAGCAGCCAACTGAGCCATGAGGGCGCTCTTGCCAATGCCTGACTCGCCCGTCAGAACCAGAGGCGCAGTTGCATCACTGGCCACATAGTCAAGCAGGTCGCCCAGCATCTTCTCGCGGCCAACAAAGCCGTGTCGAATTCTAGCAGATGTTCCCCCACCCGTGCAACAGCCAACCATTTAATCACTGGACAAGCAAAGAAAAGAAAGGAAGAAGAAGAAAAATCAACAAATCATGTGGATATCATGCAACACGAAACGAACCGCCGAGAATGAAGTTCATGCTGAACTTCCAAAAGGTCTTGTTCGTCCAGCTCGCCCGTGTACGCAGGATATTCGGCGTCAATGGCTGCGTACAAAAGATTGAACAACTTGTCCGCAAAGAAATCCATTTGGCCGACAGAGCCTGTTCCAAAGCGCTTGCCATTGGGCAAACGACCTGTTTCCTTGACCTCGATGGGTTCTCTAAGGAAGAGAAAATTGATGTCATACAGCCAATGAGGTTCGAACACGCCGTTTGTTGTTGGCAAATAAAAATATTTTGGCATTTCATCGCTCGTACTCAAAACTGAATAGGCACGCACGACTCACCCAGGATGATAGTCAAAGCTGATGGCACGATCAGTAGCACTGCGAATCTGATGGCCCACACAACCACCAGTCACACATAAAGGTCACCAGAGCACGTGAGATGCAAGAAACGCAATGAGGCTGAGGCTGAGGCTGATGGAATGCATCACTCACCTGCTTGGTCAGAGTTTCTAGATCTTTGCGGTATTGGGAATAGAGCGGCGTTTTTGTGTACTGATGCTCGACCACGGCTGGGATATCCGCATCTTCTGGCTTGTATTCAAAGTCGAAGATCCACTGCCAGTCTGATTCAACGTCTACGCGAGTCCAGTGTTTTCAACGCTGAGTCTCGAAGACAAGTAACACGAAGAAACAAGGTTTCACAAAAGTGAGCCCCTTCAAGATCCTTACTCTTGATAAAGCCGGGGTCGCGAAAGGCAAAGAAAGCATGGGGCTGCTGAATATTGGCTCCTTCTGGGCCCAAAACAGCATGCCAAACCTTGAACATGACCAATACACGCAGGCCCAGCAGCATGAGCTCGCGTGTATTGATTTTCTCGCATCACTTTGAATCAACAGCACGCGATAAGAGTCGGAAAGCAACGCACCTCCATGCTGGTGATGGACAGGCCGGCGGGATGCTCCTTCTTGACACCGGTCATCCAATCAAATCGATCCGGCTCGTTGAAGTCAGATGGCTTGTTGAATTCGGTTTGAACCCAGCCATATCGCTCCGAGCTGTCGAAAACAAAAAGGAGATGAATCATGTTGTATTCGTGACAAAAGCGGCATGAAAAGATCAAAACGCATGCCTTGTGGCCTCGAGGTAAAATGGCTACACTAACCGCAAGCCGAGAAACCATGGCATCTCATTGGGGTCGTTGCGACACCGATCAATTTCGTCCAGACATGTGCGCTGGATCGTGGTAGCTTGCGATTCCTCGGCAGAAACACCCCAACCTAAGTAAGGATGGTGAGATGGTGAGAGCAAGCAAGGACGGCGAGTTGGTCAGAGCGGAGAAGCCGCAGTCGTGGGAACGAGGACAGGGTCACAAGGTTCCGAAAAGAATCCGAGTATACCCACGTAAATCCACAGGGATGACCTGAACATCGCGGTCACCGAGTGCCTTGTTCAAGGAAGGAAGAACCTAATCACGATCCGTAGGCAATGAGATGAGAGCAAACCAGGTGCCCAGTTCACGATTGTAGGAATGCAAGTGGTCGTAATGGCAGTCATCCCACATGTGGCAGCACTGAGGTGCATCAAAGCATTTGCTCACCTTGCGAATGAGCGTGTCACGTTCACTGTGTGTATCCACAAAGGTGGACGAAATGAAGAGACGGATGGTGATAACCTGCCAAGCAAGCGAGTGGTGTCAAGGCATAGACTGAGCATGCATGATCAGGCAGCTCTGAAACGGGCAGTTGTCAGCAATTGGAAGTACCTCGCCACGCAAGCGTTCTTTGGGAACGACGTGCTCCATTTTAACAAGCTCAGCACTACCACCCAGCGTGTGCTTGCGAGCCAGGCCTGCATGGCACAGCTGTCGCTTGCTCATGGAATTGATGCGACTGATGCGGCGTCCGGTTTGTTGAGCAGAGCCTGCAGGCGAAGCTGGTGAAGCAGCGGGCGAATCTGAGACCACTGCAGACGCTTTCGTGTCAGCCTTTGTAACGGAAGGGCTGGTAACTGCAGGCTCGGGCTTGGGTTCGGGCTTGGACTCGGGCTTGGACGCGGGCTTGGGCTCGGTCTTGGGCTCGGTCTTGGGCTCGGTCTTGGGCTCGGTCTTGGGCTCGGGCTTGGACTCGGGCTTGGGCTCCGTCTTGGGCTCCGTCTTGGGCTCGGTCTTGGGCCCAGTCTTGGGCTCAGTCTTGGGCTTCGACTCGGAGGTAGTTGCAGATTCGGGCTGCTGTCGAGTTGATGCCTTGGGCTCTGAGGCCACGCTTGCACTTGGCTCTTGAACTGAAGCAGAAGCCGATTGCGACGGATCTGTAGTATGAGCCACCGAGCGTGGCGAATTGATGGCACCCGAAATCGGGTTTTGCTGACTAGCACCATTAAGGGCCATCCAGCGCTCGGCCTCAGCCTGAGACTCAACATAGCATGCAAAAGCAGGAAGCGACTTGTGGGTGAAGACAAGAAGAACTTCATTTGCAACAGCTTTTGGAAACTTTGCTTTGCCTGTCAGCACACGCACATACAACACACACATGAGTGGCTGGCACAAGTGCTTTGCCTGGCTGGACTGTGGCAGAGAATGAGAGAAGATAGACAGACTCAACGGGCAGACAGCCGGAGAGAAAAGAAGGGCAGAAAAATAGAGACTGAGAGACAGAGGGAGAAACTGTACCTCGGCAGACCTCGCCAGTCACAACTGCATCGTAAGTGAACTGGCTTGTGGCTTTGCCCCCTTGCTTCGCATGCACGGTGGCACTGCCGCCTGTGAATCGTGCAAATTTGAACAACACGAACGGAAATGAGCGATCCTGGCCATGGCATGATCAAAGCGCAAGGAGAGAAAGAAAAAGGCGCCCTTGACATGCGTGCGCGTGCTTGTGAAGGGACGCACCAGAATCAGCCGTCAAGAAATGCTTCTTCCATTTCTTGAAAACACCCTTGCCTAACGCCAGGGCCACAAGGTGAGCTGCATGTGGTTTCCACACGATCAAGAACAAGACAAGCAGCAGAGCTGATTGCTGAAGGAAACCTTACCGAGGCTGAAGACATCGCCCTCGGTCGCCATGGCGGGCGTCGTGAACAAGATTGTCTGCGCTGTAACCGGCTGAGAGTGCATGAATGAGAAAGGGTCGACTCACGATTGAAATCAAATCAGTGTGTCACAGGCGCGATCGCAGCACAAACAAGCGAAACTCGAAGCACTCTTTGAACACCTAAGAATCAACCCTGAAGGCGCAGGGTGATCCCCAAAGAGCCATTTCCATCACAGGCCAAACAACAGACGCTGACCTGTGCTCCGTGAGCTTTGAGCCGGGTTTTTGATTTGAGCGTCGCGCCCCGCCCCCCTCGCGTCAAACGACCAAAGGGAAAACATAACGCCAGCTCACCACACACACACACACATACACACACACGCTTGCTCTCTCTGTCTGTCTGTCTCTGTCTCTCTGTCTCTTGTCTTAGTCTCTCTGTCTCTGTCTCTCTCTGTCTCTGTGGCTTTTTGCTGTTTATCGTCCCTCTCCCTCTCTTCCTCTCTCTGTCTCTCTCTGTCCCCATCTCTCTCCCTCTTTGATTTTTGATGACTTTTTTCTGTTTGCTATTTTTGGTGGATGTTGTGTTTTTTTTGGATGACGACGGACATTCTTCCCTGCATGCAAGAGGGTCAATTCGAAATCGGGAACATAGGATAATGGGGTACAAGTTGATGAACGGAACAAGTGGCGCTCGGCTCAGCCTAAGCAAATGATGAGACTTGGTGCAGAAAGGGTCATCTAGTCACCCGAGCGAGCCTCAGGGTTGTGGGGCTGCTTGACAAACCACATGATTGATCTCGAGGTACTGGCAAGCAAGCGTTCCATTGGGTTCAAATCCTTCAGCACATTGCACAGCACAGGTTGCACCCTCACTCAGGCCAGCCTGCCCGTTGCAAATGCCCGAGGCATTCGCGATTGGTGGGAGAGGATAGCAGAAAGGCGGCGGTTGGATGGACGCCGCAAGCACCGCGCCCACGACAAGCAACGCAATGAGACCTAGCAGCAACAAGCAACGATTCCGACGGACTGCCCACGGCAGATCCCGCCATGCCAGACTTTGAGATACCCGTATAAAAGTATCTTGCTCCACAGGCAACAGCAGAGCTTCTGGATCCCCGTCGTCTTCTTGAGTCACATCTTCATCCCCATGCTCTGGATCAGAACCATCATCGGGCTCCAGAACTGGTTGCTCACTGCGTGGGTGGTTCAGTGATGTTTCCGAGTCAAATGTGACTTCAAAAACACGACCATCCGGCTGGCACTCAGTGCCACACTCTGATGGAGTGCTCATCTCCTTCAGCAGTATAGAAGGCGATAATGAAGATACTGGCTCCGCAGGGATCTTTGCGCGTTCTTGCGCCATCTGCGCCTGTTCTTCCCAGTTCAAGGTCGACACGCGCACTAGCATGGCAATAGTTTGAAAGGCAACTCCAAGAAACATGGCCATCCATAAGCCACGCACTGTTGTCCCATGTGCATGTAAGGAAACAAGCGGAAGATGCATAGCATGAGTCAGCGAGTCCTTTCAGCCAACGGGAAAAAACGACAGCACCACCTCGCCCTTGACCATCATCATCATTTCGCCCATCGGCACAAAATCAGACTTACCACCCATGTGCCCTCGATAAACAAACAGATAGATCGAAGGAAAACTAATGCAGTAGTATCCGACTGCGTTCACGATGGCACCAAAGTATTGAAGGCCACAGCCACGCAAAATGCCTGACAGTGTGCCTTGCGTGTGATCAGCAAAAATGAACGCGACCAGAATCTCAATCACACCGGCCACGGCATCAATGACTTCCGCATCCGACGTGAACGCCCTCGGTATCAATTGCCGAGTCAGAAAGAGGGTGATTGACAGCATAGAGGCTTTGGTAGGGAGGAATTAAAAAAAAAATCAGTTTATGAGGGCAAGAGCGGTAGTTTAGTGTGAGAATAGCAAACATCAGACGGACACGGTGTAGACCTTCAACAGTCGTGGCAGTCGGACATACATGTCAGCAGGATAAACCCTGCACAGGACCAAGCTGCTCGTTTGGCTGCTTGCGGCTTGTTGCCACCAAGAGCATTGCCGACCTGAACGCTGGCCGCTATGACGCCAAACGGCACGAAAAAAAAAAAAAAGAAGAAGAGCACATCAGGCAAGGGCGAGCGGACCGATGTTTGCAGAACTTCAAAAGCCAAAGGAGCTTACCCACGCCAATGCCCAAAGGAACCACAAAGAGGAATCCGGCCAGCTGCAATGTGATCAGTTGTGTGGCCAGAAACACTTCCCCCATCGTTCCAGCGATGACTTGAATGATCTCGAAAGACCACCATTCGATGCACATCTGCTCAACATCACGATACGACCAGGCAAGTAAGTGGACCCGAAAACAGCTGACGTGTAAGATGCAAAAGTGGGGGTGAAAGCTGATGAGTCGTCATTTGAATATCCTCAGATTGTGTGACAAAACGTACCATCAGCATGCCTGGAATGGCAAGCTTCAGAAAAGGAGACCAGTCCAAGAAAGCACCCGCCGTCCAGCCTGTCCAGGTGCCTTTATAAAGTCGTGTCTTGTTGATGTAGGCAAGCGAGATGAACACACCTATCCAAGCTGTGATTGCCTGTCCAGTCCATCAAAGCAAGGTTCAACACAAGGAAGCAAGGAGAGACGAAAAGGAAGGCCAGTGAGAATACAGGATCACCTGCGACATGACCAAAGTGTCCTGCCAATGCACCAGTGCGTTCATCTCGAATTGGCACGTGAGTCAGAACTCCAGAAACGGTTCAAGGCACGCTACCTGAGCAAGAGCGGCACCAAAGGCCCCTAATCGGAGCCCGCCAATCAGGGTCCAGCAAATTGGTAGGTTGAGGATGTTGAGCACAATTCCAATGACAAAAAGCGGTTTGACAATCTCCAACGTCTGTGGATCAAGCCGATGCATATGTATCAAGGCGTTGCTCAATTCAACGCAGACGGATTGACGTATACTAAAAACGCATTTGCACCTGAAGATATTTCTGGATGAGCACATTGAGGATAGCAGCTGGCATGAAGAAAATACCGGCTCGCAAATACTGAGCAGTAAGCTGCGCCACCTTTGAGTCATGGGCATGCATGCCAGGACAATTGGCACTCGCATCAGCATTGCGATCAATTCTGGGACAAAATCGCTGCTCAGCCCGAAGGATGTGTGATGAGACACTTACCTTTGGATCTTGGTGCAGTGCCAAAAGAACGTTTTCGCCATTGAGAAAGATGGTCCAGGCTGGAAAGCAGACAAGTCCCACGATGATAAGGGCTCGGATCATGATGAGGCCGACCAATTGATTCTGCCCGCCTCCGAGCGCTGCAGAGAGCCACAAACGCATGCAGAAGCAAAGAAGACAAGGAATTCCAACCAGTAAGATACGAGATGCGCACAGAGCGATGACAAGGTCGGTGTATGAGCAAGAACACATGGCGCATTTGGCTCGCACAGTGGAGGAGGAAAAGCAGGCATATACCTTGAGGAGCGAGGGTGTCCACGGCAGAAGCAAGACCTTGACTGATGGAAAGGCCAAAGATATTGAGAATGCTGGCACCGAGACCGGCGGCGTCAAGGGCAGCCGTTTCGTTGAATTGGCCAACAAAAATAGTGCTCACCAACTGCAACAAAAGTTGCAGCAGCAAGGTAAGAACAACGGGCCAGGAGAGCTCGAATGTCGACCGCAACTGCGAAAGGAAGCTGGTGCCAATGAGCCCAAGGCCTGGCTCAGGCAGCTGCGGTCCTTCCTCGGATGCAGCGCTATCATCATCATCATCATCTTGCTGTCCAAAATGAGGTGACAAAACTGCTGTGTCCACACTTGTCTCCGCGGTAGTGTCACCATCACCGGCATGGCCCGTGGCTGCCATGGTTCTCTCGTGCTGGGCAAATGACACGCTTGACCTCGACCAGCTCCAGGCCACATAGAAAAGTGCCAGCTACCTTCAGCTGTCTCAACTGGCACCACCAGAAGCCCAGCGGCCCCACGGCTGGCGTGGGTGTCGCCGTTACCAATTACAAAACGCTCATGCAAACGCAATGCACATCGATGTTGTTGCTAAACATCACCGTCATCAGCGCCGCCGATCCGTCGTCGTGGTCGTCGTGGTCGTCGTCGTCGTTCGTTCGTACGTTCGTTACGAAAAAGTGAACTGGCGAACATGTCCGCAATCACACACACACGCGCACACTGTATGGATTTCTCCTCTCTCTCCTCTCTCTCTTCTCTCTCTCTCTCTCTCTCTCTCTCTCTCTCTCTCTTCTCTCTCTTCTCTCTCTTCTCTCTCTTCTCTCTCTCTCTCTCTCTCTCTCTCTTCTCTCTCTTCTCTCTCTTCTCTCTCTTCTCTCTCTCTTCTCTCGATGTGCTCGGTTGTGTCTTTGCTGTTTTTTATTCCTTTCTCGAAAAATAAAACTTTTTTTCCCTTATTAAATTT
>NW_001865042.1:490668-496062 GCF_000002865.3 Monosiga brevicollis MX1
TTTTCTGTGGATCGGGGAATGTCAGCATAATCATTCATTTTTCGCTCTTGGGGTGAGAAGTCACATGGCAGCCCGGGGTGGCGTGCGCGCGCTTGTCGTGGCACGGGGGGGGAGGGCGAATGATGCAGAGCAGATGGGTGTTTGCACATGGCGCCTGTTCTTGATGTGTGACTGACTTAATCCTATGGTTGCCCTGGTTGTTAGGATCGAGCGATATGGCTTTTCAAGGCATCTTGGCGAGCCTGACTCGTCAAGAGCAACCTCAGCGTCAAGGCCCGCTGACGGACCTCAATCGCTGGTCCCTTGAGGTGGATCAAGGGCGGCAGGTAAGCATCCTTCAAAAGGCGTCTTCACGTGTGTTTGGCTCACGACTATCGGGTCTGGCATAAAGGTGTGGCGGTACTTGCCTGAGGCGAGCATCAAACAGAACCCCGTCGCATCTCGCTATCATCTGGGCCTTGACATCTCAGACACTTGTCCTGGTGAGCCCCTTCCAACGACAAGAACATCGGATCGCTCGTTTGTCAACTTTGTGCACATGCCTCACACTTTGCTTGGATATCCATTTTTCCAGATCTGCCTGCTGCATCAACGCCTGCCGATGCGCTGTCCAATGGTATCAATTTTTTTGGTAATCTTCAGACGGCTGACGGTCACTGGGCGGGTGACTATGGAGGTCAGAACTATTTGGATTCTCATCTCATTTCTGCCATATTTTCGGCCAAAATAAAGTGGCGGTGAATCAACGCGGCCAGCTAGACATGGGCAGAGCTGCCAGCGGGATGCGGGTTGTGAGATAGTGATCCACTCACTATCGGTCTTGGCGTATTTACTGGCCTCCTCGCCCTCATCCTCAAAATTCTCTTCTTGGTGGCTTTCTTGTCTTCCTAGGACCCATGTTTTTACTGCCCGGCTTTGCTATCGTCATGTACGTGACCAAGCAAGTGGTGTCTGAGCCCTTGCGGCTGGAGATCATTCGTTACCTCACAAATCTGCAAACCGATGATGGAGGCTGGGGCATTCACATTGAGTCGACTTCGACTGTCTTTGGCACCACTCTCAATTACATTACGATGCGTATTTTGGGCATTCCGGCCGACGATGAACGAATGGAGCGTGCACGAGCCTGGCTTGCTGCTCGAGGAGGGTAAGTCGATCTTCCACCTTGATGGCGCGTGTCTGCTTGCCCATTCATCTCTTTATTCTTGACTGCTCTTTTTGGGTCGCATGTATGGACGGTTGTCCTGCATCCTCAGCTGCTTAGCCATCCCCTCTTGGGGCAAGTTTTGGCTAGCTGTCTTGAACATATATTCTTGGGACGGTTGCAACTCCCTTTTCCCTGAGATGGTGCTCTTGCCAAACTGGTTTCCGCTACACACTCGACGAATGTGGTGCTATTGCCGCACCGTGTACATGCCCATGAGCTGGGTTTATGGCATGAAGTTTCAAGCTCCGGTTGATGCATTGATTCAAAATCTTCGAGACGAGCTTTTACCACAACGCTTTGACGAGGTTTGCACTGCTTGTAATGTAGCTTGCTTTTTGTTCTTGAATGTTGGTCTTTTTTGTGCTGTACATAAGCTAATTGTCTGCCCATGTTACAATTCCCTATTGGTGTCGTCTTAGATTGATTGGGCGTGCCAACGCAACAAGGTCGCGGAAGAAGATTTGTATACACCACACTCTTGGGCGTTGCGCTTCTTTTATGGCGCTTGCAACATTTATGAGCGCATGGCGCCTCGCTGGTTTCGCACGCGTGCACTGAATTGGGTGTACGAGGTCCTCCAATCGGTACATTTTTTGAAGATCTACGCATCTCAAAATTTGACGATGCCTTTGAGCACCATTGATTCACCTGCCGTCGCGGATTCACGATCGTAGGAAGACGAGTTTACTCACTACATTTGCATCGGCCCGGTGAACAAGATGATTAACATGCTATGTTGCTGGTATTAATCCGCGCGTTTCAGTCAGTTTGCTTGCATTGAGTGATGCGGATGCTCAAGTTTGACTTGATGGCTGTGGCAGGATTCAAGAAGGTCCGCGTGCCTCCCGTTTTAAAAAACATTGCGAGCGCGTAAATGACTACATCTGGATCGGGCGAGATGGGGCTAAGATGAACGGCACAAACGGATCACAGGTTGGTTCACATTTTTCGTGTATTTATATAACATATGTGTGTATGAACCACTATCTTCCCGCAACTGTGTTTCCGACTGGCTCACGGTGCATTTTGTGGTCATCGAGTCAGCTATGGGATACAGCTTTTCTGGTTCAAGGTCTCATTGAAACTCCAATGCGCGAGGAGTTCAAAGTCGTTTTTGATCGGGCCAACAAGTTTTTGGACCTCTCACAAATTCGTCATAACCACCCAAATTACGAAAAGTACTACCGCGACGCAACGCAGGGTGGTTGGCCCTTTAGCACGCGTGACATGGGCTGGATCGTTGCTGACTGCACGGGCGAAGGTGCGTCTTTCCCAAGATAACAAGCCAGCCGACCATGCTAATACGCCAATGAACCTTCACTTTCCTAGGCCTGAAGGCTGCATTGATCTGCAAGCATTTTAACTTGACAGACAGTCCACTCAGCGATGCACGCCTTTATGATGCCGTGGATTTGCTTTTGGGAATGCAAAACCCAACCGGAGGCTATGCAACTTGCGAGAAGACTCGTGGTTCAACTTTGTTTGAGTGGTTCAATGCATCCGAGGTTGGTTGCGGCTCCATCATTGGCACCCAGTGCGAGAGCAAAGGCTGCATCACAGCCTTTTGGTTTGTTTGTGCAGGTGTTTGGTGAGATCATGATTGACTACGACTATGTTGAGTGCACATCGTCATCTATTCAAGCCCTCGTCAAGTTTCAGTTGTACTATCCAAATTACCGTGCTCAAGAGGTTTCACGCGCTATTCAAGCGGGAGCAAGGTTGGTGAATACCACCCACGCATGTATATACTTGTATGTGGCATGGGTTTCTTCAAGCAAATGCTGCTCTGATCTTTCTGTTGTAGATTCATAACAAGCATTCAGCGATCAGATGGATCTTGGGAGGGCATGTGGGGAATTTGCTTTACCTATGGAACTTGGTAAGCCATGTGACTGTCAGAAGAGGTGTGTAGAAGCCAAACATCACACAATATTTTCTTTCACTCGATCCTCTTTCCTTATCAGGTTCGCAATTGATGGACTCGTCGAAGTTGGCTTTACATACCAAGATGAATCCATTCGCCGAGCGTGTGACTTCTTGGTCAAGCACCAACATGATGATGGAGGGTAAGCGGTGAATTTGTGCGCGCATTCCAAGCTGAGTCCAGCACTCACATGATATGTGTCTAATAGATGGGGGGAAACCTTTTTGTCGTGCACCACTCGCTCGTACAACGATCATCCACACAGTCAAGTTGTGAACACAGCATGGGCGCTCCTTGCTCTCATGAAAGCTGATTATCCAAACCAAGCCGTTGTGGAGAGGGGCATTCAATTTTTGATGAAGCGACAACTTGCCAATGGAGACTGGCCTCAAGAATCGATTTGCGGTGGGCAGCTCGTATGCATGTACCAAGCGAACAAAATAAATCTCATCAATTTATGTGCAATTACGCGCGTCGACACAGGAGTCTTCAACAAGAATTGCATGATCAGCTACAGGTTTGTTCACCACCTTACATTGAAAAGAACACAACAAACGGTAACAGAATGAACAACTCATGCGCACGTTTGCGCTTGGTACACTACCAATTTTAGTAACTTCAAGAACATCTTTCCCATTTGGGCGTTGTCTAGATATCATGCTCAACACCTGGACCACTAGCACTGGCGGGTGAGCCGGCATCCATGGCCATGGATCGACGACTGTCAACGGCCATAAGACCCCAAGGATCATACTCCATCCAATCCATGCTGCTATCCTGAAAAAAAGTACGGCGCCGGCGACGCCAACACGCGAGAAGAATCCAACAACAGCAGCAGGCACACACCAATGCAACAAGAATAGGAAGGATCCAAATCTCTGGTCCAGAGAAAACATCATCATCACTCAATGCGGCCTCTGTACTACCAGGCTTCGAATCATTGACATACTGCAAGTCACCGCTAGGATCTGTAGTGGTGGTGAACTGATCATCGATAGAAAACGATTGATCGGTGCTACCCGGGCCACCACCAACGGATGACGTCGAAGTGGTAGAAGTTGAGGTAGTAGTACCCGCTGCACCAGAGTTTGAAGCTGAAGATGATGAGCTAGTCGATGTGTGAGACGTGCTGGAAGTAGAGCTGGTCGAGCTGGTTGAACTAGTAGAGCTGGTAGAGCTGGTAGAGCTGGTAGAGCTGGTCGAGGTGGGCTCTTCAGTCGATGTGCTCGACGCGCTCGACGTACTAGAAGTTGAGCTGGTCGAGCTAGTAGAGCTGGTCGAGCTGGTCGAGCTACTAGAGCTCGGCTCTTCAGTCGATGTGCTCGACGTACTTGACGTACTAGAAGTTGAGCTGGTCGAGCTCGTCGAGCTCGTCGAGCTAGTAGAGCTGGTAGAGCTGGTAGAGCTGGTAGAGCTGGTAGAGCTGGTCGAGCTGGTCGAGCTGGTCGAGCTGGTCGAGCTGGTAGAGCTAGTCGAGGTGGGCTCTTCAGTTGATGTGCTCGACGTACTAAAGGTTGAGCTGGTCGAGCTGGTCGAGCTAGTAGAACTGGTAGAGCTGGTCGAGCTGGGCTCTTCAGTCGATGTGCTCGACGTGCTTGACGTACTAGAAGTTGAGCTGGTCGAGCTCGTCGAGCTGGTAGAGCTGGTCGAGAAGGTCGAGCTGGGCTCTTCAGTCGATGTGCTCGACGTGCTTGACGTACTAGAAGTTGAGCTGGTCGAGCTCGTCGAGCTAGTAGAGCTGGTCGAGCTGGTAGAGCTGGTAGAACTGGTCGAGCTGGTAGAGCTGGTCGAGGTGGGCTCTTCAGTTGATGTGCTTGACGTACTAGAGGTTGAGCTGGTCGAGCTCGTCGAGCTAGTAGAGCTGGTCGAGCTGGTAGAGGTGGGCTCTTCAGTTGATGTGCTTGACGTACTAGAGGTTGAGCTGGTCGAGCTCGTCGAGCTAGTAGAGCTGGTCGAGCTGGTCGAGGTGGGCTCTTCAGTCGATGTGCTCGACGTGCTTGACGTACTAGAAGTTGAGCTGGTCGAGCTAGTAGAGCTGGTCGAGCTGGTCGAGGTGGGCTCTTCAGTTGATGTGCTTGACGTACTAGAAGTTGAGCTGGTCGAGCTAGTAGAGCTGGTCGAGCTGGTAGAGGTGGGCTCTTCAGTTGATGTGCTTGACGTACTAGAGGTTGAGCTGGTCGAGCTCGTCGAGCTCGTCGAGCTAGTAGAGCTGGTCGAGCTGGTCGAGCTGGTCGAGGTGGGCTCTTCAGTTGATGTGCTGACG
>NW_001865042.1:500112-501323 GCF_000002865.3 Monosiga brevicollis MX1
GGTTGAGCTGGTCGAGCTGGTAGAGCTGGTCGAGCTGGTAGAGGTGGTCTATTCAGTTGATGTGCTTGACGTACTAGAAGTTGAGCTGGTCGAGCTGGTCGAGCTCGTCGAGCTAGTAGAGCTGGTCGAGGTGGGCTCTTCAGTTGATGTGCTTGACGTACTAGAGGTTGAGCTGGTCAAGCTCGTCGAGCTAGTAGAGCTGGTCGAGCTGGTCGAGGTGGGCTCTTCAGTCGATGTGCTCGACGTGCTTGACGTACTAGAAGTTGAGCTGGTCGAGCTAGTAGAGCTGGTCGAGCTGGTCGAGCTGGGCTCTTCAGTTGATGTGCTCGACGTGCTTGACGTACTAGAGGTTGAGCTGGTCGAGCTAGTAGAGCTGGTAGAGCTGGTAGAGCTGGTAGAGCTGGTAGAGCTGGTAGAGCTGGTAGAGCTGGTAGAGCTGGTAGAGCTGGCAGAGGTGGGCTCTTCAGTTGATGTGCTTGACGTACTAGAGGTTGAGCTGGTCGAGCTAGTAGAGCTGGTAGAGCTAGTAGAGCTGGTCGTGCTGGTCGACCTGGTCGAGCTGGTAGAGCTAATCGAGGTGGGCTCTTCAGTCGATGTGCTCGACGTGCTTGACGTACTAGAAGTTGAGCTGGTCGAGCTAGTAGAGCTGGTCGAGCTGGTCGAGGTGGGCTCTTCAATTGATGTGCTCGACGTGCTTGACGTACTAGAAGTTGAGCTGGTCGAGCTAGTAGAGCTGGTAGAGCTGGTCGAGCTAGTAGAGCTGGTCGAGCTGGTCGAGGTGGGCTCTTCAGTTGATGTGCTTGACGTACTAGAGGTTGAGCTGGTCGAGCTCGTCGAGCTAGTAGAGCTGGTCGAGCTGGTCGAGGTGGGCTCTTCAGTCGATGTGCTCGACGTGCTTGACGTACTAGAAGTTGAGCTGGTCGAGCTAGTAGAGCTGGTCGAGCTGGTAGAGGTGGGCTCTTCAGTTGATGTGCTTGACGTACTAGAGGTTGAGCTGGTCGAGCTCGTCGAGCTAGTAGAGCTGGTCGAGCTGGTCGAGCTGGTCGAGGTGGGCTCTTCAGTTGATGTGCTTGACGTACTAGAGGTTGAGCTGGTCAAGCTCGTCGAGCTAGTAGAGCTGGTCGAGCTGGTCGAGGTGGGCTCTTCAGTCGATGTGCTCGACGTGCTTGACGTACTAGAAGTTGAGCTGGTCGAGCTAGTAGAGCTGGTCG
>NW_001865042.1:501373-502934 GCF_000002865.3 Monosiga brevicollis MX1
TGCTTGACGTACTAGAGGTTGAGCTGGTCGAGCTCGTCGAGCTAGTAGAGCTGGTCGAGCTGGTCGAGCTGGTCGAGGTGGGCTCTTCAGTTGATGTGCTTGACGTACTAGAGGTTGAGCTGGTCAAGCTCGTCGAGCTAGTAGAGCTGGTCGAGCTGGTCGAGGTGGGCTCTTCAGTCGATGTGCTCGACGTGCTTGACGTACTAGAAGTTGAGCTGGTCGAGCTAGTAGAGCTGGTCGAGCTGGTAGAGGTGGGCTCTTCAGTTGATGTGCTTGACGTACTAGAGGTTGAGCTGGTCGAGCTCGTCGAGCTAGTAGAGCTGGTCGAGCTGGTCGAGGTGGGCTCTTCAGTCGATGTGCTCGACGTGCTTGACGTACTAGAAGTTGAGCTGGTCGAGCTAGTAGAGCTGGTCGAGCTGGTCGAGCTGGTAGAGGTGGGCTCTTCAGTTGATGTGCTTGACGTACTAGAAGTTGAGCTGGTCGAGCTAGTAGAGCTGGTCGAGCTGGTAGAGCTGGTCGAGGTGGGCTCTTCAGTTGATGTGCTTGACGTACTAGAGGTTGAGCTGGTCGAGCTCGTCGAGCTAGTAGAGCTGGTCGAGCTGGTCGAGGTGGGCTCTTCAGTCGATGTGCTCGACGTGCTTGACGTACTAGAAGTTGAGCTGGTAGAGCTGGTCGAGCTGGTAGAGGTGGGCTCTTCAGTTGATGTGCTTGACGTACTAGAAGTTGAGCTGGTCGAGCTAGTAGAGCTGGTCGAGCTGGTAGAAGTGGGCTCTTGAGTTGATGTGCTTGAAGTACTAGAGGTTGAGCTGGTCGACGTCGTGCTCGAGGTCGAGCTCGTGGAGCTGGTCGACGTCGTGCTAGACGTGCTCGATGTGCTTGACGTACTGGACGTACTGGACGTGCTCGAGCTGGATGACATGCTCGACGTCGAGCTGGTCGAGGTCGTGCTAGACGTACTGGATGTGCTAGACGTGCTCGAGGTCGAGCTCGTGGAGCTGGTCGACGTCGTGCTCGAGGTCGAGCTCGTAGAGCTGGTCGAGGTCGTGCTAGACGTGCTCGATGTGCTTGACGTACTGGACGTACTGGACGTGCTCGAGCTGGACGACGTCGTGCTCGAGGTCGAGCTCGTGGAGCTGGTCGACGTCGTGCTAGACGTGCTCGATGTGCTTGACGTACTGGACGTACTGGACGTGCTCGAGCTGGACGACGTGCTCGACGTCGAGCTGGTCGAGGTCGTGCTAGACGTACTGGACGTGCTAGACGTGCTCGAGGTCGAGCTCGTGGAGCTGGTCGACGTCGTGCTAGACATGCTCGATGTGCTTGACGTACTGGACGTACTGGACGTGCTCGAGCTGGACGACGTGCTCGACGTCGAGCTGGTCGAGGTCGTGCTAGACGTACTGGACGTGCTAGACGTGCTCGACGTCGAGCTCGTGGAGCTGGTCGACGTCGTGCTCGAGGTCGAGCTCGTGGAGCTGGTCGACGTCGTGCTAGACGTGCTCGATGTGCTTGACGTACTGGACGTACTGGACGTGCTCGAGCTGGACGACGTCGTGCTCGA
>NW_001865042.1:512742-513786 GCF_000002865.3 Monosiga brevicollis MX1
CCACGCTCGAGGTCGAGCTCGTGGAGCTGGTTGACGTCGTGCTAGACGTGCTCGATGTGCTTGACGTACTGGACGTACTGGACGTGCTCGAGCTGGACGACGTGCTCGACGTCGAGCTGGTCGAGGTCGTGCTAGACGTACTGGACGTGCTAGACGTGCTCGAGGTCGAGCTCGTGGAGCTGGTCGACGTCGTGCTAGACGTGCTCGATGTGCTTGACGTACTGGACGTACTGGACGTGCTCGAGCTGGACGACGTGCTCGACGTCGAGCTGGTCGAGGTCGTGCTAGACGTACTGGACGTGCTAGACGTGCTCGAGGTCGAGCTCGTGGAGCTGGTCGACGTCGTGCTCGAGGTCGAGCTCGTGGAGCTGGTCGACGTCGTGCTAGACGTGCTCGATGTGCTTGACGTACTGGACGTACTGGACGTGCTCGAGCTGGACGACGTGCTCGACGTCGAGCTGGTCGAGGTCGTGCTAGACGTACTGGACGTGCTAGACGTGCTCGAGGTCGAGCTCGTGGAGCTGGTCGACGTCGTGCTCGAGGTCGAGCTCGTGGAGCTGGTCGACGTCGTGCTAGACGTGCTCGATGTGCTTGACGTACTGGACGTACTGGACGTGCTCGAGCTAGACGACGTGCTCGACGTCGAGCTGGTCGAGGTCGTGCTCGACGTACTGGACGTGCTAGACGTGCTCGAGGTCGAGCTCGTGGAGCTGGTCGACGTCGTGCTCGAGGTCGAGCTCGTGGAGCTGGTCGACGTCGTGCTCGAGGTCGAGCTCGTGGAGCTGGTTGACGTCGTGCTAGACGTGCTCGATGTGCTTGACGTACTGGACGTACTGGACGTGCTCGAGCTGGACGACGTGCTCGACGTCGAGCTGGTCGAGGTCGTGCTAGACGTACTGGACGTGCTAGACGTGCTCGAGGTCGAGCTCGTGGAGCTGGTCGACGTCGTGCTAGACGTGCTCGATGTGCTTGACGTACTGGACGTACTGGACGTGCTCGAGCTGGACGACGTGCTCGACGTCGAGCTGGTCGAGGTCGTGCTAG
>NW_001865042.1:517917-559808 GCF_000002865.3 Monosiga brevicollis MX1
CTGAGCTCTCTAATTCACCGGCCAGGTAAAATTTGATCTCCAACTGTGCTCCCCGAGTCCCACTGAGATCGACCTCCCGCGTAACCTTGGTTGAGCCTCCATAGAACTGCCGGGTCAATACGAGCGCGCCGTTGTAGATGAACACGTTACCAGAGGATGCACCACCATTGCCTGCATCGGTCTCAACCCAGGACGCAGCCCAAGGCTTGCTTCCGTCGTTGTTGCTGTAACTGTTTTGTGAAAATGCGTCATGCACGGTTTGAGACACGCTGCAGGGTGTTGTCGTGGTCGTCGTGGTCGTCGTGGTCGTCGTGGTCGTCGTGGTCGTCGTGGTCGTCGTGGTCGTCGTGGTCGTCGTTGAAGCACACGTTTGATATTCCACAGAGACTTGCTCGATCATTAGATATTCATCCGATGCATGTAAGTTTGCTTTGACACCAAAACCAACCCACACGTCTCTTTGACCCAGCAGTGCTGACAGGTCATACACGCGTTCCGTCAAGCTCTTATAGTCTGTTGCCACAAACTCCTCCCCCACCATGGCACCGGACGCAGTCATGGCGCCAATGTACGCCACGTCAACATTCTCCACGTCACCAACAAACTTGAACGAAACGCGTAACGTTGCTGCAGACGCGTGCTCCAAAGAAATGGCGCGATAAACCTGGGTTTCACCGTATCCGTTACCACTACCCTTCAAATAGAGTTGCCCACCACTGATAAGCGCGTTTCCGCCTGCCGCACCGCTTCCGCCTGCATCTGCTTCGACCCAGTTGCTACCAAAAGCTATGCTTCCAGAGTTGCCTGAATAGCCGCCAGATGCAAAGTTGTCGGCGTACTGTAGGTCTTGACACGACTGCTCACAGTCATCAAACGTGATCTTGACGTAATCGATAACAAAGTACTCGCCTGGGCCCGCGAAGCCACTGTCAATGTACAGCTTCACGACGGTGTGGGATGATGCATATGCTGACAAATCATACGTCTTCGTGTTGTACGTGTTCTTGCCACAACGTGATGCTGTATACGAGTCCAACTTGTAGTGCGAGCCATCCTTAATAATCCATAGAGATGCCTCATCTGAGCTCTCTAATTCACCGGCCAGGTAAAATTTGATCTCCAACTGTGCTCCCCGAGTCCCACTGAGATCGACCTCCCGCGTAACCTTGGTTGAGCCTCCATAGAACTGCCGGGTCAATACGAGCGCGCCGTTGTAGATGAACACGTTACCAGAGGATGCACCACCATTGCCTGCATCGGTCTCAACCCAGGACGCAGCCCAAGGCTTGCTTCCGTCGTTGTTGCTGTAACTGTTTTGTGAAAATGCGTCATGCACGGTTTGAGACACGCTGCAGGGTGTTGTCGTGGTCGTCGTGGTCGTCGTGGTCGTCGTGGTCGTCGTGGTCGTCGTTGAAGCACACGTTTGATATTCCACAGAGACTTGCTCGATCATTAGATATTCATCCGATGCATGTAAGTTTGCTTTGACACCAAAACCAACCCACACGTCTCTTTGACCCAGCAGTGCTGACAGGTCATACACGCGTTCCGTCAAGCTCTTATAGTCTGTTGCCACAAACTCCTCCCCCACCATGGCACCGGACGCAGTCATGGCGCCAATGTACGCCACGTCAACATTCTCCACGTCACCAACAAACTTGAACGAAACGCGTAACGTTGCTGCAGACGCGTGCTCCAAAGAAATGGCGCGATAAACCTGGGTTTCACCGTATCCGTTACCACTACCCTTCAAATAGAGTTGCCCACCACTGATAAGCGCGTTTCCGCCTGCCGCACCGCTTCCGCCTGCATCTGCTTCGACCCAGTTGCTACCAAAAGCTATGCTTCCAGAGTTGCCTGAATAGCCGCCAGATGCAAAGTTGTCGGCGTACTGTAGGTCTTGACACGACTGCTCACAGTCATCAAACGTGATCTTGACGTAATCGATAACAAAGTACTCGCCTGGGCCCGCGAAGCCACTGTCAATGTACAGCTTAACGACGGTGTGGGATGATGCATATGCTGACAAATCATACGTCTTCGTGTTGTACGTGTTCTTGCCACAACGTGATGCTGTATACGAGTCCAACTTGTAGTACGAGCCATCCTTAATAATCCATAGAGATGCCTCATCTGAGCTCTCTAATTCACCGGCCAAGTAAAATTTGATCTCCAACTGTGCTCCCCGAGTCCCACTGAGATCGACCTCCCGCGTAACCTTGGTATGAGCCTCCATAGAACTGCTGGGTCAATACGAGCGCGCCGTTGTAGATGAACACGTTACCAGAGGATGCACCACCATTGCCTGCATCGGTCTCAACCCAGGACGCAGCCCAAGGCTTGCTTCCGTCGTTGTTGCTGTAACTGTTTTGTGAAAATGCGTCATGCACGGTTTGAGACACGCTGCAGGGTGTTGTCGTGGTCGTCGTGGTCGTCGTGGTCGTCGTGGTCGTCGTGGTCGTCGTGGTCGTTGGTCGTCGTTGAAGCACACGTTTGATATTCCACAGAGACTTGCTCGATCATTAGATATTCATCCGATGCATGTAAGTTTGCTTTGACACCAAAACCAACCCACACGTCTCTTTGACCCAGCAGTGCTGACAGGTCATACACGCGTTCCGTCAAGCTCTTATAGTCTGTTGCCACAAACTCCTCCCCCACCATGGCACCGGACGCAGTCATGGCGCCAATGTACGCCACGTCAACATTCTCCACGTCACCAACAAACTTGAACGAAACGCGTAACGTTGCTGCAGACGCGTGCTCCAAAGAAATGGCGCGATAAACCTGGGTTTCACCGTATCCGTTACCACTACCCTTCAAATAGAGTTGCCCACCACTGATAAGCGCGTTTCCGCCTGCCGCACCGCTTCCGCCTGCATCTGCTTCGACCCAGTTGCTACCAAAAGCTATGCTTCCAGAGTTGCCTGAATAGCCGCCAGATGCAAAGTTGTCGGCGTACTGTAGGTCTTGACACGACTGCTCACAGTCATCAAACGTGATCTTGACGTAATCGATAACAAAGTACTCGCCTGGGCCCGCGAAGCCACTGTCAATGTACAGCTTAACGACGGTGTGGGATGATGCATATGCTGACAAATCATACGTCTTCGTGTTGTACGTGTTCTTGCCACAACGTGATGCTGTATACGAGTCCAACTTGTAGTACGAGCCATCCTTAATAATCCATAGAGATGCCTCATCTGAGCTCTCTAATTCACCGGCCAAGTAAAATTTGATCTCCAACTGTGCTCCCCGAGTCCCACTGAGATCGACCTCCCGCGTAACCTTGGTATAGCCGTTGTAAGACTGCTGGGTCAATACGAGCGCGCCGTTGTTGACAAACACGTTACCAGAGGATGCCCCGCCGTTGCCCGGGTCGGTCTCAACCCAGGACGCGGCCCAGGGCTTGCTGCCGTCGTTGTTGCTGTAACTATTTTGTGAAAACGCGTCATGCACCGATTGCGTACAATCCGACGTTCTTCTGATTCGCTCCTACTCAAACCACAATTCGTGTGAATGTGTGCCAAATCCAAGTTGACCGTATCCATTGTCTTAACTGACCTTTTGCTGATTTGGGCGATTTACCTCGTTAGTTAGGCTAAATGTAGCGAGCCCGTGGCTCATCTAATCACAACAATAAAATCACGTGACGTCGTGTCTATCACATCACTGACTTATTCACTTTTATGAGAGCGGTGCGCCGTACTTGTTTCGTGATGCATGTTGTGTTTTGAAAAACAAACTCCTCTTGATCGTCTTGTCCAGCAACTTTGCAGGTTGTTGTCTGTGACAAGCGCAGAAGTGAGTGATGCGTTGGTGCTTGTGCTTTCCCAGTTTTGTCGTCAACCCTTGGTTCTGAAAAAGCGGCTCGCTCGGCTTGCTCAACAACACGTGAAACTTTTACCTGAGCATCACCATCAACGTAGCATTCAGCTTCCAGAACCTGCAAGCAGGTGACGTTATGCTGGCAGCTCTGCACCTCACAGAGCCTGAGAGAAAGAGTAGTTTCTGCAGCTTCTGTGACCTTGCTGACTGCAAGCAAAAACACCAAGGCCAAGAAAGCCTTCATCTTCTCACTCGCTTTGAGCAGCGTCAAGCGCTGCTCAATTTACGAAGGAGCAGAAGCGTGCCAATGCCGCACAGCCACCGGCTGTGCGATGGCACAGACACGCTTGTTGCGAGAAAAAATTACGATCACGTCTGCCAGCCCTCTTTGAGATAGAAGATTGTATGGACCTATACGTGGTGGGTTACCTGAGCTGCCATTGCACCAAGGCTCAGCAGGTCTAAAATCTAGCAAGTCTATTTCATTGACTCACCTGAAGTGCCTTCCTTGCCGAGGGTTCCTCGTCCTTGGCCAGGCCACCCCTCTGCGCCTTGTCAACTAGCTGTCTTGGATCGGCTTTTTGGCAATCCAAGGAATGTCCAGTTGCACAGCTGTACACATGCACAGGCGCGCATGCGCTCAAAGCAGGGTGTGACCGCAAGACTCACAGCGCGCACGGGTGTTCGAATGTCTCAGCAAAAAAAAAAAAAAAAAAAACGTCGAGCCTGACAAGCCCCGCCCGGGATTGGTGCAAGCTTGGTTTCCTTTTTGTGTTGGTGGTGGTGATGGTGGGGGTTGTGGTTGGCGGCGCTGCCTGGTCTCTTGCTACCCGTAGATGGTCATCCAGAGGTGACGTCACGGCAAGTGCTGAAACAAATACACGTTGAAAGATGTGTTTTATTCTGGGTAGGTGTGTGACGTCAGGACCCAAAGCACGCTGTTGGTGTGAAAAAAAAAACGCGCTCTTTTCAAACGAGGCGTGTGTGTGTGTGTGTGTGTGTGTGTGTGCAAGAGCCTCATCCTTATCAGGATATGTGTGAGTGTCACTTCACCGATCAAGGTCGACAAGCTCTACGAAGATGACATCGCAATGGTTGTCGTCGTCATGTGTCTTCGTGCTCACCAGCGAAGATGTGAAATTGTGTGAGGTGCAGTCGAAATTCCTATTAACTAGTTTTTGTCAGACTCGAGAAACAGCTGTCTCTTTCCCAAACAAGCCAAAAACACCTGCAAACGACTTTTGAAGAGTTGGGTTTTGCGCATCTGATCATTTAAATTTTTTTTTCTGGGCTTGATGTCTGAGACAAGTTATGGTTGTTTTATGCATGCGAGCTGTAAGGGGTAGTTGTCTCTGACTAAGCTGTAACTCGAGAACGCGAACGAAATGAAAATGTCAGACTTTTTGGCAGTCGTGGTGGCAGCGTCGTGGCGCGTCACAGGAAGGAGTACCCTATCAAGTTCGGGTTTTTTGGAGGCTGTGCGCACCTCACCAACGCTCATGGTCGTGCTGCTAACTCCATTCGTCAGAAAAACAAGTTGCTAGGAATTTTGACTGCGCCTCACACAATTGACATTGCTCAATGCCTTTTATTTTTTTCGCGTGTTTTCAGTGGTGAAGTTAGAATCAGATGGAGAGAAAAAAATTTGATGAATCAACTCAGTTTTATTCTTGCTTGTTTAAGAGAGAAGGAAGAAGAACGCCTTGACGGCACATAACAAACACATCAGCTCCGAATGACATTGTACGAAGGCACGAAGAACGAGAGGCGGCCATTGCCATGCAGCTTTTTTTTTGAAAAAAAAGGCCCAAATTATGACTCAGGGAGCGCACAAATCAAGTTTGACTTTTGTAGCTTGATTTAGTGAGCAGTAGTATTGAGTCCCTTCGACGAAACGAGGTTGACGTATTGAGTAAAGCTAGCAAAGTCTGAGGTCGAGTAGCCTGAGAGAAAAACAGGAAAAATGAGAAGGCACATGCATGTGACACTGCTGAACCTGTGTGGTGGAGTATTGAGAAAATAGCATGGCGCTCTGGCACGTACCAAGGTAGCTGATCATACCGGCCGCGCCCTGAAAGTTGCCAGACCCGCCAGTAATATCGGCCGTGGAGGTAAACGCCATGCTGTCGCCCATTTCATCATAGGTGCCAATGCGGCCAGAGTTCGAGAAGGTCGAGAAGTACCTAGCACAAAGACAACAGTGTGTAAGGCGAAGCTCGCATTCTGATGCGCCTCGCAACCATCCCACAGCCAGCATAACAGCAACAAGAGCAGTGGCAACCATCGATAACGAACAGAGTGTGGAAGGTGGACTGGTGAATTCCGAAAGAGATGTTGCCCTTCTCAGTGAAGGTGTTGTCGTCGTTGATCACGATGTCTGATGAGATGAGGGCATCTGCAAAAAAAGCATAAGATCCGTGATTTGGGGTGAGCACACAAGAAAAACGAGAACCGTCTGGAACATTCAAAGACCATGCTTGAACAGCTTACAAGATCCGATGAGTGGTGTCACCGTGAAGGAGACAGCGTCCGATTGGGAAATGTAGGCGGCCAAGTCCTGGGATGGGGCCTTGCTGGTGCAAGTCAATTTTGAAGGGCCACCAACTTGAGTGCATGAGCCCTTGAACTGCATCGTAAACTCATAGTCCACCTTCTCCTGGGCCGAGGCCAACATGGTCAAAGCCAATGCGGCAGCAATGATGGCAATCTTCATGATGGCGGTAGTGGGTAGAGCTCGGCTGCCAAATGGAAACGCAAAGTTAAAAAAATAACAACAAAGAGTTGAGCTGTGTGGCTGGTCGAAAAGAGGCTCTGGTACATCAAATGTGCCGTGTATACGGCCGCGAAGGATTTATCACAAAAAAAAAAAGACCAGATCCAGCGTCACTGATGGAAGCCCTGACCTTGATGTAAGTTCAAGTTGGTGTTGATCAACTGCCAGCCGTCGAGAAAAATGAAGCGAATCTTCACTGACACACACACACACTCAGACACACACACACTGAACGAACGAACGAAAGAAACAAAAGGCGATTGGTGCAAGCACAAACCAGTCGCTTGCACAATCAAAGCAACAAAAGAAACATGTGGTGGGTCAATTTCGGTCATCACTTGTGGCTTAGAGCAAGAAGCGCCCCAGCGGCCCTTGACCACACACGTAGCGCTGGACGCTCGACTCTGTGATTGCGTCCAGAGCCAAGATAGTGATGGCTCTTGCGAATGAAAGGTTGAGCGCTAAAATTAGATTGGTGAATAACATAAGGTAGCGTTGCGGAAAAATTTTTATTTGCACTCAGGCATTGATCGCCCTTGAGGCACCGAAGAGGAGGTCTGGGCCGGAAAAGAGGGCAGCGGTGTGAGGTACAGGCTCGACTGCCTCCAAGCTGAGCAAGGCGGCGTCAATTTCTTTGGCTTTTGCTGCCAAACGATCCAGTGCCCTGCTCGAAGTGTAGGTCGGTAAAGTTAGTGGGCTCGGGTTGTCACTTTCAGCGAGGCGCGGCTCAAATTGGTCGCGTCCAGCAAGTCGATACGAGGGAGGCACTCAAAAACGCCAAACAACCGTGCAATGGTCTCACCGTTGCAGCTCAGCTGCTAGAGCTTGCTTCTGTTCGGCCTGGACTCGAAGCATGGCCTTGACCGTCTCTTGTGCCTGTCGAACGTTGATGCATAAGCCTCATATTCGGAAAGGAGAAGGATTCATAATAACCCGTGTCTTCAAGTTCAAGCTGGAGCAAACTCATGTGTGGGTTGAAGAACTTGCAAAAGCCAGCCCAAATGCCACCGGCATATTCAATCATGATCAAATCGATCACTCACTTGGTGAGGCCGAAAGCAGTTGAGAAGATGATGCTGGTTGATGAAGGTCAGGCGGAGCTGGTCAAGCAGCTCGTTTCGCTGTGAGAAGCAAAAAGAAGGGTACAAGTAAAGGCCAATCAAGATTGACAGGCGAATGAGGCAGTGGATGACTAGTCGAACGCGAAATGCGTCTGCACAGCACATTTGCCTTGGTGGCGACACAGCTCTGCACAGAAGACTCGCAACAGCCTGTTCACCCAGGAATGGCTTTGGTGGGAGGGGCGGTCTGGGATATTCCAGGATGTGACCGTGGGGCTGGCCCTGACACTCACTCGGGCAATGTCGTGATCGTTGCTCTGCAGTTCGTCAAGAAGGGCTAAAAAGGCCTTGGCCAGCGTGGTGACTAGCGTCCTTAGCTCACGAGCATGATCTGCGAGTGAGCCAGCGACAAGCCAGTGGCCATGAGCTACCCAAAACACGCCTCAAAAGCACAGTCAGGGTTGAGCGTTGAGACCAACCGAGAGTAGCATCTTCGCTGTAAAGCCGCTTGATGCCCTGCTCCTCTAGTGATGCCAACGCCGAAGCACCCAGCTGTGACCAGTCCATGCAAAGACCTCAAGTCAGAGGACGGCCACCCAGCCAAATTGACAAGCAGCTCGCGTTGCAAGTGCTGCAGATTGGCACGCAGGCATGTTGGTCGGCGAATGGAAAAGAGGGCCAGCGCGCTCTATCATACCTGGACAACCTGTCCGAAAATAATGGCCCGGCCATCGGCCGGCGGTTCGGGAGGCTTTGGCCAGTCATGTTCATCTTCACGAGCAACGAGCGGTTTGGCAATGAGAACTGCATTTCTGTCCATTTGAATCGGATACCCGCCAGCGAGGCATACCTTTGGCCGATGTGTAGGCCTGGTAAAACCTTGGAGGATGCACAAAATCGCCCATGATGTCGTGTGGACCTGCAACCAAGAAACTGCGAAACAAAAAAAGGGTATTTTTTTTCTCTCTCTCTCGCTCTCTCCTTCGGTGTTTGTGTTTTGTTTTTTTGTTTTGACTGATTGGAGCTGAGGGAAGCCAAGTCGTGGATGACTACTGCTAGAGATAACTAGATAGGTACTAATTTGCCCGTGTGCGTGTCGCGCAAGCAATGCCGATCTTTCAACCAAAGAAGTAACCGATCAACTTTTACATTCGTATGAACATCAGACACTCAAAACCCCCTTCTGATCCAGTAGTGGGGCGACCTAGAGAAAGAATGGATCAGCTTGGCCCACCCAAAACACGTGCGCTTAAAACTGGTCATAGTATGCAGAATCCTGCAGATGCCGTGGCATGCCCATTTGCTGGGATGTTAAAATGGCAGGTGCCACGGCGCTGTAGGAAACACGGCGACCGGAATGTGAGGACGGTGCGGCTGCTGCTTGGTGCGGCTTGGCATCAAAGTAGCCATCCGACTCCTCGCCAGCGGAAGGCGCAGGCTTGGCATCAAAGTAGCCATCCGACTCCTCGCCAGCGGAAGGCGCAGGCTTGGCATCAAAGTAGCCATCCGACTCCTCGCCTGCGGATGGCGCAGGCTTGGCATCAAAGTAGCCATCCGACTCCTCGGCTGGGGCCGGAGCTGTATCAAAGTAGCCGGCTGTCTCTTGTGAACCAGGCACAACGTCTTGGTAGAACCCGTCGGCAAGCTCGGGCCCCTGCCGGGACCTAGCTTCTTGATAAGTTGGGCCCCGAGGTGCCGGCGCTGTATCAAAGTAGCCATCCGATTCCACAGCCCCTGCCGACGGTGCTGGTGCTGTGTCAAAGTAGCCATCCGATTCAACGGCTCCCGCGTTTTGGGCCTTGACGGTCTTGGACAGCATGGGCTGAGAAACCGAATCCATTCGTAGGTCCCGCCCGGCATCAATGTAGTCGCCCCCCTCGTCATCACCCGTGCCTGCCGTGTCGAAGTACTGGCCAAATTCAACTGCACCGGCGGTCTCAAAGTACTGGCCATCATCACCAGCCCGACGGGACCCTTGGCTATGCATACCAGCTGGACCGGCTTCTAAATAATGCCCGTCGGCACCGTCTGCACCCGAAGTGGTGAAGTATTGACCGCCATCGACTGGGCCAAAGGCTTGACCTTGATCGCCTGAAGTACTGTGCTGTTTCTGTGCACGTGCATAAGCCGAGTCTTGGATTCGCCCACCGCCCGAATAAGCATTATTCAAATGAACACTTCGCGGAGGGGCTTCGTGGTGGTCAATGTCTTCCGATACATCGAGATAATCATCGCCATCGACCACATTATCTTGCGCGCTGCCGGACCTCTGCAAAGGTAGAAAGCAAGCGAGAAACATGTGAGGCCAACAGCAAAGCCGAGCGTTTGAAGCACTCTGATTCGTTCAGCAACAAACCTGTGTGGCGCCAGCGCCAGCGCCAGTCATGGGTAGATAGCCGCCTGTACTCTGGCGACCGGGTTGGTTCGCGTCTGCCATGTCCACGTAGCCGTCCGTTTGCTGTGCCCCGCCGACTTCAGAGTATGCGTTGCCCGGCATGCCAGCAGCAATTTCTGAATAGGCGTTGGTGGGCAAGGTAGCATCGTAACCGGGGTTCGCAGTTGGCTGTGAGCGAAATGGAGCGGTGGCCTCGGAGCCCACTCCCACGTAAGCCACGTTGGTGCGCATGAAGTTATCCTGGCCCGAGCCACGAGATGACGCTCCCTCAATGTGATTGTACCCGTCACCCTTGCTCAAAGCTAAGAATGTGTCAGAGAGGAAAAACAAATGAGAAACGACCGAGCAGGACGTGCAACCAAGCAACTAGCGCGTCATCATCTGGAGCCAGAAAGGGCGTACTGCTGCGTCGGCCGCTGATATGAGTATATTGCCCACTTTGAGACGACATCATGTGCTCGTTGTAGGCCGGGTTGGCCACGACGCTAGACGGTGCTATGGAGAAAAAAAATATAAATGTTCGGTCAATCGAACGTAGGCTTCACGATCAAACACGTGCGCACGGGGATGAAATGAATGCTGTGGGACGGGATGAGTGCCATGAGGGGCGAGAGGAAAAGCGTACCCTGATGGCCCGGGTTTGTGGCGGCAAAAATCTTTGGCTGGCGGCGGCGGCAACAGGCGCAACACCGACACCCGTCGCAGCCATCACGGCAACAACAGCGCCAAATGCAGCAGAGGATGATGAGAAAAGCGACAATGGAAGCCGCAATGATGATCCAGAGCAGGTTGTCCTGGATGGTATCGGAAACCTGGTCGCCTGTTGATTTATCCTGCTTGTTTGTGCCGGTTTCATCGTCATCGTTGTCCAGATCACTTGCATCTCCGCACTCGCGGTCGCTGCTCATGGAGGAATTCTTAATCGTAACTTTGTTCAAGTCTTGGCAATTAGTTAGGGCCTCACATTTGCCATTGTCCCAATTATTGTAGTAAGCACCAGTTTGGTACTCGCGACAATCTTTCAAGCAGGAATCAGACGTCGTCAAAAAGTACCAGTCCGGGACGCTGCTGGAGCTAAAGCGCGTGTCGCTACCCACGCGTGTTGGATACCGTTCTGCAGTCGGATAATTAATACAAGCATCGCAGGTGACCTCGTCAGAGCAGACGGCACAGCCTTCAGCACATTCATTGCAAAAGGAATTGACAGCTTGCTTCTCGCAGTACTGGCCAATTGAGCATTCGTCGTCGCTATCACAGGCCAAGAAGACGGGCAACAAGACCAGGCCAATCAGGACCCCAGCCCGTCGCATGGTGATGGGTCTTGAGCCACTCAATCGTTAAGACACGCGACCGTGGCTAAAGGTGAGCGCACGCTTGCTTGTGTGATATGAGGCCAGCACGCTGCTGCATTTGGAAACCAATATGCCGACGGCTCGCCTTCAGGAGCGCGGCGGAGATTGGGCAGAGCTGTAGCTCAAGGTCTCAAACGGAGCCGGATGGTGCTCCTTTCCCGACTGTTGCAAGTTTGAACACACCTGCAAACACACAAACACCTTTGAGTCAAAAGCCAAACAGCATGGAGAAGGCGCGAGGTACAACACGAGTGCACAAGAGTCTATCATTCCACAGCTCCCGCGTCTGACCGCCGTTTGCCACAGACACACACACACACACACAGACAAGGAGAGAGGAGAGGAGGTCACCGCCAACCGCTGCACTTGACCAACCTCCCAAGCCTTTTTCCCGCTTATGGGTCAAAAGGGAGAAATGAACATACATGACAGAGAGAAACAAAAGAAAAGGAACAAAATAAAACCAAAAAAAACAAAAAAGATCAAGGAATGACATTGTCATGGAGCCAATAGCACCCACAACGTGTTGACATGCTTGACGCTTGGCCAGCTGCCAGAGTTGGGGGGGATGCAAGGGGTGGCAAAGGGGCTCGAGCTCCGAGATCGGTAGGCAAACAACATGTTGTCAACTCCACACCAAACCTAAGTAAAGTGTAGCACTTGTCAGACCACTCGTGTTGGTTGCGAGGACATGAGCCCCACACGAGGAGGAGAGAATGGCGGTTTGTCACTGGCTTCGTCAACTGCGTTCGAATGGTAGCATTGTCAGCATTTTCAGGTCAATCGGGGGTTTTCACACACACACAGCGACGTACGGCACGACAACAAGACCCAGAAAGGCCTCCCGTCGAGGGTCGGAGGTTGACGCCGACACCGGGCTCGGACTAGAAGCAACTGCTTGGGTTATTAACCTGCTTGAGCTGTTTCTTTAGACTTCTGAGAAGGCTTGGCTTGTCTTTTCATGGACTGAAGGCAATCGTCTCGGCGCGAAGGGCGGCAGCTCAAGCCGCACATACCGACCATCAGGCACCAACTGGCTGCTTGCGTGTCCGAGAATGTCGCGGCTGCCGCGCACCATCACACTCGAGCCTGCCAAGCAAGGGCTGCAGTTTAGCATTCGCGGTGGCGCCGAACATGGGTTGCCCATCATCATCTCCAACGTCGACGTGGGCAGTGAGGCTGCACGCTTGGGCCTGCGCATAGGCTGCGAAATCCTTTCCGTCAACGGCGTTTCCTTTCGAAATATCGAGCACAGCGTCGCCGTTGCCCAACTCACAACAGAACCCACGCTTCGCATCACCTTTCGATCCAATCCTCTCATTGAACGTGCGTCGAATTAAATGCCCATCCCACTGTCTTGTTGAATTTTGTTTTGTTTGGCTTTGGCACTACCTTTCTGCTCGCGCTCAGGCGCGGTCGAGCTGCACCCCTGCTGGTGAACAGCATCTTGCTTGCAACTGAACCACACCCGCCCCCCCCCTGCCTGTGCTTTTACACAGGTGCTTTCACAGGTCAAGGCCCGGATTGTGAACCCGATCTTGCTGTGGACGCACTGATTCCACCGCTAACTGCCTTGCCACATCCTCACTCTGAATCCTCGGTGAGCGTACAAGAGCAACCCGGGCCAGAGGATGACGCAGCTATCCGTTCCACCGTTATTCAGCCCACGCACATGGCTTTGCCCCCTGCTGCCGCTGCATTGGGTACGGAGAGTGTGCACCTCGATTTGCACGGTGGCCATGACGGAGATGACGCCTTTGATACATCAGGGGCTGGTTCCTTTGTCGAGATTGACGAACCTAGCGACGCAGAAACCTTGTCATTGGCGAGCCTCTCCTCCTACGCCAGCACTGCTGCCACAGGCTGGTTTGCTGCCAATAAGCAAAACCAGTCGAGCGACGGCATCGAAGAGCGCCTCCGATCCCTCTTTCGCACACCCACGCGCCGTGCCTCTGAAGTTATCGTGCCCGCACACCCAGGCAGCCCCCGAACACCCGCGATAACACCACCCCGATTTTCTTTTCCCGCCCAAACCCCACACCCGTCTGGCAACAGCTCTGCGGCCACAAAGACAGATAAACCGGCCTTTGATCAGCGGCGCATGGAGGCTCGCCTCCGTAGTCTTTCTCATCTGGCCAGCACGCCCTCAACTCGCACCCGTGAGCTTGCCCGCCGACCACAGCCGTTCACTGCTCCAATACACACGCTGCACAATGAAGCAGACGATCGCGACCTGGCGCCTGGCTGGACGAGTCACGTGGATTCGCGCACGAACAGAATCTTTTACGCCAAGTAAGCCTGCGTTGGACCACGCAACGTGCACAACGCATGTGAATCACTTGCCATTCTGACCGCCCAACCCCGCCCATGCCCCTCCTGTTTTACCAGCGCGGCAACACGGCAGACGACCTGGATCAAACCCGGTCGCCGGCAAGGCATACCCAGTGATCCGCAACTCGTAGACTGGCGAGGTATGATGTGCACTCTTGCTCTTCACACCATCCCCCCGCACGCATGCACACACACACATATACGCGCGCGTGTGCGCCACTTCCATTGACCCGCCTCGTCACTTGACTTGTGTAGCCTTACCACATGGATGGGACATCGCGACCCACAAAAACGGAGAACCTTACTACATAAAGTTTGTCTTAAAGCACCTGCCGAGGCTAGCCTTGCCCACCAGCACCTGCGTGGCTGCACAGCCCGCCCCAGCCTCCGTTTCACTTGGTTTGTTCCTTGGTCTTTCGCAACTCAATCGTGCTGCAGTCACCTCGAACGCTGCAATACTTGGCATCACCCGCGCTGTGGCCGAGAGCAACGTTTACTCGAGCAAGTGACACAACAGCTAAATGAACACAGCCTCAAGCTCCGAGTATGTATCAAGTCGCCCTGATGCGTGCGAGAGGGTGGCGCGTCATTGGGCCAGGCTGCGTGCTCCCTTGATGTGTACATGGCCTTTTTGGAATAGGAGCAAGAGGGTGTTTTGCAAAGCCGAAGGGCCGATGCAACAGAGATTCAACAACGTTTGAATCGCATGCAAGAGCGACGAGCGGCTCTGAGCATGACACTCGCCCAGACTGAGGGTCAATCCGAAGTTGAGGCTCGTTTAGAAGGCCAGCTTGAAATGCTTTCGGAGCAGGTTAGCCCACCCAAAGCCACAGTGGTCTCAACACGACGTGTCGCTGATGCAAATTTCCAAATTCTTGTCATCGCGCCTAGATATCCGATGTGATTACCGCTCAGAAGAGCGCTGCTGAAGTTGTTGAAGCGCAGACACAAATTGTGCGTCGGCGAAGAGAGCGCATCGAAGCTGTGGCCGACGTTCTCAGCCAATGTCAACAGCGCAGTGCTAAAGTGCCTGAGGTGAGGCACGGTGGCGCCATTCCAAAAGCCCCACCGGGCTCGATTCGTGCACTTTGGTGCACTCTCACTGAGTGGATCTGTAGATCGACCGCTCCCGCCACGCAGCTAGCACTGGCATGCACTTGCTGCGCCGGCTCAAGGCGGATTTCGACACGGCCGTGCAAGAATTGGCAGCCCTTGTCGGTACGCCGTCACGCCCATTGTTGGTCAGGGGAGTGCAGGCGAGCCGAACAACGTTGACTTGAAGGACCCATGACCTTCCATGTGTTAGATGCAGTTCTGGAGCAGGCTGGTGTGGCCGAACCATTCGGTGAACAGAGCCTGATGGAGCTCGAGCGGCATCGCGACCGTGAATGGCTGGTGCATGTCGACGCAGAGCAAAACTTGCGCAGCGACCTGGAGATGCAACTGATTTCACTAACGGTAGAGCTTGAGCTGGCCCCCAAGGTATGATTGTTGATCTTGAAGCTAAGAACATGCCCCGCGCCAATGCCCTCGCGTCGAGTCACTCGCCACATGCAAGTTGCGCTCATTCGGTGCTCTGCCCTATTGATCAAAACAACAGTTGCGACTGGCCTTGAGTGAGTTGGAGCAGCTGCGTCGGCAGGAAATGCTCCGCTCGAGCATGGGGATCCGCGCTGCCGTGCATTTGCCGGACAAGGAGCGCGAAGTTGATCACCTTGCTCGGCGGCTCTTGAGCTGTGTGCCCCCATTCGAAAGCGCAGAGTGTGTGCAAATACTCTGTGGCAGCAGTGGGCTGGCCTTTCGCAACGAAACGAGTGGATCAGCGATTGAAGCTTAACGCCTATGATCTGATTCACTGGTGTGGGCGCGCTGCCCCAAAGAAACCCGCCTCGCTGTTTCTCAAGGGTATGCAGGTGAAGAGGATGAATGTTGTCGCGTTGTGAGTTGCCAGAATCAATCAATTACAAGACCCATCGGAAGCCAAGAGACTGGCAACCGCTGGAATCGGCGGGTTCATTTAGGCGAATGGCACAGTTTGCCTCATCAGATTCCAGAAGCAGGAACAGAACAAGCAAAATCCAAACGTGAAAGCATGGACACGAGCCAAGGTGACAGGATGGCATCACGTTCTCGTGGAAAAAGATGGTGTGGGAATGCGAAAACAGAGTGGCTGCATGGCTCAGGAAGACGACGCAACAGCGCGCAGAATGCACCCTCAAGCGGACGCGTGCTCAAGTAAGGTGGAGCGGAGAGCACTGCCATAGTTGGCCGCTGCTTCTAGAAGTGTGTGAGTGGCCTGTGACGGTCCAAAATCGGAGAAGGAGTGTGAAAAGGAAGGCCAGGGCACAAGAGCAAGAGGGTGCTTGCAGTTCATACCGCGGTTTGTGCCTTGAGCTGCATCTTGCCGTCATGAAGGAGGCCACACACCTCGCCCACGGAAGGCATAAGGGCCAGTACCATGCGAGCGTCCTGGCATGTGTGCACGTTTGTTAGAGTCGAATATCGTTGGTACTGATCAAAATGAATAACTGCTGGCAACGAAGCTAGCCAGTTGGCACACGAAGTAGGGGCACATGTCAGGTCCCTTACCGCCGACTCAAGTTCAGCACGATCTGGATCAACACGCAGCTGCCCCCCCACGTGTGCCTACCCGAAGATTCGAGGGTACAAGGTACGTGCACATGGTTCCACATAAATGTGAGTGAATGGGCACCACGGACACCCTCTCCAAGGTCGCGAGTGGTGCGCGCCGGGGACAAGGGGGCCCTCTTGATGTGAGAGCAAACAAAAGGACATACACCAGCAATGGCAGTGACGATATCCCGTAGCTCAATGCCAGCCTCCACCAAGGCAGTGCTAGAGGCCATCACAAGGGCTGGCAGGACTGGACAGCGTCGATAAAGAGTGAGGCAAGAGCAGACAGCCCACTGACACGGCGGGGTGCGGCCAAGGCAGAGCCAGAGCAACAAGAGGGGGAAAGAGCGAAGAGCGACCCAGGACATACCACCGCCGTCATCCTCGAGAATAGTCGCCTGCAAGGCAATGGTGGACTTTGGATATTTTTCCAATAGAATGGCGGGTTTGATCATGGCATCCAGGTCGCGGCGCAACCCTCGGTCCGCATCCGTCTAATTCCATGAAGCAAGTGGGATGCGGAACGTGATTGAAGGCGAATGTCTGAGGAGATTGGGTCGGAGGCAGGAGCTGGTTGTCTCGAAACCAGCACTAAAGCCGATTGAGGCCGCACCTCCTGAAGCGTCGCACGTTTTTGCTCAGCAAAGGGTGCACGTGTGATGTGGCATTCAAGCACACCCATATCGCTAAATGTTCCTGCACGAGCGGCTTCTTCAGGACCGTAGCTACAGCAGTCAGGGCAGATGATGAGGTGGAGGGTGCGCGTGCGAGGCAATAAGGGGACAGACTGAAGGAGAGCATGGCAAGAGCGGACGACGAGGGACCTACCAGGCCACCATCACCTTGGTGCGGCCCATCTCGAGAAAGCATGAGCCAGCAGCACGGGAGACAACGCCAGTCTGCAGAGCCAGCGACCGAGGCTCGCCGGCTTCGCGGCTCCGCTGGAAGGTGTTGAGGTTCGGGACACCACGACACATTTCAATGAGCAAGCGCGATGGCTACAGCAAGGGAGCAGAAAGATCGCTTGATGTTTCACCTGGGTACGTTCAACCGGGGAGCTGGTCGGTGGCAGGAGAGTTTGCTCGGGACCGGCCACCCGCAGGCTATCCGTCATGATTGCGGTCGCCATCCTGCTACACTGGCGCTCGTCTATGGGCATGGAGTTGAGCGATGGAGTTGAGCGTGAAAGGTGGAGTCGACCCGCCAGCCACCAGAGGTCGTGATCCAACACACGAGAGAGAGACCACCTGTGGCTGCGGAAGTGTGAGCAACAACACACTCAGGGCACTTTGTTCGAACAAGCTGTTGTTCGGGTGTTTTCTGATGTCAGATCGTATTGTCAGATGTTTCTTTTGACAGTCGCGTGTCATCATCACGGTCGTCATCACTCGCTACCAAAGGAAAGACGCATAAGAAGAACAAAGAATGGCACATGTAACGTTTGATGGGGGTTTGTATTGCAGCAATAACAACAACCTGACGCCACCCTGCCTTCAAGAAGTGCCGTACCAGCAACAATAACTTCATCTGCCCATACACTGCCTTATGCACCAACTTGGCAGCACCTCGACATCAACTCCACAATCAACTACCACAACCATGATCAACGCCACCCGCACCTCCCCCTTTCCCCAACAACCACCTCGAGGTTACGAGAAGCAAGGCATGACCGCAAGACGTAGACCGCTTGCTTCAGTCACACAACGGCTTGCTTCCGTTGAGAGCTGGCCCAAGTATAAGTAGAGGGCCAGGCGGTTTCAGTGGCATTTTACACCTCTTGGACTCGTAGAGTGACTGGTTGCTCTGCTGCTGGGGGACGTTGGGAGTCGTTGAGGGCAGTCGCCCTTCTCTCCCCTTTGCTTCTCCCCGTCGGCTGAATGCTGGGGAGTAGCAAAGGGGAGAGGCGTGTGATTGACTCACTCGTGGTGCTTTCCACTTCGCTTTTTTTTCTCTTCTCGACCCCTTTTTTTCTTCTTCGACTTCCAGGAAGAGTCACATCAAGAGCTTTTTTTTTCTTTTTTTGCGATTTTGGCGACATGGAATGCAACAAGACAAAGACATCTTCGTTCGAGTTTGAGATTTTTTTTGCACTTGTGCCGCCCGTTCATCTGCATCGCACTTTGCCTGGCCGTCAAGTGTTGGAACAACCTTACCAGAATTGCTGTCATGATGCCGATATCGTTTGCACATTGTCGTTGCGAGGTTGAACCTTTGTGTTTTGGCTTGAGGATTGGCGGAACTTGGAAACTCGATTATGTACCATCATCAACATGAACATTTTGATCGTCTGAGAACGTGTCAGCATCGCCTGCTCGTATCGCGCCTGTATCGCGCCTTGACACCCGCTCGTCTGCACCACCACCTCGACCCGAGCTTGCCCTTTCTTCTTCTAGTTGGCCATGCATTTTTTTTCCGTTGCTGGACTTGTCTTGGTCTTGGGATTCTGCTTCCTTTCGATACGCCTCTTCTCGACACTTTGCAGTACTTGCTGTCTGTCTGCTACGTGCTGGATCATCGTCGCCGCCTTCTTTCTCTTTCCTTTTTTTCTTCTCCCTCTGGATTCCTCGCATAGCACATCATTTTGAAGCATCGTACTCTGTTGGCATGAGCAAGAACAAGCACTTCACTTGCCTGCGTTTATTTTGTAAGCACAGCGTCCTCGACTGCCATGGACCGTTTTTGTCGTACTTCGTCTGCGAGGCTGTCTTCATAGCGGGTTGGATACCAAACGCCATGAGCTTGGGCACCACATCATCATCACGGCACCCACCAAGACAGGCTTCCAGGACCAGTATGTCTTTCAGTTCTCTCGCTTGAGCAGCACGTTGATCAGTTTGGATTGCCTACTTGCACATGCATTGCAACCAGATGTCGAGTCGTGTCACATGACCGTCAGCCCTGTGAAGCTTGTTCAAGATCACTGAAGTCACACACGGAATTGGTGCGCCACACGCAATACCACATCGCCATATACCCTTCCCCTGCTCCTTCGCAACACGGAAGCGCAGCCTGCACAGCGCTTGTCCACAGCATTTTGACCATGGAGCTTTATGAAGAAGAGCGATCAGGACCTCAAAACCACCTGAGTCAGCAGCAACCAGAACTCCGGGAGTGAATGATCAAGGCAACGTCGCAATGTTCCTCCCCACGAACACTCATTTTGTCAAACCATGGCATGCGCGCACGCTTGCGGCACTTTCGATATGCTTGCTTTTGAACATGGCAGCAAACCCTTATCAGGGAGAGATACGAACCGTCATATTGGAAATGGAGGACATGCGCGCGGGATCGTCGAACTTCTATCACAGTTTGCAGTACACTCGCACGGTCATGGGCTGGTTTTTGGTTGGCATCACATGGAACGTCGCCAAGCAAGCATGCGTGACATCTGACACCATCATCCTCTTGTGCCCCCACTATCCTTCTCTTCTCTTTTGATCAATTTTCCTCGACACTTCTTTCTAGCAGTCTCAACTGCCGCTTTTGGACAAATGTATCCTGGCTAAGTTTAAGCCAACTGCTACATCGACTCGTGCTGTTTGCCTCCCTTGCTGTGCTTCCTCCCCCTACTGCTCTCGGGTTGTTCATTCCACGCGCCGCTAGAGGCCGTGATTGACATAATTATGGAGTCTCTCCCGTCACGCGCAAGTTCGGCAAGATGGCAAGTTTTTGCAAGTGTACCGCAAGGCATTCAAGCTTCTTTTCCTCCCTCCTTTTTTTTGCTGCTTGTTGTTTGCGCACGGCTACCCTAGTATGTGTGAACTATAGGTTGCAAGCGCAGCCAGAAGCTTTGAAGCTCTGCTGCTGGAACCCGTGGTTTTCACCACGCTCATTCCTCTATCATCTATCCTTTGCGCACAAAGAGAAATCCCCTTTTTTTTTCATCGCGAAAAAGCAAAGCCGTGAGGTCGCAACAGATTCAACCCAGCACGAGAACCATCCCACAGCCTCTCGCCAAAACCCCTCGGAGTCAGTACAGTATATATTCAACACACACAAGAATGACTTGGTACATTACACATACAACTCTGTTTTCGTGTCGAGCGAGCTAGCTGTTTGTGTGCATTGAGTGGCGCATCTTCCGCTGCTGCATGCACGTTGCAGGTCAGCTGGATTGGCCTTCTGCCGAGTTTGTGTGTGTGTGTGTGTGGTGAAGAATGTGACGGACTGACTCGCAAGAACTTTGAAGACCATAGGTCAATTATCATGATATTTTTATATTCACAGGCACGACACACGTCCAACAAACAGCAACTTGCTAATTCCATAGAAAGAGCAGAAACGCACAGCCATACTCAAAGCGTCATAGGGCCGACGCGGAAGAAGCACAACTAACTGTCCAAGCTCATCAGCAGTGCGGTGCCACGCTTGACCCAGTGTTCAGGGGGCAGATCACCGGTCTTGAGGTCCACCGAAATGACAAAGGACCATGCAGACGCACCGCCTTCGCCCGTGCGGTTGGGATAGTAATAGCAGGGACAAGCATAGCTGCCTTTCTTGGCGACCTTCTTGTTCTCAACGGGTTTGAAGTGGATCGTGGGCATGCTGCTGACCAGCTGCATGGCCTCCGCCTCCACAAGGCAAGCATTGCGCTTATCCCACCCCGCACCCTCGAGGAAGAGTCCACGCACGTAGACACCGTCCCTCGGCTCCTCCACAATGTTGACGTCATCGACGGTCATGACCGAAAACTCCCATGAGAGCGTGTCGATTGACACGCCGTTGGAGCGCGCCGCTTGCTGCAGCACAGCCGTGAGAAAGCCCGTCGGGAAGCTAAAGGCCGACATCCAGAAGATAAGGGGCTGGCGACCCGTGACTGCCCACTGCGTCAGAAATTCAATCCGCTCCACCAAGTCGCGCATCCACGAGGCCAACGGCTTTTGGGACGGGTACGTTGCTTTCCAAGCTACCGGCACCTCGCCCTGATAGATGCACTCGAAAATCTGCTCCAGCTCGTGACTCATCACCACCAGTCCCTGGATACCGTGATCGAGGTCGACCAGGTTGACGCGCATCGCCTCCAGCAATCGGTTGTATCGCTGGATCTCCTGCAGCAACACAATGTTCAACGGACGCGGATCAGCCGCCAAGAGCTTGGCCGTCGCCTCGTAATCGATGGTCTTGGGTAGCCGCGCCAGCATGTCCCGCGCCAGCTCCAAAACCTTGTCCTCCCGACTACCACCCTCTTTGGCGCTGACGGCTGGCTGCATGGACACCAGCGTGCCCAGCAACGTGCGGGCTTCCCGGATCATGCTTGAGATATCCGCGTTGGCATTTTGCCCAAAAGCGGTGGGGGGGTCCACGCCTGGCAGCGTGTTGATGTAATCCTTGTATGACTGCAATGGGCCATCTGGAGGCACAAAGTAGAGCGGGCTGGCCGACACCGGGCACGCCTCCACCTGCAACACCTGATCACTGAACAGCTCGTTAATGTAGGTCAGCAAGAGGCGTCGATCCCAGTCATCTGTCACGTGGCCACCGTAGTTGATGCCCGCAATCAGGTACTTGAGTGACTCCCACGGTGTCTCCTCATACTCGTCCAGGAAGAGCGCCAGCAGGTTCTCCGAAACCTCAAAGTCCGAGTCGTTGAAGGGGTATTGCACGTTCCAGCCCAGCATTTGGAACTTGCGACGCTCGAGCAAGATGCTGTGGAAAAAGGTCAGGGAAAACATCAGTTTCTTGTACTTGGACGAAGCGTTGCAGCGCTCAAACTGCTCCTCGCTGATGGTGTTGTACAGCCGCTTCATGTTCGCCTTGATACCATTTGGTGGTTCCGTTGTCATCTTGATACCCGCCTGCAAAATCGAAATCGGGAAGCGCGGGTCCGGCTTGGAGCTGAGCCACAGCCGAAAGTCGGGGTGCGGCTGCTGTGACTCCAGCAGCTCCACCAGCTTACTCAGGGAGGGCATCCAGCTCAAGGAGAGGTGACAATTCGCCAGGAACACCCAGTCACCACGCGAAGCACCCTCGGCAATGAGGCGCTCCGCAATTGGTGCCTGCCCTTGACCGAGAGACAGGCTGTGAAAGCGGTCGCTCATACCGGAGCGTTCAGCAAGATCCAGCAGCTGCTTCGTCGGATCCACGCCCACAGATAGAACAAAGATGAGTGGCGTCATGGCATTGGAATCCGCCAACACGGCGTTCATGTCAAGTGGTGGTGGCTCCACGAAGCGCTGGCCCAGGTTGTTGACAATGTACTGGATGGCAACAATTGCCACGCGGTCCGGGCGCAGCGCCCGCACAATGCACATGCGCTGCAGCTCATTGCAGGTGGCCTGCCATTCCCCTGGCAGTGGCGCCGTCTCCGGTTCGGGATGCACATACCACGCCTGCCAGTCGCGCAGCTGCTGCTCAAACGAAGCCGTCAGTCCTGCAAACTTGGGTAGCAGCCGCTCCATTTCCGTCACGTTGTCCCAAGCCTCTGAAGTAATCCAGCCGGGCGCGGGGTTGGGCACCTGCGCGTCGCGATCGAGCACCTGACCGCCGCGTAGAAAGAAGTTGTACTCGCCCAAGGCAATCTTGTTCTGGCTCTCCAAGATCTTGGCATTCATGTGCAGCGCAAAGAGTAGTTTGTGCTTCTCAAACAGACCTCGGCAGGTGTAACGGTACACCGCATAGTTGTGATACTCGTTGATGCTCTCGATGCGCTGGTCGAGCGCTGGCGCCTTGGCGCTGTTGTCGATGCTGAGCGTGTACAGATTGATGTAAGCATCGAGCGAAAATTGGTACATAGGGTCAATCTTGGACACATCATCAAGCACAAAGAAGAGCACCGACGCTCGTGACGCGGACGGACGGTAACCCTCACGTGCCGCATCAATCTCTTTCTCCGTTGCTTCCGCCACCACAAGTTGCTCCGACACCTCCACCGAGGTGACCTTGGAGGTGTTCAGCGTGTTGACCAGCTCCTCGTCGTCCAGAAGCGAGCCCTTGGCCGAGCTCAGAAGCTGCAGGATCTTATCTTCCAAGTCCACCAGCTTCTTCTTGCCCGCGGCAATGTTCAGAACGAGCTCATTCTTTTGCTTTTCCAGCTCCGGGCGCTCCTTGGACACGACAATGCCGAGCAGCTGCGCCTCCAAGCCCTGTTGGACGACCGCAAAGTTGACGATCGTGGTCTTGGTCGAGATCTCGGGAGTGTAGTGAGGGTTGCTCATCTTGGTCGTCAAGTAGAAGCGAAAGTCTGGATTGTACTCAATCTCCTTATCCCCGAGCTTGAGCATCAAGCGCCCGCCCACCTTGGTAAAGGCTTTGTTCAGCACGGGGGCCAAGGATGGGTCCAGCTCCTCGCCCACATTCTGCATCAGCACCGGCGTACCAAACTGGATGGCGTTTTCGAGCGTGCGAATGTAGTCAGGTTGTTGCATGTCCACCACCTGCAGCTTGCGGTCGCGCTCCATGTTTTTGATCCATTTGATGGCCTGTCCCTGAGGGTCAATCATCAGTGGCCAGCGCCGGCCGCGTGTCACAATCACACCGTTCTCCGTGCTGAATTGGTCGGACGGCAGGCCTTGAATGTTCCAGAAGCGCACGTCTGTTGCCTTCGCCAACAGAGTTGTCATGCTGAAATCGGGATCGGAAGGGATGTTGTTGTCCCGAATGTGGCGCCGCCACTGCTCGACAATGCGAGCACGGTACTCGCTGATAAAGGGACCCAGGTATGAGAGAAAGCCAGCACACATGAGGCAATCACCCACCAAGAATTTGATGCCGCGTCGCAGCTCGCCAACGCTCTGCTCCCAGCGCGAGCGCTCGCCGGCCAAGCCCGACACCAGTTTGGCGGCACGCTCAAGCTTGATCTCTGTCTGTTCACTCTTGATGCGCAGCTCTTCCTTGGTCTGAAGCTTGCTCTCGTAATCAGACTGCAGCTTGGCCACCTTCTCCGTCACCTCGCGCAGCTTGGCCTCGGCCTCTGCCAACGAGTCTTCCTTGGCCTTGAGGGCCGTTTGCGCCGCTTGCAAGGCCTGGCGCTTGGGTTCCACGACCTTGAAGATGCGGCCATATACATCCATGGCCCGAACCCACATGCAGAGCGAGCGTGCCGCATTCGAAACGCGACCCACCACATCTGGATCAAACTCTGGGCGCACAACGTAGGTGCGTACCTTTTTCAGCGTCTTCTCAGACATGTTGTCCTTGTCAAACTCAATCAGTTGGTTGATAAAATTGGTGTCACCCAGTTGACGCTTGGCTTCCGCCCAGTCTGGCTTGGATTTGCGCAAAACCATGACAGCCTCCATGACCATGGCCACGAGATCGGGCGGCTTGCTGTACGACTTGATCTCCGTGATGTCGCCCTTATTAAGCGAGTTGAGTGCCTCCATAGCGCTCTCCAGAGCCGGCAGGGCCTCGTCAAGGTCGGCCTGCGCATCCGAAGCCAACTTCTGACACTGTTTGGCCTCCACGCTAATCTTCTCGCTGCGCTGGGACACGGCCATCTGCTGATCGTCGGCCTCGCGCTTCTGCTGTACAATGATGACGAGGTACTCCTCACACTCGCGCTGAAACTCGGCCACTTGCTTCTTCGTCTCAACCAGCTCGATGGACATTTGCTCTACCTTGGCACTTGTCTCGTCAATCTTGCCCAAGCCATTGGCAAGCTTGTCGGCAGCATCGCCCAGCTCGCGGCGCTTCTCCGCCAGGAGCTGCTTGTAGCCCATGACGAGCTCGAGGTAGTTGGTTGGTGTCACATAGTTGTGTCGCTTGAGTTCCTCCAGCATCTGGGCCGAAGAGCTCAGGACCGACTGCTGAATAACGGCAAAGGTGGATGAGACGGCCTTGCGGACGGCCTCGCCGTCCTCCCCAGTGCCAAAGTCCACATCGTGCATGTATCGGTGTGCCACGGCGAGTAGGGCATCTTCGGGCCATGCATGAAAGTAGTCGATGGTGGTACAGTTGACAAGGCCGGGGTACATGCGCAGGCGGTTGCGGAAAGCCTCGCCGACGGGGCTCATGCACAGGACAACGCGCAGGTTGTTGCGAACACGGCTGATGAAATACTTGTACAGGCCCACCGGCGACTCGTCAAGACCTTGCTTGCGCGCCAGCGGTGCCAGCTCATTGCGAATTTCCTCCAACTCATCCGGTGCAAACAAGTTGGGAACCTCGCCGGAACTCAAAATGTTGTTGATATCCTCCAAAAAGTCTTCAATGACAATTTGTGTGTCAGTAAAGAGGAAGACTGTCGGCTTGTTCTCAAGACCGGCTTGTCGATACAGCGTCTTGAGGTCCTCGCGAAATTCGTTGATGCGGTACTGCCGCGTGACCTCAATTTGGAACACCTTAAACTCGAGCACGTACGAGGCGAGGCGCGTGAGCGACTGCCGCCCAGACCCACCGACACCAATGAGCAGCATGTTGCCACGCTCACACCGCACGACACGGACGACACGGCACACGTGTTCAATGGCATCACGGAACAGAACCAGGTCCATGGGAACAAAGCCCGATTCATTGTACTCGTCCAAACGCTCCTGCAGCACGCGTCGCAGCACTTGGGGATCGCGCACATCCTCGTACACGGGATTGTCTTCGGCTTTCAGAAAGTCCGCAAAGACGGGCACCACGCGATTGGGGCAAAGGGTCGAGTAGGAGATGTTGAAAAGCTCGTGCAGCTTGTCCTCAATAAGCTTGGTGAATTCAGCCACGTCCGAAGAGCTGATGAGGCGATCGCAGAAGACGCGAAAGCACTCGTGCACCCACAGGCGCGACAGCGCATCGGTGGTGTCGTGTACGTCCTTGTGAGCGCGCAAAAGACCCTGGAAAACCTTGGAAATATCGCGCAAGTTGAAGAGGTAGTGGATTTTGGCCGGCGTAGGCAGCATGCGCGTAGACATGTACTCATAAACGTCAATGGTGCCATTGGTCACCATGTCACCCACCGGCTTGCACGCCTCATCAAAATCCTGTAGCTTTTGGTTGATCATGGTTCCAAAGATGCGTTGAATCTGCGACCGGCTGGGAAAGGTCATGTTGATGACGTTAAAGCGGCTCTGAAGGCGCCGGCTGATGACAGAGCGGCCGCCCCCGGGCGGACCCATGGCCGCCACGACTCGCATGTCCTTGATGTGTTTCAACACCTGTTTCTGCCGGTCGTACATGAACCCGTACTCCATGAGCTGGCGCAGCAATTCAAGCGGGGGCTGGCTTCCAAAAGTATCCTTGGCCGGCATGTTCAGGTCGTCCAGGAAGGTGAGCAACTGCTTGCCCCCAAGGGGCACAAACACACCCTTGGTACGCTTCTCCACCTGGCCCTCAATGATCTCTTGCACGTTGTTTGAGCTGGTTTGCGAGGACATGTTGATGGTTAGGCGATTAAACTGCGCTGCATCGAGCTTGGCCATGACAAGCTCGACCACCGAAGTCTTGCCCGTTCCAACTGGACCCACCATCAACGTCGGGCGCTGATGTGCAATCAAGTTGGACAGCAGAAACTCGTAGCGCACTGTGTCCACCGTGGGCACTTGAATTGAGTGATAACTTGCATCAGGGGCGTACTTCCACCCCGCCGAAAGCTCCTTCTCCCAATGAGCCCAAGTGTGATTCTTCACGTCCACAAAGTACTCGTACACGGTGTCCTTGGCTGGGAATTGACCCTCAATCTCACGGATGAAATTGTCAACCAACTTGCGACCTGCCTCGTTCACGCCCGCGCAAAGGGACCACACACAAGCAAAGAGGAACCACTGTTCCAGAAGACGCGCAAAGTGGGCCTTGTCCGCGGGGTCGATGCCATTCTCGGGCACCAAAAAGGCGTCGAGCAGGTTGCACAGGGACGTCACCCGACTCAGGAGGGAGGTTTCCACGAGTTCTTCGCATTTGTGGCGAACAAAATCAAGAAGGCGTTCGACATACTTCTCGAAAAGGGCCTGCAGCGGGCCGCGATAGGCTTCAAAGCGCGGATTACTGAGCCACGAAGTGACATAGGGTTGCCAGCCGAGGTCAGCCGTGTCGTGGTACACCATGCCGCAACGTGACACGGTTGCCGGCGACGCAACGGCCAGATCCTCAACCTCAAAGAGCAGCGAAACTTGCGCCGGCATGGAAATGCGATCACCGTTGATGAGGGTCAGGATCTTGTTGTCGTCCATGACCGAATTCATGCTCTCAATCCACAGCGTATCAACGGGACCATCAAACACAATCCACTTCTGATCTGGCTTCTCATCGGAGCAGACGTTGCGCATCACCGAGGAGAGCACGCCATCCGTCCACTCGTTGGTGGCAATGTTGAACTCGCCATACAGCTCAGCCAAGGAAAGCGCCTTGGGATTGAGCGGGTACTCCCGCACAGGTACAAAGCCCTCCACGTTGTCGCGTGCACACTGCGTCATTGCACGCTGCAGCGTGTGCCAAGCAACACTCTTGCCTGAGCCAGTGCGCCCGACAATCATGACGGAGTGGCGCGAGTTTTTCGTCTCAAAGAGCTGAATGGCTTTGGTGATCATCCAGGGGGTGGCTTGATAGCCCTGCTTGACCAGATCCGCCTTGATGGCCTCGCGGAAGGCTCCATACTCCACCTCCATCGTCTCCACGCCTGGGAAGAGGTCGGACATCATGTGTTGGAGCAGAGGCAGGTCAGCGCCCGTCATCTTGGCCACGTTCATGTCCTTCATGGCAAGCAGCAGCACCTCCTCATGCGGCATTTCGGGCATCGCCTCACGCTTGCGTCCAGCATACAACAGAGTTGAGACCATGGCGCGAAGACCATAGTCATAGTGGTCTTGCTTGGACAGCTGCTGAGCTGCAAGCTTGTACAGAGTGTCAGCCTTCTTGGCGAGCACGCGCGTGTTGTTGAAACCCTGGCCAAAGAGGATGATCTCGGCGATAAGTTGCGTGTCTGGCTTCATCATGGAGATTGGACGGAACATGGACTTGAGGTTATCTGGCAACTCGGTGCGCCCGGCATAGCCAGGGTTCATGGTGATGAAGATGCCGCAAGACCAAAGCAGGTTGATGTCCATGCCCTCGAACGTGAAGCGTGTCTTCGGGTTCTCTGGCGAGAGCGGAATCTGAGCCGAGAGGATGGAGAGGATCTGCTGGGCCACGACGGAAAGCACTTCGATGTTGATGCGGTTGAACTCATCAAAACAACCCCAGGCGCCAGTCTGTGCTAGACCGCGGAACATGACGCCAAGCGACTTGTAGTCCATGCCGTCAGAGCAGTTAATGACAATGACGTAATCACCCAGTGACTTGCCAAGATCCTTGACCGTCTCCGTCTTGCCGGTACCAGCTGGACCCTTGGGCGAGCCACCGCGCTTCAAGTGCAAGGCCGTCGTCAGGGTCATGTAGCAGCGGTCCGTCAAAGGCGTAATGACCAGGCGGCCGCTGTTGCCGGAATACTCGTACCCATAGCTGAAATGGGTGTTGGTTTGGCGGATGATGCACTCCCCCTCGCTGGGACCGGTTTCAGGCTTTTCCCAGTAAAACCGCAGCTGCATCAGCCACTCAAACGCATTTTGGTCGATGTTCGCCACTTTCAAGAGGCGATCGATAACGTCGCGGGAATGCACTTCGATGGTGATGAGTGCCACAAGCTTTTTGCGTTGCGTCTTGTTCTTGACGGCTCGCACAGCCTCAGTCAGCTTGTTGAGGAGTGAGACCTGCTTCTTCTTGATAGCTTTCAGGCCAGCTTTGGCCCCGTGTTTCTTGTCAGAGATGGCCTTGAAGCACTCAGATGTCCAAGCCATTTGACTCACAGTGAGAACAAGCTGGCCGGGCCATTCCTTAAGCCACTTGTCGCGCTTTTGCTTTCGATGCGCGACCATGCATTCCTGAAGCAGCTGCTTAAGAGTGTGCCGCATCTCTGTCTCCACAGAGGTCAGCCAGACCTCAACTGGCCCATCCAGGGCAACAGCGGTCTTAAACGGCACGTACTCTGCATCTGCAGAGGTCATGCCCAGCGCTTGAACCTGGCTGCGCCCAACGGCATTGTGCAACTCCAGACTCTTGACATTGTCAAAGCATTTCAGCAAGTGCGGCTGCACGGCAGGCGGATTTTTGGACTGCCCAAGAATCTCGAGAAGGTCATCATTGGATACAAAATAGAAGCGAGGAAAGGCTTGACGCTTGGTCTCGAGATATTCATCCAGTGACTTTTGAATTTGCTCGAGTACGCCATTCATGGCGACAAGCTGTGCGAGCAAGCCGTCGCGGTGGGTCGCGCGACAAGCGTGGCAGTCCTTGTGCAGGTGCACACCAATATCCTTAAACTGGGCATCCATGAGGTCAAATTGCTTGGTTTCTTCGGGCAGTTGCTGCCGAATGTCCTCGCCAAGGAAGATGTTCTCCAAGTAGATCCACTGACGCTGCACGGTCAGCAACATGTCCACCACCTCCAAAACCGTTCCCAAGGTCTTCTCCCAGCGGTCCACGTCTGCCTCAAACGCCTTGACAAAAGGACTGGCCTTCATGGTGGCCAACTTGATCTGATCATCTTCGAGCAGCTGGTAAATGTCGTCCGTTCCCTTGAGAATGAAGTGGCCACGTTCCTTGTGGGCCGCTGCCTCGAGCTCAACCGTGGCCCACACCTCGGTGATGCCGGCCAATGTTTGCTCGATGCTCAGTTCCTTGCTAGCAGCCCGCGAGATGTCGCCCACTTCTTCGTTGAAGCGGTCAAAGCCGAGCTCGATCATGCGGCCAAGGGTAAACTCTTCTGACGTATGGCTGAAGTTCTCGCCGACGTGGCCTTGAAGGCGGCTCCAGTGGCGCTCACGGAGCGCTGGATTCTTCAGATCCTCAATGAGAGGCATGGTGCGTCGGAATTGATCGATTTTGTTGCGATAGGCGGCGGTCATTTCCCAGTCCTTGTCCTTAACCTCACGCAACATTTTGAGAAGCCGTTTGTTGAAGCTGGTCGCAGTTTGCGCGAGATCGTCCGTAACAATGTCAGCAAACTGTGTGTCTCGCCAAGAGATGAAATTGTTGTCCCACTCCTCCGCCAGACGCCAGAGCTGCTCAAGGTGGCCCAAATCTTTGACCGTGTCCAAGATCTCCTGAAATGGCTCTTGAGTGATGTCAAAGACTTGCAGGCCATTCTTCAAGGCTTGCTCCGCCTGGCGCGTCGTCTCCACCTTGGCCTTGAAGGTATCAATGGCCTTGAGGGCCTGTTCGGGTGTGAGGGATCCCGAGGTCGGGCCATCCTCGAGGAACTGGGAGCGCAACCCGGCAGCGTTGCGCGCGAGCTCGTCCAAGGATGCCAAGAGGCCTGACTTGCATTCGGATTTGGCCTCCTCGATGAGAGCAGCGCCCTCGCGGAGGGCGTCGTTGAACGAGGTCCAGGCGGCAGCCAGGTTGAGGTGAGACTGCTCCACCTGAGCACTTATGCTGACATCATACTTGTGAAGAATCTCAAATCGCTCCTTGAGTGGAGCAAAGCGCTGTTGAGTTGACTCACGGCGCTTACGAGCCTCGTCGTACAGGGCGACGGACGCAATGACGGCATCGAGGCCCTCGGGGCGCTGGCGCAGCAAGCGGGCCTGTTCCTCGAGATAGGCGTGCAGATCAGCCAACTCCTGCACCGTTTGATCATGTAGAACCTGGCTCAATCGGGTCTGCCATTCCTTGCAATGGTCCAAGAGAGCAAACTTGAGCAACGACGTGTCCAGGTGCAGAAACTGTAGGATAACGAAAGTCTCCTCCTTCTGCACGTTGTGAGAGACCTCCCCATACCGGGCAATGTCGCCATCAAACTTGGCCAGGGAAGGCTGCATCTCGATGTATCGCTCAATGAAGCGTGCTTTATCGGTAGCCCAGATTTCGTAATAACGGTCACGCCAGCCCTGCGCAAAGGCCTCGGCCTCTGGGCGGCACTTGTCCATATCCCGCGCAATACGGTCCAAGAGCACGCGAACATCGCGGTCGGCGCGGGCAGCAGCCTCGTAGGATGGCAGATCCTTGACCTCACGCTGGCTCACGGCCGCCAACAGCCGCGGGATGACCACGAGACCAGCCATGATGCGATCGGCAACGGTGTTGACCAAGCGATAGGTGAAATCGAAGCTCGGCTGGAGAAGGAGCGAAGAAGATGCATCATCCAAAAGGACGCCGACCTTGAAAAGAGGCGCATTGAGCGTCTTGCCGTCACCATGCAAAGCTCGATTAAGCTCGCTGAGAGAGCGACGCGCCACGGTCACCAGAGCATTTTGAAGCCGCTCATCAATGCCGGCCACGTACAGCTTCCAGGCCGATTGCACGGCGCTGGGGTCACCACTAAAATCCTTGTAAGTAGCCCGCAAGGCTGCCACGATCTTTTGGTGAATGGTGCCCAGTCGGCTGAGAACGCGTGCCACGTAGCGCTCCTGTTGTTGCGCAAACTCCGTGGGCTCGTACATGGTCTTGGCATCGTAGACGAAAAGAGATCGCTGAGCGGCCGTGTCGCACAAAGCGCGCACGTAGGCCTTAGAAGCGAGGTAGTTGTCAACTTGCTTGCGCACGGTCGCAGCATTGGCGCGCACCGTGTTCACGTACTCCTTGATGAACTTGGCCTTGTCCCAAGTTAACTTTGTCAAGCCGTTGTGCACCTTGTTGTCAAGCAGCTGAATGCGTCGGCTGAAAAGCTGCTGCTCGTCGTCCGCCAAAAGATCGTAGATGCGGTTGTAGTCTCGCACCACCAGCATGGTCATGTCACGTAGACAGCGCAGCTCCTCCGATCGATGGAAAATATCCCGCGCCGGTGCTGGAATGCTCATGCCCAACTTGTCAAAGTACTGGATCTCGCGAAAGAGACGCTCGAGGGAAGGATCAAAGTTGAGGGCGAGTCGACGATCAGGGCGGCGCTTCATGAGACTGATTTCCAGCAGTGCCTTGAGGTCGGTGCCTAGTTGCGCGACCCAAGCGGCATGGGTCTTGTTGGCAAAGTCTGCAAGTGCATTGCTGAGCAATGAATGGCTATGCAGCACTTCGTTGCTAAAGGTCGCCTCGTCACCGCGGTGGCCCGCATCGGACGTGGCATGCAGCTGACGCGAAGTCAGCAGTTGCTGAGATTGATCGATGTTGGTGCGCAGCGCCAGCGCCCACATGCAAGCACCAGCATACTTGGGCATCGTGGGTCCTACTGGAGGCGCGTCGCGCTGCTTGGAGAAGACTTGCTTGACATGCTCGAGCTCGTCGTTGAAACGCTTAAAAACGCTGTCCGTGTGGCGGTTCAGCGCTCGGCGCAGCGTCTCTCGAGCTCGCAAAGGTGCAAAGATGGTCAGGAGCTCGACACCCTGCTCCACTGAGGTGGCTGTCTCAAATGCAGTGCCGATGATGCCCTGCATGAGCACTTCCAGCTCCTTCAGCGAGGCCTTGAACTGGACAAACTCGTGCTGAAACTTGTTGGACTTGACATCGAATACGAGATCCTGAACCTGTCGCAGTTGTTGTAGGCTCGCGGCAAAGTTGGCCTCGAGCTGCTCGAGGCTGCGGCTGAGCTCCGGACCTCGGGTGCCAGCCAGAAGTGGGGGTGGTCGAGTACCAGCGCCCTGACGCCGAGCAAAGTGCTTTTGACTGACGCACACTTCAAGGAGATCGCGGCAGCGCTGAATGAAGGCATCAATGTGAGCAAAGAAGCTGCTATGATTGACGTCCCAGCCTCGATTGGAGCAGGTCAGGTGAATTTTCTTGCGGTGCCGATATGTGGCCTTCCAGGCCTCGCAACAAGCGATGGCATCACGGATGACACGAGATGAATCATCGACATCTCCTTCAAAGATTTCGTCCACAGCAATGCATTCACAACAGCGCGAAATGATGGCGTTGCTCAGCTTCTGGAAGAGACTGGTGATTTGCTCGCGCGAGTTGTAATGCTGAGAGTGCAGCCAGATCATGCGCACGAGGTCGACCAACTCAGGCAGGCGCTCCGGGATCGCATTGAGACCCAGCGTGTTGAGACGAGTGCAAGGATCAGCCAGCACGGAGAGAAACTTGAAATTGCTTTCCGACTACGTCATTGGGGGAACAGGATCAGGGGATGAACAGCAAGGGACGACACGTTGATGGTAATTGCATATAATCGATCACACATTGCCCAGATCACCGAGGTAACGGGCGCGGGCAGGGAAGACTTACCACGCTCATGCCCTCAGCAATCTTAGAGGCCCAGGACTCAAATTGGGAGACGTAGGAAGAGTTGGCAGCCTAGAAGGCGTGTAATGATCGCGCAAATGAGGGACGGTTAAAAAAAAAAATGAGAGTAGAAACAAATGAGGGAAACAACAAATGCTCGAGCCATACCCTCGGGGGTGAGGCACGACAGCAAGACACGAAAAGAAGCGGACCTTGAGCAGAGACAAAATACGTTGAGCTTTTGGTTGATCGAGTTGAGCGTGAATGCCGCTCATGTCTGCTTGGCGCTGGCGCCAGTAGGCAATTTCGTCGAGGGGCATGTCGATGGCGGCCACGCCCTCGACGCTCGTGCTGCTGAGCACCTGTCGCAGGAGGCGAGTCCATTGAATGACGGTTGAATCAAGACGCTGAAGGAGGTCTCGGTCTTGGATGGCAGCATCAGACAGCTCTTCATTGGGGATGTAGAGCACGGTTTTTCCGGCAGAGCGATTGCTGGCTTCGGTGAGCGCAGACATGAAGCGGTTGAGGCCAGCAGAAAATTCATTGCGCACAGAATCGGGCCAGGAGCCACCGGTGGTAAGGAGTGGTGCATAAATGTCACTCATGACCCGCAAGAGACTGGCCAAGTAGTCACCATGCAGAGCGCCGCAACGGACGTTCGCGTCAAAATCGAGCCAGGGGTACAGGTAGGTGTCATTGGTCCGCAGGAAGTAGTTGATACTACCCACAAGCTCTGTTGGGACTTGGTGGGTCACTTGCAGCACGCCGTCCTCGACGAAAATGATGAGAGCAGGAACTTGTCGCTGGGTAAAGAACTCATACACCGCGTGAAAATGACCCTCCTCACCCCACTTGGCATCGCCCAGAGAAATGGTGATGCGCTCTTGGATGGTTTTGAGCTAGAACCAAGGGAGGCAGTCAGAAGCACGCGTTGAGAGGCAATTTATTGAGCAGACGACACAATCAAACACGCATGCACCAGGAGAGACTGGAAAGATAGATGTTAACGAACCATGTATTCACGCATATCCATCATGGGCATAGATGCCGGAGGCTCCGAGTCTGGGGTTGGGTCGACCAACACCTCGCGCACCAACGGCTCTGCTGGGCCATCTTCTTCAACAAGATCATTCCCATTTGTGGCCGCCTTGGCTTCAATGTCTGCAGCTGGTTCAGTCGGAGACGATGGGGAAGGATCCTCAGCCGAAGGCACAACGGCCACCTCGGCTTTGACACTATTCACGGGCTCTGGGTCCAATGACCCGGTAGTGGTGGCGCCACCATTGCCACCATCATCGGCGCTGGTGGTACCCGCGGCACCGTTCATGTGGTTTGTTTTGGGAAGAAGACTTGCTTGAACACTATGAACAAGTCTTTCTAATTTTTCTTGCAGGGTAAAAGCGGGGGCGCCGGGGCACCTGGATAACGAAAGCTACGAGCTGCTCAACGCGATGTTCAAGCGAAAGAAATCAGCCAAGATGCCACCAACGAGCCAAATGCCAAAGGTAAATCCCGAGCCCAATTGAAAAACACACACAAGACACGCACAAGACACGCACAAGACACGTCAAGCCCTTGACCCTGCCACCACAACCGCCTTTCCAGCGACTTGACCAGGGGACGTACCTCGATCGATGCTCACTCGCGCTCGTTGAAATGAAACCCCCCCCCTTTTTTTTTTCCCAAATACGCGTCGTCAACTGTTTAAAACTATAGTTTATCGATTTTTCACACCGTCATTGTTTCAATTTGAAGGATAAGATTTTATTTTAGACTGACACAACTTTCTACCGTCGCCCGTTGAGCATCTGCAGTCGTCAGTTGAGCGTCTGCGCTTTGAACTGGGCAGCCAGGGTGCGCATGATGGCGGCATGCTCCAAGCCGGGCTCAGCCTGTTTGACCGCGCCAAAATTTTCTTTGACAAACAGGGAAAAGGCTGTTGGGGCGCGTTTCTTGCGGGGAGTGCCATCGGCCTTGAGCTGTGGCTGCAAGATTAACCGACTGTGGCAGCGACCGCAGACCTGACGATCGACGTTGATGGACTTGGAGTGACGACCAAAGACATGCCCACACTCAGCATTCGTGCACTGATAACGATAACGGAATTCAATCTCATAGCTGTGACACGTCGTGATATTGAGGTGGCGGTATCGGCGCATGGCCCGCGCAGCCCATCCCTTGAACACGCGGCCATGCGGAGGCTTGTTAACACCATTGATGAGCCAGGCCGCAACATGGCACAACTCGTGACACAAGGTGTTTTCAAGCTTCTCCTTGGAATCTACAACCTAAAAGCGATGTTGACCAGGCAAGCGGGCGCCGAGGGTGGTGTGAGCACACGAGGAGTCAAAGAGGAGGGTGCGGGATGGCTGATTTCAAGCCCAGCTTGGTTCACCTAAAGGCGGCCGAAGCAAGCCTTCGGATCGCCTCACCTTAGTGGAGAGCTCAATTGACGCTGTGCGATGACCTGTAGCCCGCTGCAACCGCAGTACGGCTCGCCCGGCGGTGGTATTGAGGCGATTGCTCCATTTCAGCTCAAGGTCCTGAGGAAGCTGGCGGTCAAAAACCTGAACATTATACTCTTGAAAGAGTTGACTAGCCAGGTGCTCGCGGCTTCGTCGAAACATAGACTGGGACTGTCGAAAAGCGACCTTGCTCTTGTTGGTTTTGGCATTTGATCGGGACACGGTTGGCGTCGTCGGTGTGCAAGGGGTGCGCGAGGTGGAGCCTGTATCAAATTCATAAAATTGACCCGTGGGCGCCTCGCACAATGGACGCAGTGGCGAACGCTCTTGCTGCACGCTTTCTCGGTGGCGTCGGCGTGGTGTACGAGGGGTCATGCCTCGGAGATTCTCGCCCTTCCACGGTGATGGTACGCTTGAAGGCGGCGAAGCATACCCTGGGCCATCTTCGAGATTCTCATCAGTATCCTCCGCACCCATTCCGTCGTTGTCTTCCGCAGCGTCATCTTCAGTGACATTATCAGAGTCTTGTGCTTCTTCCTCATCGTCGTCCTCACTCTCATCTTCATCGCCGTCGTCGTCATCGACAATAAAGTCACTGAGGTCACGATCCCAATCGTCATCCGAAACCTCATCGCCCGAACGCAGCTCCGAGTCGGCCAGACTGACACCACTCCCCTCGCTGGATGGCGTGGGAGATGCTGCCCCAGGGCTCTGTGCCTCAATTGCCTCTTGATCCGACAATGGTCCCTCCTGGCCATCATCGTCATCTCCATCGCTGTCTGAGAGCAGCACAGCACGAGCCGGCTTCGCGCCCGATCGAGGGCGGCGGCGACGAGTCACAAATGGCAAATCATCCTCGGCGTCAGAGACTGATCCGTTGAGCCTGGTGGCAATCGTAGCAGAGGCAAGATGGTGGCTCTGTGATTGGCCAAGCCGGGGTGACGACGCCGCGGTATCAGCTGGCCTGGGGGAAATGGCACTTGTGACAACAAATTCAGGACTGGTGACATTTGGTGACGGCATGGAATCCAGCAAGGATGTGTCTTGAGGCATTTCCAACATGGCGGCTACCTAAAGGCGTGTCACGAAGCATCATCATCAAGGAAACGTGAAAGGTCGCAACCCGAGCACAAGCCAACCCCTGGTACGGCCATTCATGCCACCCACAAAGGCACAGTTGCAAGTGGAAGGAACCTACCGCTTCAATAGCTGCCTGCAATGATCCAAATTGATCCCATCCATACATTCGGGCGGCTTGAGGCCAAGCCGCCATGTTCCCCGCCATGTTTTTGGTTGAATGAGCAAGTCACGCCCTCTGCCGACAATCATTGATGGGAATGAGACGTTGTCGTTGCGGTTTTTGTTCACAAGGAAATACTCATATTTAAATTTTGGCGGGAAGATTCAGTCACAAGACATTCATTGGGTTTTGTCAGGCTTGCTTGATGGGGGTTTTGCGATAGCTGCAAGTTCGGGTTCGGGGCCAGCGAGGCAGCGGCAACGATCCCAGAGCCACAAGGCATATGAGCCCCGTTAAGAGGCACAGGCAGATGGCTGCGACCCCACCCAGGCTCTTTTGGAGGGGCACCAATTTCCCTAGTGCCGCCGGATTCTCAATATAAGTGTTGACATGTAAGATGAGCTGAGCGTCCCACGCATGCCACGAGTTACCGGGCAGATGACGAATGTGAAAGCCCAACTCGTCTACCACTGCCACGGTGCCGGCACAGGTGGCCGAATTCGGTAATGGCCGAGACGCTGGCCCCTGGGCCTCGGCTCGAGCCTTGGCTTTGGCCATGAAGGGGAATCGCTTCACGAGTTCTCGATGGGCTGTCGACATGGTTCGCGGTGTCGGGGTTGGATCTCCCGCGGGTGGCGAAAGCACTGACGCCGCATCGGCCTCCTGGGCTAGCTGAACAGTAGTCAGGCGTCGACTGTACTCGATGGGCCAGTGTTCGGACCAGGCGCACGCGCCGTCGATACCGGATGACAGAGGGTGGGCGTGATGACAAGCTTGTTTGTAGGCGGCCAGGCTGGCCGTGCAGAATAGAGATCCCGCCGAGAGAAGCGTTGTAAGGTACGGAACAAGATAATCCCGAGCGTGGGGCCTAAGGCGTTCCAACAGAAAGGCCAAAAATGGGTGTCCGGGTGGTGCCAGCATCATGTCATTGGAGACGCCCGCCGTCATGCCCTGGTTGAAGAGCATGCGACCACGAGCTCGTTCCAGGAGAGGGTCGTGACGTGCCGTAGCCACGATGTCAAGATCCACGTAAATGCCACCATAACGATGCAGAATCATATAACGAGCGGCATCGACGCGCTGGATCACGCGTGGATACCCTTCAAAGGTGGCTAACAGTGATGGATAATGCGTGGCCACGAGTCGGTGCAGACGGGTATCACTCCAGAAAACGTAGCGACAGGCTGAGTGGTTGTGCAAGCGCTGCCACGACTGCGCACTCTTGCGCCAGCGGTTTGGGATGGAGCCGTAGTCTTTGTAGGTTTGATGAATCCAACAGGGCACAGCCACTGATCCCTCGATTGACGGACTCACGTCTGGTAGCTCATCACCCGTATCCATCACGATGGAGCCAGTCATGAAAGACCCGACGGCTCGAAAAGCGCTACACCAATCACAAACAAGGCCGTCATCAGGCAAGGTGAGACGACGAGCGAAGGAAGAGGTGCCCCGTCTCAAGGGAACGCCAACACCACCAAGATGATTGCGGTGCGCACCTGGCATTTGTAGCGTGAACGCGTTTCATCCACTGCGATGCTGCAGAGCAAGGCTCAGCACCCAGCTCGGCGCGAATTTCCAGATCTATACCGCACGCCCCCGGATCAGCCAGCAAAAGCGAGAGACGAGGGTATTGCTGACGGAAATTGTGACTCCTCGCTCAGTTTTCGGCCAACTCACCAGATTCATAGTACGTGATTCCCAGCTGCAGGAACAAGTATGCCAAGAGTGTCAGTAGAATCCCAAGTCCAGGAAGCACGAGGCCGCAGCAACACCGGCGGGTGCCTCGTCGCAAGTAAGCCAGCATCGGCATGGCGTGGGCCACCAGCAAATCCCAAGTGCCCAAAGAACGTTCGACCCTCAAAGGCAAGTGTGTACAGCAGCAGCCCAACTAAGACCGCCATCAAAGCAACTCCATGCACATGGCCGGTGTACATTCAAGAATGGCGACAAGACTACCAACAAGAATCAACAACTGGGGAGAGATTGTGCCGCCATGCTCGGGTGTGCTGTCCCCCCTCAAAACCAAAGTGTTCAATGCCAATTACGCATGAAATTGTGGTGTTGAAATGCTTTTTTTTTTTTTTTTTTTGTCACGCGAATCCATCAACACGTTCTATGCTATTCGTTCTATGCTATTCTTCTTGCGATCGCTGAGCTGCAGCAGCACTGTGACGAGAGCGACCGATGGAGGAACAATCAAGCCACAGTCTAGGACGTTGCTGACACCAGTGTCGCTGCTGTGGCTCCACTCAAAACCATCAAGTCGAGAAAGAATGAAAAAAAAAAAACGAAATCTCAAGAGCACAATCTTTGCGCTGCGTTTACACTGAGGCACCAGGGCCCTGAAGACGGAATTGAACGCCGGCTTTCTGCGTGGTGGAATCAACCCAGCAAAACGCGACGTGCCAGTGGAAGACTCGCATGAGAAAAGGTTGAGCAGACACGTGCCCAAGTGCAACCTGCGTATGCATATTGCAAACAATCTAGACAGCAAAAACTTACATCAAGGCGAGAGATGATGTCGGTATTGCGGAATGCGGAAGCCGTGGTAAGGACACCAGTTGGGACCTGATCCTTGTTCTGAAGAACTGGATATCAGCATGCGAAGCAGGCGGGGAGGCGCTTCAGATCAGATGTCGGACGAGCCGAAATGGCCTCGGAGCGCATGACCATTGTCAAAGTTACTGGCATTGAAGCAAGGGTATCCATAACTTACGCGTCAGGGCCGACGTCACAATGCAGATGGGTGTGGTGACATAGCCAGGCTCGGGTCCAGACACAATCGCGCTCACCTGTTGAAATTGACATGTTGGAAAGGTTAGAAATGGAGACTGCAGCTAATCAAGCCAAGACGTAACACCAGGTTGCCAACGAGTGGTGCATTGAGCAAACATCGATAGGTCAGACGTACGTGGACATCGGGCTTATTCTTGCCCTGAGCCAGATCAGGCGATGAATAGCCCTGGGCGAAAAAGGTCATGCTGAACGCAGTCTCCGCCATCTGCTCTTCCGTTGGGCCTTCGTGAGAAAAGCTAAATTGCATAAGCCGAGTAGATAGACCATGAGCGTTTTAAGATGAAGGGGTAACTTGAAGGAGAAAGGAGTTGAATGATCCGTTCATCGGGGCGCTCAGAGGGAAGGCAAAGGCCCTTCCTTTGCTCCGAGTTACGTACACGCCCATGGAAAAGACTTTTGGGTACTTCAACAAAAAGGAGCGACCCCACTCAAAGCTGGCAAGAAGGCCAAACACGGTGCCACAAGCCTACGTTTTGCCTCCAAAGACAAGGAGAACCGTGAGCATTGGGGACGGCAGGCAGAAGACACAACCCGGGCCCGGCAAGGTGCAGCGCAAAGATGGCTCTGACCCACCACAAAGATGCTGGTCCACAAGAGCTGGGAGATGGTGAAAAAGGCCGAGTACTGAACGGGCGACACGGGTGACTCTGTCAGACACCAGAATCAAAAAGGAGATTGAGCAATTTCATGTGCCAGTCCCAGGGCAGCAAATCTAAAACTAAACTACCAATTGGGGGGCCACACCAGTTTGGGCGAGATAGCGCTGAGAGCGACGGACGATTGAGGCATCCGAGCCCGGGAAGGGCAGGGCGTAGGCGTTTACGCGCTGATCAAAGCGGGGCAAGCTTGATTTGGGGCCGCGAGGGCCCACGACAGGCACGTTGACCTTTGGCATGCGCTTGCGCAGGGCGCGGAGCTCTTCGGCACTGCCAAAGCCGTGGACAGCGCTCTCGTAGGTGGCATAATGCACGGCGCAGCCCTTCTCGCCAGCGTGGAGTTGGAGGTAGGACTCGACTGAGGCAGGACGAGAGCCTTCCGGAAACTGGGATACGGTGAAGAGCGTGCCCAGATCTGCGGGGATGGAGTCAAAGCCGCAGGCACTGATGATGGTGATGCCCTTGGCCTTGGCTTGCTCATTGTACTCCACCTCGATGCGCTCGATAAATTCGGGTTCACCAGAGATGTCCAAGTAGTTGGTGCCAGTGTTGACGCAAGCCTGTGCAAATGGATGGTTTCGTTTCCAATGGAGGAGGGGTTACGATCAGAAACAAAGCTGGGCCAAAAGAGGAGGGTTCACAGGGCAAAGGCGACGAGCACAAACCTTGACAACTTGCTCGCCGAAGAAGCGGTAAGGGCCCACACAGTTCAGCAAGATGGTGGCCTGGCTACTGATGGCCTCGAGCGAGGCGGCATCGTTGACATCGCCGACCAAAACATCAAAGTTGGCGCCAAAACGCTCGTTGACGGCCTGCACCTTGGACTGGCTGCGCCCTGGCACGTGACAAGCGATGCGAAAGGTGAGGGCGGATCGCCATGACGAGTCGCCAAAGCTGGGCACAGCGGCAGAGTGGCAACGAGGACAGTCCCCAGGCGTACCAGCAATAGCCACGCGCAGGCTTTGGCAGGCATCATCCGTATGCAAAAACTTGACGACGTATTGGCCGGTAAAGCCCGATGCGCCAAAGACGACGAGATCATAGGGACGAGCCATGGTGCTGTCGATAATTCAAAAGCTGTGGGATCGAGTCCAACCAAACAGACCGCAAGAATCCAGGCAATAGGAGACGCAGCAACGTGTAAGCCTCACCACACACGGATCAACCCGGAACCAGTAAAAAGGCAGATCAGGGCACGTAGATCAAGCCGACAGCAGCGCGCACAAAGACGGAAACTGCCACCGAGAGAGAGAGAGTGAGAGAGAGAGAGAGAGAGAGAGAGAGAGAGAGAGAGAGAGAGAGAGAAAGAGAGAG
>NW_001865042.1:559858-560722 GCF_000002865.3 Monosiga brevicollis MX1
AGCGCGCACGGGTGTTTGAATGTTTCAGCAAAAAAAAAAAAAAAAAAAACGTCGAGCCTGACAAGCCCCGCCCGGGATTGGTGCAAGCTTGGTTTCCTTTTTGTGTTGGTGGTGGTGATGGTGGGGGTTGTGGTTGGCGGCGCTGCCTGGTCTCTTGCTACCCGTAGATGGTCATCCAGAGGTGACGTCACGGCAAGTGCTGAAACAAATACACGTTGAAAGATGTGTTTTATTCTGGGTAGGTGTGTGACGTCAGGACCCAAAGCACGCTGTTGGTGTGAAAAAAAAAACGCGCTCTTTTCAAACGAGGCGTGTGTGTGTGTGTGTGTGTGTGTGTGTGCAAGAGCCTCATCCTTATCAGGATATGTGTGAGTGTCACTTCACCGATCAAGGTCGACAAGCTCTACGAAGATGACATCGCAATGGTTGTCGTCGTCATGTGTCTTCGTGCTCACCAGCGAAGATGTGAAATTGTGTGAGGTGCAGTCGAAATTCCTATTAACTAGTTTTTGTCAGACTCGAGAAACAGCTGTCTCTTTCCCAAACAAGCCAAAAACACCTGCAAACGACTTTTGAAGAGTTGGGTTTTGCGCATCTGATCATTTAAATTTTTTTTTCTGGGCTTGATGTCTGAGACAAGTTATGGTTGTTTTATGCATGCGAGCTGTAAGGGGTAGTTGTCTCTGACTAAGCTGTAACTCGAGAACGCGAACGAAATGAAAATGTCAGACTTTTTGGCAGTCGTGGTGGCAGCGTCGTGGCGCGTCACAGGAAGGAGTACCCTATCAAGTTCGGGTTTTTTGGAGGCTGTGCGCACCTCACCAACGCTCATGGTCGTGCTGCTAACTCCATTCGTCAGAAAAA
>NW_001865042.1:596913-620686 GCF_000002865.3 Monosiga brevicollis MX1
GAGAGAGAGAGAGAGAGAGAGAGAGAGAAAGAGAGAGAGAGAGAGAGAGAGTAGAGTGTGTTGTGATCTTGGCTTGCGCGTGTGTGCGCGTGCTCTTACACTGTATGCTCAGATGACGCTCTCTCTCTCTCTTCTCTCTCTCTCTCTCTCTGTGCGAAAGAAAAAAAACACTGGTAATGTCATCATTAATTGTCAGATAAAATGAGAAGTGGAGTCTTTTCGCTTGTTTTGTTGTGTCTCTCGCTGTCTCTGTGGTTCTGCCGCGGTCTCTCTTCATCTCTGACTCTCCTACTGTCTTGCCCCTATCGATAGCGCGCCATCTCTCTCTCCCTCTCTCTCGATGCTATCGCTTCCATCTCTGTCTCTCTGTTTCTCCAAAAGGATTGACAACCTATTTCTGGCGGTTTCGTTGTTGTCATTTTTTGGCGCTGACTGTGATTGGGAGCTTGGCGCGTGCGATGAATCGGATCGGTCTTTGCCGTATGATGCCCCGCCTGACCTCATCAAGCTCAACCTCGCTCGTCCCTGCTCTGTACTCGCTTGTTCTCGCTTGATCCCTCTCGATCCCTCTCTTCCTCGGACCCTTTCTACCTCCACACACTTCCCAGCATCGATCTCTCGAGACAGCTTGGATCTACACCCACCCCTTCATCTATTGCTCACGTTGAACATTGCTCGGGCCACGACCACTCTATTTTCAGTTGAGCGGGTCCTGCCTGGTTTTGCTGCCTGTCTTTCACTGATACGTCTCCTGGCGCTCGCTATCCGTGCAAAAGCCTCTGTACGATGAGGCTCGGGGCGTGCAGCAAGCAGCATGCTCTCTGCCGTCATCGGAGGATCATGAACCTTCTGGCCGTCCTACTCGTCCTAGCACCGCTGACCTGTCGAGCAGAGGTGTTGCTGCAACTACAGGGCACAACCACCCGCTCCTTTGACTCGGTGGCCGCCGGCTTTGGACCGCGCCTACCCTCTGAAGGTCTGACTGGCCAGCTCTTTGTCGCCGACCCTACAGATGCTTGCACAACCATCGTCAGCCCCCCGTCCAATCGTACCTCCAGCGTCGCTCTCGTTCGACGTGGTCCTTCGCCCACCTGTGACTTTGGCGTCAAGGTATGCATGCTCGCGCAGGATGCACCTGCAGGCACCCAGAGCCAAGTGCACAGAGGTTTTCCCCACACGAACGCCCTGTATCCAACTGCACGCCTTTGATTTTTTTCTGGGTGTTTTTTTTTTCTCTTTTGGAAGAAAGGTGGGGTGCTGTGTGTTTGTTTGTCAAGCAGTGGTGCCTCACGGCCAATGTTTTTGCAACTGCGAACTAGGTGCTTGTGGCCCAGCAAGCTGGCTTCTCGGCCGTCATTGTGTATGACTCCAGCAATGAGCACCTCATTACCATGGAATCAACACGTACGCTCAGTTCGCCCTTCCTCTTTTTATATTCATCCATTGCCATGAAGCTTCTTTTTTTCAATATCATGCATCTTCGGGCCAACAGAGCACGTCGATATTCCTTCGGTTTTTGTTTCCGAGGCATCGGGCCAAGAACTTCTGGCACACCAGTGCGTATCAACATCCTCGTACCCTCAAAGCGCTGACAAGCATCCTCGATGCCTCTGCCTTTTGTTCGCCTGCTGATGAAAGTTGTTAACACCCATTTGTGCATGTGGCTGCTTGCAGAGCTGCGATTGTGACGCTTCGTGGCGATGCAACGCGTAGTTGGTCGACCCTTGTCATGTCCTTCATCGTCCTGGCAGTCACAACCATCACCTCCTTCACTGTCGCCATGGTGTGTTTTTGCCTACAGCCATGCTCGTAACGTGAGCATCATCCGGTCGCCCCTCTGACCACGTTACACCTCGATGCGCTCGCTTAAACACCGTTCTCTAGCTTTTTTGGTATAACCGACGGCGCTATGCGCCTTTGGCCGAGTTGGAGCGTGTGCTTGGTCCAGAAAACCCGGCGGCCTCGCAGGGAGCCACTAGTCGCCAGATTCGCCGGCTGCCTGGACTGCGCTACGTGCAGTGGCGGCCAGGTGAGACCCTTGCACTCTTTTTAGTTGCTTTCCTTCTGCTCTCTGTTGAAACTCACGTGATGTACCTTTTTGCTACAACGCTGCCAGATGCCAAGGGCGAGCAGTGTTGCATCTGCCTTTCCGTCTTTCAGGACAATGATCGCATCTTGGTTTTGCCTTGCAGTCATGGTTAGCTTTCGCAACCTGTGGCGTCCTCGCTGACGTGTTTCTTCTGGTTCGGCTTTTTCTAACCTGGTTTCTTCTGCGTGCGCACCTGGCGTAATTGCAAATCAGGCTTTCATCACCAGTGTGTTGGCCAGTGGCTTCGGCAACAAAGACGCTGCCCTTTGTGTAATCGTGACCCATTCTCTACCGACCCAGCTGAGCAGGCCGAACCAACGGAGCGAACGCCCTTGCTCAACGAGACACAAGGAGATCGTCAGCCTGCGATTGCAGCCGCGGAGGGTTCTAGTACGGCGCTTGCAACCCGCCAATCACCTGCCGCTTTGCCAACGGGTGACTTGTAGACTAGTCTTTTGAGTGACATGGTCATCTGCGGTACCATCACATCCGTCCGTTGATCCCTGCTGGGGTCACCTTGCCCCTTTTTGTGTCCTCGCTGTCTTGCGGCCTGTCATTGTCGTGTTTATTGTTTCCTCTCTCTCTGATATACCTACTGCTATTGTCCCGTGCTGTCGGTCCTACACTGCGTGTACTCTGGCCCTTCTCGTGCGAACTTCGATGGCGAATGTGCTTTCCAGCGTAACTGCCTTGATGTTTGATATTGTATTTGCATGAATTTATCCTCAGTTCCCTCAAGTTGTTTGCTCGTTATGGAGTTCGCTTCACGTGCAACACGAGCATCAGCCAGTTTTTTGGGGCTCGTTCATTCCATAGCATGAGTGTGTGTGAAGGGGCGGGCGGGTGGGACGGAGCCCCCGCTGAAACACTGAATGTGGTACTGTGCGAACCTTGTCTCGCTAGCCCGCCCAACCCTCCGTTGATGGTTCGATGCGACCTAAACGATTCACGTGTTCAATGCTGTCATGTGCATTTCTGCGTGCTGCATGGTTTGTGAACTTTCCATGTACGCTCAACAACTTTGCAAAACAGCAACACGCGAACCAACAGAACGCTTGAACGCTTGACAACCATATCGATTGACAAGAGACGGATGCACACAGGAAAGAAGACACGGATACAAATGCATGCCCATTTTTTAGCCTAAACGTAATTCCAAGTGCGGGGATGCCGTAAACATAAGCGAAAACATACAACAACAGCAACAACAACAATCACACACACAAAAAAAAAAAAAGATTAAAAATTACACGAAAATTAGCCAAAATTCAGCATTGCTGGCATGCGTGCAAAAGAACCGACAGACACGGCCAATAAACACACGACAGCATGCAGCTCGTTCCAGGGTGCTTATCCCGCAAGGCTCTCATAAGCACCGCGCCGACGACGATGGATATAGGTCCCGACAACAGCACCCACGGCCACCACGAGCAACAGGACAACGACGACAATCACGGTCGTGTGTGACTTGCGCTTTTTCCTGCTGCCCGAAGCACACTCATCAAATTCTGACAGGCGCCACCAGAAGCAAAAGCCGTGAGGGCAAGCACTTGGTACATCGCCAAGGAGGTTGCAAAAAGGACGACACAGGCCCAAAGACACGAGGCAAAGCCAGCGCATACCTTGACCAGCCGCGGGCACAATGCTGGTGTTCACAACGTTGAAAGGCTGAAGCATCAGACCCTCAAAGGTCACACCAAACCCATCATTACTGGATGACGAAGAAAAAGCCACGTCCTGGCCGCAAGCGTAGCCATAGCCCTCGGCAGCACTCGGCCAAGCCTTGCTGTCTGAGGCGTTGGCGACATTGAGTGAACCCGAGAAGGTGACCGAACCTAACTGAGCGGTAAACTCGAAGCCCGCTGTATCCCACGTGGTAACAACTAGCAATCAATCACGAACATGAGCGCAGTAGCACCTGCAGACGTGTCAAACGCCAGGGCCCACAGCGAGCACGAAACAAACAAGGCACCCGTGGAATACGTGCCCAGATGGCCCAGGCCGTGGGAACGGCTGATACTCGCACATAGGGCACATGACAACGCGTGAAAAACATACCATCCTTCTTGACCGAAGCCACGAAGCTCAAGGTGATATCCAGGGCACGAACAGTGGCCTCGTCATCCGCAGAATCGGGCGAGGGAAGGTAGCGGAAGGCAATCTGACTGTAGGGCTGGGTGGAACTGCCACACAGGCTCTGGCTTGGCACGACTACGAAGTCGGATTGGCCCTTGTGGTGGTGTACGGTTGCTGATAGGGTGGAACCGTCTGGACTAGGCATGCGAATGGCGATGGAGCTAAAGTCGACAAGCAAGCAAGGCTGGCCGTTGGTGGCAAAAATTAGCACCGGCCCTTCGTCAGCCGGCGTCGTGGCCGGAGTAGTGGTTGTCGTACGAGTCGTCGTACTGGTCGAGGGGGCAGTGGTAGAGGAAGTGGTGGGAAGAGTGGTTGTCGTAGTGTTGCCATGAGGAATGGTCGTAGTACCATTACCGCCAGGAATGGTCGATGTGGTCGTGTCTACTGTCGTGGTGCTGTTGCCACCAGAAGGAGTCGTTGGCACGGCGCTTGGTGTCGTGGTGCTGTTGCCACCAGAAGGAGTTGTTGGCACGGCGCTTGGTGTCGTGGTGCTGTTGCCACCAGAAGGAGTCGTGGTGGAGGATGGTTCGGGTGACGGTGTCGTGCCCAGACAAGTGTCCAGTCCTGTACATGCGGGCGACAGTACATCAACAGGCGAGTGAATGGCAAAAGTCTCGCTGCACAGTGCTCATGCTCAAGGAGTCCTGAAATCGAGGTACCTTGGTCCGGCGCGGGCGCTATGGCATCACCCTTCAAATTGAAAGGCTGGGCCTGGAAAATGTTGACATGCAAGGAAAAAAAATCAAAATCGGTGGCAAAATCGAGTTCTGCTGGACACGCGTAGCCATAGCCATGCTCAGCTGCTGGCCATTGATCTCCATTGGGGCTTTGGGATCGCTCAAGTCGTTTGACAACGGGTAGCACGTCCAACGTGACGTTAGCCTCGATGGCGATCAGTTCCCAAGTGGTAACGACTGTATGTAAAGAAAATTGATCGCGAATACAAAGGAACAAAAAGATGAGAAGTAAGTCAGAAGAAAAAAACCGAAGAAAGAGAGGCAGGGAGAGGAAGGGGAAGAAGAACTGGGAGAAGCAGAGGGCAACGAACCGCCATCGACGACGTGGCCTTGAAACTCAAAAGCAAAGACATCATGGATGCCCGCCGCAAAGGCCAACTGTGCTTGCGGAGCATCTGATGTGGAGAGATTACCACAATAGCTCTGTTCTGCAAGGCTGATCATATCAACTCTTTTCCATTGCTTCGAAGCCTAAACAAGCCACCAAAGGGTCAGGTCAGAGCAAGAAGCACGATCGGGCTCGTGTCGGATCCACGTGAATGAGGGCAGCAATTTTTGTGAGCTGGCATTGTTTGTAACTCTCCGAGCACTCACAGTGTCCGTTGTGACGTTGATAAAGTCAAAGTCCATGGCGATGCACGGCTCAAAGATGGGATAGACGAGGGGTTTTTCCTGTAAACTGCTGGTAGATGGACCAGCAGTGGTGGTGGTGTTGGTGGGTCCAGGTGCCGTTGTGGTGGCGTTGCCGGCAGTGGGCGTGGTGGTCTCTGGGGCAGTGGTGGTTGTGTTGCCATCGTTGGTTGTGGGGGTGGCGGTGGTTGGTGGGGTCGCTGGCGTAGTGGTATTGTTACCAGCGCCGGAAGTCGTGGTGGTCGATGTCGAGGGAGCAGTAGTTGTGTTGCCACTGTTGGGTGTATCGGTGGTGGTGGTGGTGGTGGTGGAGGGGATGGCCGTAGTGGTGTTGTTGCCAGCGCCAGAAGTTGTGGTGGTGGTCGTCGACGGGGAAGCTGTGGTGGTGGGCAAGCACACGCCAGGGATGCCAACCTGAAATACGACATTGCTGATGCTCTCTGAGAGGACGGTAAAGTCTTTCGTGGTCAGAGGGGAGGCATCGGGCTCGCACACAAAGATGAAACTGGCTTGGATGTTGGTGATTGCCGTTTGATTGAACACAAGCTGATCAGTGCTGGGGTCGAAGCTGGCCGGGCCATTGCTGATTTGCGACATGGCTGTACACGAGGTCGAGACGGCACGAGCGACAGAAGTCTTTTGCGGCAGGTCATCGCAGAGCGTGTCGCCACGTTCAATACCATTATTCCAGGTCTGCGCCCGCCGGCGAACAGGCGATGAACAAGGTGGTCAGGTTGCTGTTCAAACAGCAGCCACTATTTGTGATCCGCCACGAGTTGCGACAACGCACCTTGATGTAGTAAATGGCCAGACTCGTCGTGATGGTCCAAGTCTTGGCTTGCCTGTTGCGTAACAGACAGGAAGGCATGAGACATTGCAGAGCGATGAGGGTCAAGGGAGATTACGGGCGATGGAACCCAAGCACACCGAGGGTTGGTAAAGGCAGAGAGGTCAAACACTGTGTCGCTGCAGTTGAAGACCATCTAAAGGGTAGGTCAAGAAAGGGTGTGAGCCATGCTCAGCCGAGGCGATGGGCGCCAACAACACCGAATTCAAGGTTCAACAATTCACAAAAGCTCCTCAGCGGTATCGGCGTACCGAAGCGGTCATCTCGCAAGAAGCAGTTTGAGCTTGCATCGGCTGGGCCACCAAGGCCAGCACGGCCAAAAGGCCAAGCCAGGATGCGAGGTGTCGCATCCTGGATCAAAGATTTCGAGATCTGGGCAGGCAAGTGCGCACAACAATGCATCAAGTGAGCGCAACGCAGCAAAATCGAGCTCACCCCCCACCCCCATCAAAAGCATGCGAATACGAGATACAAATAGCCAATGCAGCCTCTGCCCTCGCCCCTCTCACACACCACACGCCGACATGCACCCATACACACCACACACACACTTGTTCCCCCAAAAAAAGAAAAAAAAAAGCGCGCGCAACGTGTGTGTGTGTGTGTGTGTGTGTGTGTGTGTGTGTGTGCTCGACGAAAAACAAATTCGCTTGGAGGGCCATACATGTACAAACTTTCACTGCATTCGTGTTCCGGAGTGGTTATGGTCACTGTCTTCGCTTGGGTACAGTCCGGCCGCAGAATGGCGGATGGCAGGGGGAAGGCAAGAGGGTGCATCCAGCAGCCGCGAGCCCAGCTGATATCATACCACTTTTAGGTACATGTAGTCGGTTGGCTGAGCTCATCCAGACCAGACGCGGAAGGCCAAAGAGAGAGAGAGAGAGAGAGAGAGAGAGAGAGAGAGAGAAGCTTACTTACTAGGAGATTGGCCAATTTTAGCACACGCACACAGACACACACACACACACACACACACTGGGCAAGAAAGTTAGTTGACGCATTTTTCTTCTTCTTCTTCTTCTGCTTGAAAGAACCTCAAGAACACGGTGAGTCTGCTGCTGGTGGTGGTCGTGGTGCTAGTGGTGGTCGTGGTGCTTGAGTTAGGGTTGGTGTTGGTCTGGGCGTTTGCTGCCCATTAGGCGTCGATTCGCTCGTTTGAATCTCACAGCGACGCGGGCGTAACGTACGACAGAGGTATTGTGACCATCAAGCAGCTTTTGCACAGCATTGCAGACCGACGTGATGGCAACTGTGGCTGGCAAACCGCGTTGGCTTCCTCTGGAGAGCAATCCCGATGTCTTGAACAAGGTACCATTTCTATGCGTGGGCGCAACCGTGAACACCACAGCAATCGACCCAGTCTCCAGCTGACTGACATCACTGAATGGGCTTGCTGATTTACCTCACTGATCATGTAGTTTGTGAAGAACATGGGCCTTCGTGGTGATTACGAATTTACCGATGTCTTTGGCTTGGACCCGGAGCTGCTGGCCATGGTGCCCCAGCCAGTGGGGGGGGTGCTTCTGCTCTTCCCCGTGAGTGACAACTACATGGAACGCAATGCCGAGGAGGCCCGCGAGATTGAAGCCCGTGGCCAAACCGTGAGCGATCAAGTTTACTTTATGAAGCAAACCATCAGCAACGCGTGTGGCACCGTGGGCTTGTTGCACTGCCTCGGCAACAATCAAGCACGAGTGCAGTTTGAGGATGGTAGCTATCTTCAGCGATACTTTGCACAGTGCGCTGGCAAGTCTCCAGCTGAGCGCGGCAAACTACTGGAAGAAGCCAACGAGATCTCTTCCGCTCACGAGGCCAGCGCTCAAGAGGGCCAGACCGATGTACGTCGTGCTGCGTGTGATTTTTCTCGAGCTTCGCTGGTCGACGTGATCCGTTGCCACTGACCATTTGATGTATCGTGTCGTTCGCGCCCACGCAGACCCCGGCGCTCGAGGAGGATCAGACTCTTCACTTCATCTGCTTTGTGGAGAAGGAAGGCCAGCTCTACGAACTCGGTATGTCGAGGAAGAGAAATTGCGGTCTTTGCGCATGCTTGCAAAGCATGTCCACGTTCTTCGTCCATCTTCTTTTTCTTTTGCTTTTTTCTTACGCACGTCTCTTCTCCTCAATGCAGACGGCAACAAGGAGTTCCCCATCAACCACGGACCGACTTCGCCCGACACTCTGTTGCAAGACGCAGCCGTGGTTGTGCGTCGCTTCATGGAGGTCACGCCCGATGACATGCGCTTTACTGTCATGGCTTTTAGCAAGACCCAATAAACATACTCGCCCTTTTTTTCTTTTGGATGTAAATTGACAAGTGACGAACCTGCTTTGCCCGATTCGTCTTCGACCCTGGTGTACTGAATCGCAACTGCAGATCTGGCGCGCAGCGCCCATGCTTTGCCCAGTCGTGGGATAAGCGTCGTCTTTAACGACCGTCACGATGCAAAGTAACCGTACCAAGCCTGAGCATTCCCTAAGTTGGCTCATGATGGTAGGCAAAAACTTGCATCTCAGCTGGACGTGGCTCTGCAGCAGGATGAATCGAGTCAAAGCAGGCTTGACAGTACAATGCCGGGTTGCTCTGGCCCACGGGGTCATGAAGCACTGTCAGTCGGGCCTTACCGCCCCGTGGAACCAGCACCAAATCCATGAGTTGAAATGTTGTAGTTCAAGCAAAAATCATCCCCATGATGCATAGTCTTCAGGAACGAAACGTACAATCATTTTTCGACAAATGTGGCAATGGCTTCGCCCAAAACGCCGTTGATATACCACACGTGGGTAGGCACTTCTAATATGGGTACGGGCACGCAGACATGGCAGGTGAGATGGGGTCGGATACCAGTTGCTGACATGAACATCCCGCGACTTGCGCTAGACTCGCCGTTTAAGATCATCATCGGCGTGAAGGGCACGCAGCTCGGTAAACACGAGCAGATGTTGGCATCCACCTCGGTGTCGGTATAAATAGATGGCACCAGTGCGCAGCTGCAGTTCGCTGATGCTGGTCTAGCAAGCGTGAGCGGGGGCCCAGTGAGTCCAATGCTCCCAACAGAGCTGGCCGGCCCGTACCGCGTCCTTGATCGATTCCGCACCGTAGCAAGCAAGCCTGTTCGGAAGCAGGTGCCAGATTGGCGTGCGTGTTCAACAAGCGTCGCTGCTTCGGACGACGATAACTCGTCTGTACCTGAAACCAAAAGAAGACGGAAAAAACAAAAACAAAACTTGTGAGTAGGGCCTGACTCCAACCTGCCAACCCCTGCGGCGACCATAGGCATACCGTGAAAGAGTTGGTCCTCAATCAAGAGTAGAGCTCCTTGGCCTCGGTTGTGGTCATCAGCCACCACGTCATACCAGCACTCCAGCTACATGTTGTTGAGCAGACAAGGGTCCAGGAGGTGAGAGAGAGAGAGGGAGAGGCAATGTATATGTCCCAACATAAAGCGCACTGGTCAACCAGGGGCATGTTTATGTGCTGATGTGTAACGCAAGAGGTAGAAGATGACCTGGGCAACAAGTTCCGCAAGTGTATTGCTGTCATGGCACACAATCTCCCGCGTTAGCTTTTTTTTGCTTGGCTCAAAGAGCTGTGCCTTGAGAAGAACAGCATCGTGTGCGAGGCGCGTGGTTTGGGCTGCTTCAGGATCGGGTGCCTGAAGCACTGTGCCAGCTGCAGCGCGCGCCTGAAAAGCATGACCATGCGGTGGTGCCAAGAGTATCACAGTATCAGTCCGATGGCCGCGGAAAAGTCGCCGCTTACACCTCTGCCGGCCCACCGGTGCGCCAGGCTTCGACTTGGTGTCGCCACGGTGTTGTCCAACTTGCCAAAATCAAGAGATACGTACCACAGCTTGTTTCGCTGTCTTGGGGTGGGCGGCAGCCAGTCTCATGGTGGCCAGTGAACGACCCATGGGTGGTTGTAAAGCATCGTGGTCAGTACTGAATCCTGGGTGCCCCGGCACAAGTTGACTCGTGTCTAGGGATGGTATTGCGTCCAAGCCTGAGGCTTCGTCTAGCCACGTGCAAGTCTAACAACGCTCATTTTGTCAATTCAGACCGTCGCGCCTTGAGTGTTTAGCTCGTTCCCCGCCTTGCCACGCGTATACGCGTATGACCTTACCAGATCAAGGCTAGCAATCTGCCTCTTGAAGGCGCCCACCCCGAGCAGTGGGCCCGGGCTAACGTTGGAAAGCGCTGCTGCCATCGAGCAGCGAGAGTCAGAATACGTTTCCAAATAAATGAGCAAATTCAAAAAAAAAAAAAATAAATCTTTCAATTTTTCTGTCCATCATTTTGGGCAAAACATGCAAACGTCTTGCCAGCAAGGTGTAACGTGCGCTGGGCCAAATCGGTCGCGGCAAGATCCAAGAGTGACTTGACCGTGTTCGCACGGCCGTGCGAACAGTCAGCATGCAACGCTTTTTGTTTGAATGCAAGCACCAAGTACAGCAAACCAGGCCAGACGCCAAGTTGGCGCGCTTTTGGGTGGGGAGCGGCGAGGGTCAGGAGAAAAAAAAAGGCTTGATGATGAATTTAGTCACATGGGACAGATGAGCACAATGGGCGGGGCAGGCATTGATTTGAGACAAGCCTTGCAGCGAAACCCGGTTACAAACAGATGTGGCATCCTGATGATATGGGTATTGGTCTGCTCATTCGGGTTGGGGATGTTGCTTCTTCCATATGCGCATCTGCGAAGCGTGGCGGTTATCCAAACTGTTGAGTTCTTGCTGTACAGCTGCGGCTTGATCACCAGGCAGAGACTTGAGGAGAATGGCTCTGGCACATTGTAGCAATTCTCGCTGCTGGCGATCATGCTCCTTCTGCAGCTCAATCACATAGGCCGGCCAGCTAACAGCTGTGCTTGCGGTGCTGCTTGAGCTGGGAGCACCCATGGCATGGGTCGACGACCCTTGCGGAGCAGATGGTGCTGGTCCAGTGGCCGAGGGCTGGGTTGGTGGGGTCGCATATGCCGCACTGTTTGGCATTGGGGGCGCCGACTGAGGGGCGTGGTGTGGTCCTGGAAACACGGACCCTGCCGACTGAGCACTGGTCGACGACCCTTGCGGAGCAGATGGTGCTGGTCCAGTGGCCGAGGGCTGAGTCGGTGGAGTCGCATATGCCGCACTGTTTGGCATTGGGGGCGCCGACTGAGGGGCGTGGTTTGGTCCTGGAAAAACGGACCCTGCCGACTGAGCACTGGTCGACGACCCTTGCGGAGCAGATGGTGCTGGTCCAGTGGCCGAGGGCTGGGTTGGTGGGGTCGCATATGCCGCACTGTTTGGCATTGGGGGCGCCGACTGAGGGGCGTGGTGTGGTCCTGGAAACACGGACCCTGCCGACTGAGCACTGGTCGACGACCCTTGCGGAGCAGATGGTGCTGGTCCAGTGGCCGAGGGCTGAGTCGGTGGAGTCGCATATGCCGCACTGTTTGGCATTGGGGGCGCCGACTGAGGGGCGTGGTTTGGTCCTGGAAAAACGGACCCTGCCGACTGAGCACTGGTCGACGGCCCTTGCGGAGCGGATGGTACTGGTCCAGTGGCCGAGGGCTGAGTCGGTGGGGTCGCATATGCCGCACTGTTTGGCATTGGGGGCGCCGACTGAGGGGCGTGGTTTGGTCCTGGAAAAACGGACCCTGCCGACTGAGCACGTGACGACGCTTGCAAAGCGGATGGTGCTGTGTCCAGTGGCCAGGATGGGCCTGAGTGCATTGCGGATGGCAATGCCTCCTGTTGCTGGGGGTTGGGCCGCTGTGGACTGAACTGCGATGCCCAAGGGCGTGTTCACTGAAACGCTATTCGAAGGCAAGACCTGGAAGCTAGGGACGACTGAAGCACTTGGCACAGGGGCCGAAGCGTGGGTAGCCGAAGCGTGGGTAGGCGTTGTATTGGCCATGGAGGTTGCGGCAGAAGCAGCCAGTGGTGTTTGAATGAAGGTTGGCAGGGGAATGGAGTCATCGAATCGATACAGCACAACCTGTCGTGTACTGCCAAGCTGGTCAGCCAGTTGGCAGATTTCATTCAGATACGTAGGCCAATGGCCTCCAGCAATGCCGCAACCAATGCCCCAAGGAAAGGCCATTGAGGCAAAGGGCAACGAAGGCAGTTGAGCCAAGGCATCTTTAAAGAATCCCAAGCGAGCGGCCTGGTCATCCCTTGGCTCATGAGGCATTTGCGTTCGACGCGGGCCACCAGGGAAGACTTGGCCGACCAGGTTGACAATAAACTGTTTGTTGGTACTCGGGTCCAGGGCCGCCCGATGGATCTCACCAGGGTTGAGAAAAGGACCCCGCTGCTGGCCATCGCAGATGTTGGCATTGGGGTAGCGCTTGAAGATTTGCTGTGCGATGCCGCCAGCAGGGGTGTTGGTGGCATGAATCTGATGGATGAGACAGTCCTCTGAAAAGTCGAGAGCATTGCCATTTTTGATCTGGAGGTTGGCGGGCAGCGGGCGTGCCGGTGGTGAAGGCTGTGACATGATGCTCCGTCTGTGTCTGGTCAAGCAACAGCAAGGGGGTGCCAGAGGCAGAGGGAGATCGGGAGTTGATCCGACGCTTCTCTCCAACTAGAAAGAAGAAAATGCTTGCACCGGAATCTCCTCCACTGCGTCGTCGATCGATTACAAGCAGCGAGTGCGTTGTCGTGGAACTGAAGCAGATCCAGCTTTTGCTGTCGAGTTCGTCAGCTAATAATAGAGTTTTATGATGATGAGAGATTGAGAGAGAGATTTGAGAGATAGAGATTTAGAGAGAGAGGAAGTTTGAACAGAGTGGTGCGGTGTAGAAGTAAGGGGCGTATGTGGTTCTATATGGTGGCAGAGGGTGGGCGATTGGAAGACACGGGTTCGGTGTATACTCAATTTAGTTGCGGGTGAAGATGGGTGAGCACCACCGTACTGGGTCCGTTCCGCCCCGCCCCGTAACCCAAAAAAAGAAACAAAAAAAAAAAAAAAAAAAAGAACCTTCGGCAAGGAAGGAATGGTCCCACGACGGCAATTGAGGGAACTTTCTCATTCAAACAGATGGTCGGTCAACTGCTTGTGGCGGCAACCCGTGTCACAAGCATGATGTGCCTATATGCAAACAGAAAGGCTGCCTTTTCTAAATGCTGTCGTGCACGCGGCTCGTGTCTTTGGCCGTGTTGAGCCCAGTGCTGCGGGGCATGCCAGCCGCGCCGAGATGGGAGGAAAACTTTTGCGAACGTCCATGATATTGGGTGGGCATGGTGTGAACGTTTGGTGCAGTCATGCCATAATCGCTGCTGGAGGTCATGTACATGGGATTCTCCGCTCCCTTGCTTGTGCCATAGCCCTTGAACTGATCTGCGCCACGAATCGCTGTGAGCCTGAGAGCGCAAAATCACTCGCCGTGTCGGACGCAGCAGCATTCCAAAACAAAGACATGGAAGCATACCCGGGTTATCAAAGCGTTCGGGTAGGCGGCCCGTGTTGTACAGGTCTGAAGTTTTGAGGCTAGCCGCAGCCGAGAAAACAGCATTGCCCGCACCGGGGGTCTGGAAGAATGCAGCAAAAAGGAAATCATCGAAATGAGAAGCAGGAGGGGTGGAGGACACGAGTAGCGGGGCAATCGGGTAGAACGTGGTCGAAAAAGTTTGGGGACAGGGGCACGGCCGGTCACGTCTCTGCTAGCGCTGACACACACACCTGACCAGCTTTGTCTTGTGCCATTTCGGTGGTGGTGGTGAAAGCGACAATGAACTCTGCCCTCGGTGATGTCAAAGGCAGCAACGCGGATACAAGCTTTGTGAACCGTTCTTCTTTGGGATGCTAGAGCGCGCATGGGCGCCATTGTGATGGCGTGGTGGTGAGCTGTGCACCATGAAACAAACGAGCCAGAACGGGACGGCGCACACACGCATACAAGCCAGCCACAAAGACGCGCCAGCCCTTCACTGCTCAAAAATTGCATAAAATCCTTTTGCGACAACGGCACCGGCGGCCACGGCCTGCATGGCCGCCATCGGCCATCGCCGTTCCCTGCTGTGCCGGCCGCAGTTGACCCTTACCTCGCTACCAACAAAAACACAAGCTTTTGTCGTTGTTGTTTGCTCCTCTTGACAACGTCTGCGGGCCCCTTCTCTCCGTTTCTCTTCTGTTGGTGCCTCTGCCTCTGGTTTGCCTTATAATTCCCTTTAGATCATGGTCTTCTTTGCAGCCAACTCATGCTCTCTCTCTCGCGACTTGTCAGCATCGTGAACGCTTCTCTGAACGTTTTGTTTTTTTTTCGCTTTCGGCGAGTTTCTTCTGTTTTCCATGCCTGGAGGTGATCCCGCTTCTTCTTCTTCTCGGTCGGCGGTGCTTGGGTGGTGGGATGAGCCTTTGGGAATGCGGTGGGGGTTGCCAGCTGGACCATTGGTCCGCTGCAGGGGATGAGTGGCCCGAGTGAATGCAGCGTGCTATTTGAAGGAGTTGGGCAGAGCCCATGCTCATCGCGTTTGCCCGATGTTTGAGGAGATGTTTAATGGAGAAGGGAGGCTGGCCTTCCATCGATTCGCTGGCAACCTGGCTGGGTGCCGGAAAACGGCCACAACGGGAAAGATAGTCAACCATCAATGTTCTCTTCTGCAGAGGCTAATTGAGCATCAGGAGAAGCGGGGCACCATCGTCTGGTTAAGAGGCCTTCTCTCAATGCCGACTGGCCAGCGGAGAGCGGTGTGGTATGAGACGAGGAATCAGCGGTTGCGTGAGAGAGGCGATGAGGGGCACTTCTATTCAATGCTGCTGCTAAAAACAAACACAACACAAAAAAAACATGCTCTAGGGTAGTCAAGACACCCTCTGGTAGTGATCCGCGGATCGGCGCGGCCATTACGCTGCCAAGCTTAAGCCGACACCTGACGCGCCAGCACCACTTCGCCGTGTGCACTGACAATTGTATTGCTAAGTGGTAAACGGTAATCCAACGGACCCATCGTGAGTGCATGCCGCTGCTCGAACGAGTGCTCTCTCTCTCAAAGGGAAACAAGCGAAAGGGGGAAACAAGCGAAAGGTGGATGACATGTCACACGGCAGCAACAAAGAAGAGGAGAGGGTTGTGACGAGAAGAGGGGGGTCAACCACTGAGGCAGGATGGCAAGGCAGAATGACAGGCCAAGATGGCCTCAGGAGGGAGTGCAGATCCATGGTATACGACATGCAAGGAGGTGGGAGGGAAAAAAGTCATCAAGAACGACACAACACGGGCAAGGCAAGCAGACAGACTTGGTCGGGCAATGAAGAACAACGACGCAGTTGGCATCTCCCACAAGGCGCGTTGCACGCGCATGAAGCTGTGCTACAGCACCGGCCGGTGTCGATTCCAAGCTACCAGAGTCTATAAAGGACCCCCATTCGCCATTCGCAATGGAGGACGTGAAACCATGTCTTGATTAGTAAGGGTCAAGGTATGGCATCAACTGGTCAAGGGTAGGGCGTGCATCAAGATGCATCTCGGTGCGATCTCGCGCAGTGTGAGGTGGATGGTGCGTCGCCACGTACCGGCAAGCTTCAAACCGGCACGGTCGCATGTTAGCGAGCCCAGGGCACCCTCGGCATTTCTAAGCCACGCAACGCAGGTGAGCTTCACTGGAATTGATCACAGGAAAAAGCTAGAAGCAGACAGTCTGTGAGCAGGCCGGTGCCGTGCAACGAGCGTACTGTTGTGCGGCGGCCGTCAGTTTTTGGTCCATGACGTCGGTTGCTGCAGCACAAGGAGGATCCGATGAGACGGCAAACACAGTTGAAGCATTCACATGGCCACTTAGGGTCAAGATCCACGAAACATGTCCAAGCAAAGGCTAAAAAAAACGCCACGCTTCCCGTCCTGCACTCGGCACTTGGTCCAGCCATGCCTTTCCGCCGCCCGCCGCCCGCTGCCATCCTGCTGGCGCCTCCAACTTCACACACACACACACACACACACACACACACACACACACACACACACACACACACACACACACACACACACACACACACACACACACACACACACACACACACACACACACACACACCACACGAGAAAAATTAAAATCAGAAGGTGGTTCCGTATTTTTGAATTATTTAGGTGGAGACAACAATTGTTGACGACAACACTCTTGGCAACAGAACGCGCGAGTCGATCCAACAGAAAAAAAGAGGCGGCGACCGTGTGGAACGGAGGCGTCGGCGCTCGAGGCAGTCAGCACCGACAAGCCTGGCTGAGCAATCTGGTTGTTTTACAGCTTGTGTCAAGCAACACAAAGCAGCCCTTGCCCAGGCATTGGCGGTAAAGGCTCATTCCAAAGCGGCAACATGAAGGTTGACAATCAAGATGCTGCTAGCCTCAAGGAGCACGCGGCCGCTGATGCAGCGGCCGAGGCGCTGAAGAAGCTTCCCCCAATTCCCGATGAAGCACAGGTGGGCCTTTCTGACGCATGATACTCTTTGACTTGTTCAGAAAATCGCTGCAAAGCCTGTTTTTCCTTGTTTTGGCAGACCTACCGACCTCCGTGCTCATGTCATGTCACGCGCGCTGTTAGGATCTTGAGCCAGCGCAAGCTGCGCGTGCGCTTTCTCGTTTGGACTGGACTGCGAATGGCCAGCATCAGGCTTACTTGGATATGAATCTAGAGCAGCACAACCTCACTGCTGTACCTTGTCTGGTGCGCTTTCCTCACTTGCAAAAAGTCAACATTGCCAGCAACTACCTCGAGGGTACGCCTAAGTTGGGCGGACGACCAGATCGCACCGGGCAACAGCACGACAGGCTGGCCCCTTTTGGTGCTCGCGCCCTATCCCTAGTGCTCTTGACTTTGTACTTCTTTCTTGGTCTGCGTAGATCTTGAGCCCCTTAGCGCGCTGGAGCATCTGCTAGAGCTCAACTGCGCTCACAATCGCCTCCAGTCATTCGATCTTGAGGGACCTTGTCAATTACGCGTACGTCGATCGGCACCACACTCTGGCTCTGCAGGCTACGGCCTTTCCTGTCCCAGATGCCTATTTGCATGGCTAATGGAGCTAATCCGGCCGGACATGCTTCACTCAGACCCTGTTCTTGCAACATAACGTCTTGCACCACGTGCCCGGCTTGAGCCATCACCCTTGGCTGACAACGCTCAATCTCAGCGGTGCGCCTCTCTGCACGCTTGCTTGCCAGCCTCTTCTCATGTCGTCTCACGCCCCTCTCTCTTGGCTCTGACAACCTTGCTCGACGCCTCACCCGAACCCAATGCCTGTGAATGCCTCGGTCTGCAGGCAACCCGTTGCAGGACACTCGTCCCCTGCAAGCGCTGACGCGTCTCCAGAGCCTCGATCTCAGCCATTGCAATTTGAGCGAACTGAGCTCTTTGACCAATCTGACACACTTGCAGCGAATCAATCTGGTAAGGACAGTGTGTGTGTGTGTGTGTGTGTGTGTGTGTGTGTGTTTGCTTTCTTGCGTGGCCCGAGAACTTGTCTGGGGCCGGCGTGCAAGTTTCATCTGTCGGTTTGACCGATCCATCCCCAGAGTCACAACCGATTGACAAATTTTGAAGCTCTGCGTGCATGCGTCGGCCTCGAAACCATCGATGCTGATCACAATCAGGTGCGCCAAAGGGATCTACTGTGGCTGCACCTCCTTTCGCACATCTCAGCGATTCGCTTACTCCTCATATATTTTATTTCATTCTGGATATCGTCGTTGCCTCTCCATATGGCATTCAGCTATCGTCGACCGAACCACTCGGGGCTTTGGTGGCTTTGGAGCGACTCAACCTGAGTCACAATGCCTTGACTCAAGTGTTACAACTGCGCCACCTCGTCACACTTCCGTGGCTCACAATCCTAGACGCTTCTCACAACGCTGTGCAGGTAAGAGGGCAGCTCAGCACAACATTCAAGACTTGAGGGCATCATATCCATTGATTCCGTCATTGTGTTTGTGTGCGTGCCTGTGTGTGCGTGCCTGTGTGTGCGTGTAGGCAGAGGACGACTACCGACCTCGCGTCATCCACGCCCTCAAGCGGCTGCAGATGCTCGACAACGCAGCCGTTGGTCTCGAGGAGCGAGTACGTAGTCCTGCCTCGACTTAACCCCGCGCTACCCACAAGTCACTGGTCTCGGGATTAGCCTCATTGGCTGACGGGGACTATTGTAGGTTGACGCAATGAACCTTTGCGAGCCACCCTTGCCCATTCTGTCTGCTGCTGCGCACGCAGCCTGCGTGGCTGCCCAACTTCACATGGACATTGCGGTCAGCTTTTACTCGTACTTTGGTGTTGTTGCTTTCATTTTTGTTTTGTGTCCTGAAAACTGCTGATGGCCTCAGCTAGCCGTAATCGTCGCTTCTATTTGTTTCTTGGAACTCACGGTATCTCCAACTCACGGCATCTCCAATTACACGCAGCTGTTGCCAAGCACACTTCAGGACTACACCCTGTCTTACCCACTCTTGGCCGTTGCATCAGACGACTGGAAGCGTGCAGCAGTCTTGCTCGGTCAACTTTGGAATCAGCCGAATGCGCCCGTGCAACGTGCTCGCCTCTGGTGAGTCTTGGACTGGGCGTCAGCTCTCCGGTTTGGTGTATATCCTTGGGCGCCAGTGCATCGCTCAACAAGCTCGTGTGGATCTATGGGGTTTGAATAGCGAGGTTTTGAGCGAAGCGACGGACGGCCCGGCCTTTGCAGCTGCCTTGGATAGCGGCGCCGCAGCCCTGGCTGATACAGAAGACGGCTCTGGTCGCTTGGTAGTGACCGTTGATTCCATCGAGAATGCCTGCCAGCAGCATGAGCTTCCTGTGGTGGTGGGAAGCGTCGTTTTGGCCTCGGTTTTGCGTCGAAGCATCTACGATGTCTCCGTTTTGGCCTTGTATTTCGATGGGGTGAGTTGCGATGCTCTATCCTAGTGCCTTGCGGCTCGAGTGTGAAAGGTCTCCGTGTTCGAGCCCCTTTTTTGTGCCGGGATTGGTGTGCATTTTCAGACATGGCTTTTATTGCGCCCTCGTAGTCAAAAATTGCTCCGACCGAGCAGGCACTGTACGACCACGTGGTCATTTGGAATGAGCATGATGCTAAGGCATGCACAGCTGGCATCGTGGAAGCCATTGAGGCGGCTCAGCAAGAACTCCGGGATGCACTGCGTTGAAGTGACCCATCGTAGCTCTGAATTCACAGACCGAGACCGCTGCGCGGTCACGCTGCTAGCCTATTTTTTTTGGTATGAACACAAACTGGCGTTCCTTTGTGCTCAAAAAGTGAGCAAAGATGGAAGAGTTTGTCCACCGATTGCAATGTCATGCATCATACACAATAAGAGTGTTATGATCATTATCATGTGATCGATTAGTTCATGTGTTGGAATCAAAAAATCAAGTGTGAGGGGCATGCGTTCCCACTTCTCCCATTCGTGCTTGACGAAACCTCTGCCACGCCTGTGCTGCTCAGCACCAAGACATGTCTTCAACGCATGAGAAAGTTCCAGCTCGGCAGGAGCTGCAGCTGGCGCAAGGTGGGCGTGCTTAGATCGGGGTAGCCATACCTAAGAACATGGTCAAGATGACAACCCATTAGTCGGATCGCCCACAGCAGCCAGCTGAAAGCGACGAATCTTACGTTATTGGCGCAAACAGCAAAAAGACCACCAGGGCCAAGGCAGCCACGATGCTGTAGATAGTCAAGGCACGCCTTTGAGACACTTTCAGACTGACGCAAAGCTTCTCGAGGCCAAGGACAGCCAAGCAGGAACTGTGAAAAGAAAAGAAAAAAAATCAAATAAGCAAGTAAAGTTCACGGCCCGAGCGTGTGAGGTCTCTTGCGCTCTACACTGGATTGCAATCCACGAAAAGGGGGATACCTCAGGCATAGGGCCGGCCAATAGCTGTGTAGAAACAGCTGACGCTCCATAAGCACAAAAGGTAAGTACAGGATAAGCCATCCAGCGCCCAAGACGCCCACGCCCCAGGCCAACCTGCGGAAAAATGCTGTGTGAGTAAATAAAATACGTGCTCGAAACTCCCGCCTCGACTCTAAATCCACGACCAAAGCAAGCGTCGGAACACACTGGGTGGCATGCCCGACGGAAAGCTGCTGCATGCGCAACCCCAGCCAACGCGCGGGGCCCACAATGAGCCAGAGCATGATCGTGCCGCTTGCACCCAACAAAACAAGCCACCACACTAGCGGATTTCCTAGAAGATAGATCTGTTGGTTGTTCTACCAAGCCCAGAATACATGAGCCGAGCAAATCTTTCGGGCTAACTGCGTTGATCCTCCTGCATCGGGTAACAAGCACCAACCTCTGGGTGTTGCCAAAAGGAAATGCCTTGAAAGACAAGTGGCCAGATCAAGGGCGGGCTGCTATACGCGTGTGCTTGCTAAGGGCGATGGGCCAGCAGACGGAAGTGAGCAGTTTGTGAAAATGTGGTAGTGGCTTGCTTCACACGTTGGGCGATGCAAAGCAAAAACTACCAGGAAGCACAGTGCGAAGTCAAACGCAAAAATGTGGGACAGATACACGAAAGCAATTCAAGAACGACCAACCTTGCTCAAGCGGCTCTGGGCCTCGTACATGACTTGGTGAAGCTCAACGAGCTTTCCCCAAAACGATATCTCTGGCACGTGTTCCTTGGATGCTTTGGGCAATTGGTCATGAACATGATGGTCTGCAACCCACTGGACCATTTGCTTGGGGGTGGGGAAGACAAATGATGCGAAAGCCAATCCACAGTCAAGGCAGCAAGGGACGATGGGGTTAGTCTCTATTCCCCAACGAATGCGAGACTGTCCATGCAAGGGTTGACACCTGATTAATGTCTCGTGTTGCTGCAACTTCGAGTTGAAAGAAGCCCCAGCTAGGCAGATTCTGGCCTGATATCAGCAGAGCAGCACTTGTGTTTGCATGGACAAAGCGCAAAGCGCTTCGAAGGGCCAGTACTTCTGGTTCTGTTGTATCCGTCACCTACATGCAAGGATTTAACCCCAGACCCAATGCATTGCCGGGAGGAAAGGAAGACGAAACAAAAAAAAACAACAACAAAAAACAGATATGAAAGTCAAGCTCAAAGCAGCGTTCAAGGGCGAGCAGTAGCAGGCTAGTGCCTCGGAGAGAAACAAGAGGCGAGCACAAACGTCAATGCGCCAGATATCCATCTTGGGCTGGTGGCCAACTTGACCTGGGGGCACGCGGTGATCCCCTGGTGCAAAACATGAAACTTCCTGCAGAGTAGGCGTCAAGGGTGCGGCCACATCGTGGCTGCATGACGGCGATGGCAGGGTGTTTGTGTAGCAAGAGGGGCATGATGGTGAAAGGAGTTGGAATGCAACGTTCATCAATGGGGTGGAAGGGTTCAGGATATGCAAAACACGCGCATACATCTCGTATTAGTTGTGTGCGCAGTTTTCACGGCGGCAGCAGCAGCAAGGGCAGGACGGCATGGCGTACGTGTGCAAAGGCAAGCCAGTGGCGACGTGAACCAGGCGAATCAGATCACCATGATAGAGAAGTTGAGGTAAATCAGAGGGAGTGCTGATTAATGGCTTAGCTGCCAGTGAAAACTCGCCTTGGCGAACAAGTTCCAGTCGCCAAAGACTGTTATAGTCGTTGGTGAAGGAGAAAGCGGTGACTTGTTGCTGATGACTACTGACTAAACCGTCGGTGCCGTTGGGGTAGACTGGGTATCGGTGAGCGTGTGAGTGGAGCCAGGCCGAGCTGCCATGCAGGGATCTAAGGCTGACGACTGAACCGTTGGCCAGTTGGGGCGGGCCATCCAGCGGTAGGTTATGAATGTTGCCGTCCAGTGAGGCTTGAAACGGCTTGCTGAAAAAGGCATCTCCTAGTTGTGGTTACCAAAGTCGGGAGCCGGGGCAGGGCATGGGCAAGGGGTGCCACGGCGAGCCGGGATGGGCAGCATGAACTTACATACGTGTGTACGTGTGTACGTGCGTATGTGTACATGTGCAAAGAAGGTAGCTCTTACCAGTACCCGAGCGTGGCAAGAGGGCAAGGTGGAGAGCAAATGTGCCCACATAGATGGCCAAGGGAAGGGCAACGAGGCAGATACTCCGAAGAGCAAAGTCAGCGAGCCATCGCTGGACCGTGGCCCGTGTCGGCTTGTGGAGCACTTCTTGCAGTCTTTGTCCGAGATCGTGGAGTGTGATCAAGCCGACAATGCCCACAGCACCCAGGCCCACCAGCTTGATGCTAGTGGTGATGCCTAGGCCAAGGCCCGAAAGGAGCAAGCACAGCAGCCAGGATCGACTGAAGCGCGGAAAGCGCGTCATCCACACGCAGGCAGTAATGGTGATCAGACAGGCCAAGACCAATTGGGCATCCAAGATGATGAGGCGTGACAGGATGCAGCTGGCATTGTCCACGGCAATCAGCCAAGCACCCAAGTTACAGGTCCATCGGGAGCAGCCCAGGCCACGCAAGAGCTGGCAGCAGAGCAAGGGGGCAAGCGAACGCAGTCAGCTTGCGCACAAGTCATGGGTGCGCCCTTTGGGTTTGATCCAAGCACACGCAGTTGCTTACCAAGTAGATGACCAGTACAATGGCAATGCCGCAGCTGGCGCTCACGAGCCGCATCAGCAGGTATGGCACGGTGGAGCCGTCGTAAGCTACGAAAAATCCCAAGAGTTCATGTTGAGAGTAGGCATTGGTGAGAGGCGCCTGGCAAGGTGCAAAGGGGTGAACGATGACAAAGGTTTACCATCGCCAATCTTGCTCATTGTAAAAGCCGTCTTTTGACCGCCCAACCAGGCCACAGCTGCAAAGATGAGCTTGCCGAGCGGCGGGTGCAGATCAAAGAAGAACCGGCCCTGAAGCACGTGGTCCAACGAGTCGGGTGAGCGCGGTGTGATGTGACTGTATCGGCCAAGGGAAACGGCCAACCCAATCAAATCCCCAAGTAAGGGGCTCACATCAGACTGACCCTAATGTATTCGCCAGCAAAGCGGCCGAAATGAACCTCATCCCAGACGGCTTGCGAGGGCGCGTGGAGAGCCCAGAGGCGCGTGATGACGGTAAACGCCAGCACGAAGATGAGCGTCATATCCAAGCGCAGCCGGACCGATCCCCCGGCAGGTGCTGTGACAACGTCTTTCTTTTCTGGCGTTGGATCCCGCGGTGACGGCTCAGCCTCTGGGGCAGCCGCCCGCCCGCGGCGCTGCCGCAGCACTGTCCCCGAACCCTCTGCCATGGCTCAAAAAAAAAAAAAAAGAGAGAGAGAGAGAGAGAGAGAGAGAGAGAGAGAGAGAGAGAGAGAGAGAGAGAGAGAGAGAGAGAGAGAGAGAGAGAGAGAGAGAGAGAGAGAGAGAGAGAGAGAGAGAGAGAGAGAGAGAGAGAGAGAGAGAGAGAGAGAGAGAAAAAAAAGG
>NW_001865042.1:620736-769418 GCF_000002865.3 Monosiga brevicollis MX1
CACTTGACAGACAAGTATTTACTTACATATACTTCAGCGGACGACGTTTTGGCAGTCGAACCATGCATGTATGCATCCACATCCAGCTGCTGCATGTAAGCAACTAACGAGGCGCGGACACGAAGTCAAGGGGGTCAGAGGGGGTGCAGCCTCCGGTTGGTGGTCAGGGTTGGTACGTAAGACCTGTGTTCCGCTGGCAGTGTGCTTGCTGGCACAGCTGAGCATGGGGTGGTGGCGGTTGTGGGTGGTGGCTGATGAAAGGAGGACATGGTAAGACCATACGTACCCAGGGGAGTGGTGTGGGATCGGCATGCCAAGGTCCAGCCCTTGCTGGGGGCAGTTGTTGCTGGATGGCGCGCTTTCGTTGAGGGTGGAGTGAGTGACTGACGGTTGAGGATCTCAAAAAGTTCTGCTCACCCTACCCGCCAGATCGTAACTAGGCAGAGCGGAAACGCAATGGAATGGCACGACCTTGAATCCCCGCAGGCCCAAAGTACCGCTTGTCGAGCATGCACGCTGAGTGAGCCTGCGGTTGCATCTTCTGCACACGCGTCATCTCTGTGCTTGTCAACCACCAACGCCTCTGAACCCTCAACCACAACACACTCGTCCTTTACTGCTCGCCGCAATTTCCTCCGTGCCGTGCCGTGCCGTGCATGTGTGTTTTGTTTTCTTTTTTTTCTTCGAGACTGCCATCCTCTTTTCCCATTCGTGCAGGCAGTCCGCCGTCCTCCGTGCGACGTCAGTTTGCTGCGCTAGCTCGCGTCGTGACGCTACCGTGTGGTTCCCTGGTGTACATCAGCTCCTTGCGGCTGTGTGACTGCCGTGCTTGCCGCCCGAGGTCATTCAGACCCCGACCACCTCCGTGCACGCACATTTTCAAACAGCCACGCCCGGGTGACCCTTGTTTTTCTCTCGCCATTTCTAGTTGAATTTCCTACGCCGGCTCCCATTCTTTGACATCGCTCGCGTACGGTGCTCAGCTGACGGGACACACTTCAACTGCCATCATGCGCCGTTGTGGCGCACCTCCCACCTTCACCGCCTCTGCGCTGGTCAAAAGCGGGCTGCTCCTATTTCTAGCTGGTGCATACCTACTCACAGCACCCGATGGCACCCAAGCACAAACACTGCTAGAGGAGCCACCTCTCCTGCCTCCGGCCATCATGCGCTTCAACCGAACCCGGGATGGCAAAGAGGTGGTCCACATGTCCCGCCACGTGAACAACACGATGACCACCACCGATGCCATGCCCCCGCGCCCGCCGGCAGACGCGTCTATTGATGAGCTCTTTCAGGAAAACGTACGTGCTCCCGCCTCACCCCCTTCCCCCTTCTTCCATCCCATGCGGACGAAAAAGTTAAGAGGGAAGCAGCATTCTTTTGCCCTCTCCGTCTGAAGCTTGCTAACGCCAGGAATGCCTGCAAATACAGTTGTACTTGCGCGAGATGCTGGCGCGCGCAGAACGCAAGGTGCCAGAGACCCCCTGGTGGCAGGATCGCCTTGATCAGCTCGGTTCCACCCCAAGTCCCCTCCGTGGAGAACTCGGCGTGCTGTTTGCTACCCCCATCTTTCGCACCAATATCAACCTTTTCTTCCCCAAAGAACGCGTCGCTGTAGGTCAATAACCTTGGCTCCTCCCCTTTGACATCTCCACCTCACCAGCCGCTATCAAGCCGCGGCTCAGACGTGCGCGCTTTCCTCGTTATTTGCTCACACACAAACTACTCTTTGCGAGCATAGGCCATCAATGCTCGGCTCCAAGCCTTCATCTTGAAGCACTACGCCGAAGTTGTCCGCGCTGGGCTTGAGCGTGACAATGTTGTTTTTGCCGACGCGAAAGTCTCCGTTCCACGCTGTGCGTTCCTGTCGCACAGCCTCGAGGCACCCTTGCTCCCTCGTACTCCATGCGCTTGGACAGAACTCCAGGCGAGCTAATCTTCTGTTTTCCCGCGTCCGTAGACAACAACGTCAATAACGCCTTCTTTGAGCGCCAGCGCAGCATCAACAACAAGATTGCCGAGGAGCAAAACTACACCCCCGAAGGCTTCCTGGACGACTTGAAGGAGATGGCTGATCTCAAGCTCTTCTGGCGCAAGTCCATCCGTTCTTTTTGGGAGAATGTTCCAGGTCGAGTCAAAGATATTGACACACTAGCCAATGAGAATACCAATCAGTTCTTTTACTGGGCCGCCGTCAATCACCATGGCATTGATCACCACACCCATGTGCACTACCGAGCGTTTATCAGCGGCGTCTACTATGTCAAGTGAGCCTCCCCTGTGCACCAGCAGATTTCTGTGCTGTTTGTTTGGGTCGTGGTGGAGCGCCACATGCCTGCCTCACGCCTTCTTCGCCACCTATTGATCAGGGTTCCACCGCTTGCCGGCGACTTTTGCCTCTACGACCCTCGCGGCTTTCCCCAGCATCCCTTTCACATTGAGAAGCAAATTGCCCCCGTCGAAGGTGCGCCGCCAACTTGTAGTTGCTGTGCCGCATCACGCGCCAATGCCTGCACCACTGCATCCACCGCCTTGTTTTTCTTGCCAATCAAACAGCAATGTCACGAAGCATCAAATCCGTGCTCTGTCCTCTGTCATCACAGGTGATCTGCACATCTTTCCCGGCTACGTTCCGCACTCGGTCAATCCAACTTTTGGTTCTGAGCCCCGAATTGCCATCGCCTTCAACCTCAACGTTCGTGAAATGCAGGCTTGGACCCATTCCTTCGGAGAACCGCTTTGTTTGCACCCACGTCTGACCAGGCTCTTGCTTCTCCGTCCTGCCATCCAACAGGGTGATCCCGATGCCTGGAAGGACATGGTGGACATTCAAATCTACTCCAATGTGTTTGCCAACTCCAAGCGTTAGGCTGGTTTTGGTCTCTTTGTATTATTAGGTGCCATGTAATTTGTCAGAGGGTCTCGTCTAAATTGTGATTGATTTGCGACAAGCGCGTTTGGACCTCGCGCTTGGTTGGATCAATTTTGGGTTTGCAAACCTTTTCTCATTTTTTTTTTTTGGTTTGGTTGTGTTGACACTTTTCGTGCATGAGAGTATATACGTGGCCCAACGCCGCTGCCGCATGAGGACAGGCGGGCGCGCGCGTGCAAGGGCGGCAATTGTAATTCCCATGTCCATTGAGCGTTGATTGAGAGAGCCTGTCCATGGGCGAACCTGGCACGAGGGCGTGGCTTTACTCAAGTGCTTGGCGTGCTTGCCAGCGCTCGAGAGCTGCACCTCGCAGCAACAAAAGCACCACTTCCATGTGCGGTGTGTGAGGGAACAGGTCAACGGCACGCACACGAACCAACTGGAAGGGGTCACCCTGCCAGCGCTTGCTAGTTTTGCGGCACAAACTAGGGCAAAAAAAAATCACACATCAGCGCACGATAAATTTTGGATGAGCATCGAGTGAGAATGGCTAGCAAGGCACCAAAGGGCCTGGCACGTACTCGACAATGTTGGTATGAGATGCCTTGAAGTTGCAAGCCACATAAACAAGCCTAAGAATCAAATCAGACCCATGCATGAGCGCCCGGGCAAACTCGCTTTGAGCCTTCTTGTGAACACTTGTCCTTCCGAGAGGCAAACGTACTCTTCAAGCGGCTGACAGGAGCGGATGGCCCGCAGCACGTCACCGTCTACAACGGATTGTCAGATGAGTGGCAAGAACGCATCCTATGATCCACCTACGAACCCCCCCCGGCTGCAGACCAACGGTTCAAACTTACGCAAGCCGCAGCGAGGCGGGTCAACAATGCCCACCACTCGTTCCTCTTGTACACCTGATTGCACAGCCCACAGCCCCATATGGGCCCACACAAGGATTGAGACGAGGCAAGAGGGAGGCCAAGCATTGTAGCAAAGGACGCCAGAGGGGCGCTGATGCAGTCAGACTAGGCATCAAAGTGACAACGTACGGGCAGCCACTTCAGGCATGGTCTTTTCCGCTCGGCCAGCAAAATAAGAGCAATTGGTCAAGCCTAAGGCATGTGCAGTTGGGATTAGATCAGCAAGCTCCAGGTTTAGCGCACGTCTGGTCTCTGCAGGACTGTCTGTCAAGCGCACCGTTGAGTTCGGCATTGTGCTTCGCATCCTCCACGGCGGACTCAACCAGCTCAAAGCCAATGACGCGGCGGACGCGGTTGGCATACAGCTGCCCAATGGTGCCAGTGCCAGAGCAAATGTCTAGCAGGGCGCACTCGCGCTGGGCAACATCCTAAGGGGGTTGAAAAACAACCAAACAAACACCCGGGTGAGAATGGTCCTATTTTTGCAGCTTTCGCTCGAGCCTGACTGCAGTCATCATGAGCGAGTGTGCAATCTGCTATGATCCAGATGGGTCTGATCACCCACCGACAAGCCGGCCCAGTCGCCGACCAAGCGGTAGAGTTCCTCCGCCGCTGGGATGTTGACTGCGCATCAATGTCAAGAAGCCGGATGAGCAAGTCGCGAGAAAGGACAAAGCCAGAGTCGATGGCTTCAACTCAAGGGTCGCACCTTGGAAAAACGCATCCGGTGATACGCGGAATGTCAAGCCATTCATTGTTTCCAGCATTTGCTGTTGCATTCAAGTGACACGAAGCACGAGGTTACACTGAGGTTGAAGCAAGAGGGGCATACGGGGTGTCCACGACCTGGTGTCTTACCTGCTCGCCCAAGATTTGGTAGATCGGACGTTCAGGGGCTGTCAAGCCCGACTGCGAGAAGGAAAAAAAGGATGCGAGAGAAGGAAAAGAGAAAGAGAGCGGAAAAGCCAGGTGTCATTGTATTCAGCACCACAGAGCAGACTGGTGGCAATGGATTTGCGGCAGTCGTCTGCGTTGAAGACTGACCGCCGAGTTGTCCACCTGCACCATGAGGTGCTGAAGAATGTCGGGTTGTTCCTTTTGCTCAGCAGCGAAGAATGCGCGCATGGCAGCAATCTCCGCCTCAAATTGGTCTTCAGACAAGCCTTGCGAGGACATCTAAAAGCATGACCAGAGCAAAAGCCCGCCCAACAGGGATCGCGCAGAGGCGAGTCAACTGAGAACAAAGTCCAATGCCTTCCTTCTCAAAGCAAAGCTGACGGGCTCGACTGACCAGTAGCACGGACATGTGCTCCTCGTGAGTGGTTTTGCGCACCATCAACTGGCGAAAGTTGCCCTACAATCGGCATTTGATCGCTTGATGAGATGCTGAACCAAGTCCAAAAGCCCGGAGCATAGAGCAAGGGGTTTTTTTCATGCCAAAAGAGAGGGGCCAACCGAGTTGTTGGAGCGATCAAAGCCTTTGAGACTGCTCTTCTTCAAATAGGCCTACCAGAATCGAGGTGTGAGAAAAAGTGGAGCGGATTCACGATCTGTCCGGCAGTTGATGGTTGAGACTCTCGAGGCCTGTCATGTAGATTAAAAAAAGGCAAGACGGACCTCAACCACACGAGCGAGTCGTTTGAAAGACTCGGGAACATGGGGCACTTGCGTAGGGCGTTCAACAGAGAGAATGCCCTCGACGAAACGACCCAGCTGAAAGCCCAGAATCTTGTCCTATGGGCAGATGCGGCACGAGTACTGCTGGGTCAGAAGAACGCGGTCATGGGGCCAGGATTGTGCACTGCAATTTAGGGCTAGTACCTCGCCCTCAGGACTTCGGCCAACGGTAAACTCGCATTTGTTGCGATAGCCGTCTAGGACTGGTGAGCGCAGTGGGGCCTCAACATTGTACACGCGGGCCTGGCCTGTTTGAGCCCAAGGCACGCCGGCTCTAAACATTAAGCAAGACGTAAGAAATCAGCACAGCTTCCAAGACCCTGGCGTTGGGAAAGGATGGGCATTGGGCGCACTTGGAAAGCTTGAGGTCGAGATCCGTCAGAATGTTGAGCTGCATGGCAATCAACGCCGCCAATTAATGCTCAGTCAGCACTGTGTGGATATGCTTGACGAGTTGAAGCGAACATGGCAGAATGCGACGACAACAAACGGACCATGGCGTCGTGCTTGAGGTTAAGCTGCTCGGGGTAGGGCTTGTGCATATAAGGCGCCACCTGCACAAAATCATGCGAATTCGCGTTTGAAAACAACAACAACAACAACAACAACAACAACAACAACAACAACAACAACAACAACAGCATTCAACAAGATTCAACAAGACAGCCAACAACAAACAACTGATGAGGCACAGGTTGGCGGCGTTCTGGTAAAACTGAGCAAAAAGTAATGTGGAAAAGGCAAGGTATGGTCCAGGGCGGCACGTGGCGAGAAAATGAGCTTGCCTTGAGGGCGATCTGCTCCACAGGTGGAAGGTCAGAAGGTATGTCGTTGGCCTTGGCGCGCTTTGCAACAGGTGCTGAGGCTGGGAGTTCAAAGGACGGAAAGGAGTGGGCAGGCAGACGCAATTTAATACCGATGCCAAGTCCTATTTCTAGAGCGAGGGTAAGATGGAGAAGGACTGGCATACGTGGCTCGCGACGAGGGGGGCGTTTGGCGGTGCTGGTTTGGGCCGAAAGCGTGCGGTTCCTGGCAAGGAGCATGGGTGCGTGGGGGGTCAGCTCTGGCGAGGAGACAGACGATGCGAAAATCGCGGAAAAGATAGAGCATGACGACGACAACAATGCCCACAGTCGAGAATACTGCAAATCCGGACACAGTGCAAGATGGGACGAATGGCGGCACTGACCGGTATTGAGTACCATCGACAGCCGCTTGAAGAGCCTGCTGCTGCTCCTTATCGCGACACAGCACAAGCGCGGTGGGCTGGCCGGCGCGCTTGACAACTTTTTGGAATGTCTAATTGTTGATGGAGGGTAAAGATCGGACGTACAGAACGTGCGTCACTGCGACATCTTTAACGGGCAGGAGCTTGAGCACGCACACGAAAGACACAAAGGCACAAACCACGTTGCGCTGGCGCAAGTGGGCTTTAATATCGGAGACTTGGGCGTGGCGAGGAATGTTGTTGAGGTGCACGCGTAGTTCGATCTCAGGAACAGCTGTCGCCCCAATACAAGCCGAAATGAATCCTTGGGGTGAGATGCGCGGTGCGATGCATGTGCGATGTGACTCTTCCGCGTCCATTCATCGATCCCGTACCGGGCGCTTCCGGAGGCATGGCGGCATCCGTTGCCGCAGCTTGCACCGGCGGCACAGCTTGCACCGGCGTGGCCTCGGTGGAAAGAAAGGCACCCATGACTCCCGGTCTATACCGTTTAACCCACACACCCTCCAAACGAGCTTCAGCAACAGCCGCAACGGCAGGCACGGAGACGGCAGGCAAGGAGACCCGGCCACCAACAGCGGGAACAACAAGACGAGCGCGGAAGAGGAGAGCCGACAACCACGCGCTCATCATTCATCCGCCCGGCCCACAAATTGCTGACATTTTAGTTGTCAGATGTCAGATGATTCGGTTACTTGTCAGATGATTCGGTTATTTGTCAGCTTGTTGGGTGTGGGAGGGGGGTCTGTGGTTGTGTGGCATGCTGGAGGTCTCATCTCTGGTTGACTGTAGGAAATATAGTGTAGTGGCTTTCAAGGTTTGGGCGAACCTCTCACAAAGATCAACCCCCAAGCTGCTCTCTCTGCCGCTCTCACCTGACAACCTTGAAATGGGGCGTCCCAAGAGGACCGACCACCCCATGTTTTGATTTTCAACCCCTCTTGGGCCCCTCCGCACCCTCGTCGCCGTCGCCCCTCTCCGTCGCTCAGCTCGCTCCCTCTGTGCGTTGAATCTACTCGAGCAGATAGACAGAGAGATAGATGGACGCAGAGAGAGCGTGTGTGGTGTGTGAAAGATTATGAGCAAGGCTGCTCGCTGAGGCAGCTGGCCACCATATACGCCTGTTGATCGAGGAACGCCGGGATGGTGGATCAGGTAGATGGTGTTGGACGCTACTCTCTTCTTGTTCCTTGTATGAGCTGGTGGGGCAGCTCACCAGCTTCTGTTCTCATCGATGGCCAGTTTGCAGGTGCGCCTTTTTTCTGAGCGATTGCGAGCTGCCTAGTTTGATCTACGACATTGGTCGAGCCTCTGCTGTGTCGGCACCGCGTATCCCTCAGCGACATGGCCTCCTTGGCTCTCAATCTCGACGAGAGTCGAGATGAGCCTAGCGAGACTCGAACCGACCCCGAAGCAGGCCGGCCGGTCTCTGGACTCACCAGTAGCACACAGCTGGCATTTTCAGCACACAGCACTCCACCCGCGTCACCTGCCCGCATCACCCCCACCCTCTTGATACCGGTGCAAGCCGCGGATGCTACACCGGCCTCGGACGCACACGCGAATGCTACACCAGCCTTGGACGCACACGCGGATTCTATTGGCTTGGAATCTGGTCTCGTGGCCTCTCCTCATAGCTCCAATGGTGCCGGTCATGTCATTCACTTGAACGTCAGTAATGGTCCGAATGAGCCTCAGGGCCTACCGGCTTGGGGCTCCATTCGTAGCCGTGGCAGCCAAAGCGGGCTGACGCCCCTTGTTACCGCTGGACGGGGAATACCTCCAACTGAGGGGCACCACATTCGCTTTGGTGAAGCCATCGTGCATATGGATGCCGTCGAGGTTGACAACCGTGCGAACCCCTCGCGCAGGGAGGTCGGTGTTCAAGCAACAGAGTTGGATGAGACCCTCATCAATGCCTTGCCCAGTACGCGAGCCGTGCAATTTCAACATCACAATCTTGCACGAGAGATGAAGGAGCAGCAAGGTCGTTTGCAGTCGGCCCACACCAGTCGTCGCGCTAGCCAGCGAGTGCTCCAGCGCATGGTGTCTCGCCGCAAACACAGCCGCGTTGCTCCTCTTCTGGATGACATGGACCTTGATATTGACGCGCCTACGCGCTTGAAAAACAGGTTGGCTTTTTTTTCAATTTTTTTTTTTTTTTTCAATAATATTCGGACCCTGCTAAGTTCCTGGTCCACTTTTGGTGTTGCTGCGATGATGCTGGTGACCCATGAGTGTATCAAGTCAATGGAATTCTGATGTCTGTCTTTGGCTGCTGGCACCATAGAGACAACGTGCGAGCTAACCTCAAGGGCTGGCGTCTCGTGTGGTATGACTTTCGTACCTGGGTCCAGATGCAGCGCCACAAACGCCGTGATCCCATTCCCATCTGGCGCAGTGCCATCAAAGACATTGAGGGCCAGTTCGGCAGTACCCTCACCTCCTTCTTCGTCTTTCTCCGGTGCGTGCCTGGGTGCCTGGGTGCCCGCTCTTGAGGCCCTCCACCCCGGCCTCTAATTCCGACATTGCTGTTCTCATTGTGGTGGCATCTGCCAATCGGTGGCGCCAGCTGGTTGTTCTTGCTCAATGCAATGTTGGCCATGCTGATCTCTTGCGTCATCACTATCCCTACGCTCATTACTTTTGACTACCAAACGCGCATTACGGAGCGCTTCCAATGGTGCGGCTGCTTTACTTCAACTTGCCTTGCTTGTCAGCGCCAAAGCTACTTCGATAACATGATTGCGATACACAGGTTTAATCTCTTTGACGGCGAGGGCGCCATGGGCGAATCATGGGCCTTCTTTGGCGTAAGGCGACTGATTTCACTGCAGCGTTGAGGCCGCCGCGACTCACTCGCTCTCTACACAAGCTGTAGCTCATCTTGCGTGCCCTCTTCTTTGCAACAGGGCTACGATGCTGTCGTCGACAATACCTATCGCATGGATCTGATGTACATCCTGACCATGATTGTTCTCTTCATTGGATGCTTCGTGTTTGTGGTCAACAACATAGCCAATGCTATTGGAAACCTCTCCTCGTCTGGCTCCTTGGTCAAAGTGGTTAGTTTCTTGCCTCCCCGCCCAAAGCGCTCGCCCCGAACCCAGCCGTTGAAAAGTCCCACAGTCTCCTCACCACTCGAGGGCTCGACGTTTTGTGTTCTCGTGCCCAGAGCGTTCGATATCCATTTGCCACCATCATGTTTACTTCCTGGGACCACAGCTTCACTTCGAATGAGGTAAAGGCGTGTGCTTTTCCTTCCCACCTCATCCATAACACAACTTCAACGTCGAGCCAAAGTTCAAACGAGTGCACGCTTGGCTTGCGGCGCTTGGCACAGGGCGTGGAAACCCTGCAAAACACTATTCAACAAGCATTTTTCGAAACTCTGGCCGAGAAGCGGGCCAAAGAGGAGCTACAAGAGATGCGCGATACTCCTTGGCGTCAAAAGGCACGCCTTTACGGTATGTTTGTGGGGTCCACCGTGCCGGCGGGCCGTCATTGCCCATCTTGATCCGGCTTTGCTTTTTTTTTTTTTTTTTTTTTTTTTTTTTTTTTTTTTTTGTTTACACACTAGTTGGTGTAGCTGCGGCCCTCAAACACCTGTAATTCTTTGTGTGCGGTTTCAGGTTTTCGAGCGTTGGCATGGTTCATTTGGATGACACTGGTAGCCAGTGCGTTTGTGGCGGTCTGGTTTGTTGTGCAAGAGAGCACAACGAGTGGCCAGCAGACGGTGGTGCAGACCTACGGTCCGACTGCAGTCTTTTCTTTTATTAATGGCGCACTTCCATATCCCATCAAAAAGCTGCCCGTGTTCTTAGAGCACTACAAGCACCCTAAAACTGAAATGGCAGTAAGTACTGGCCTTTTCGCGCCGAGCAGAGCTCAAGGGGATCCCAATTGGGACGAGGTCATGACCAAGAAGTGACCAAAGAACAACCTTGGTGGTGTTGATTGCCTCAATCCCGCATGCTCGATGCTTTTTCCTAGATTACCATTCTGCGCACGTTCTTGTTGCGCATTTTGACCATTTATGCCCTGCTCTACGGCTTTTTTACCAAATATGAGCTGGATGCTGTTCAGCTGCCCAGTTACAACGGCACCGCCTACGTGTCTCAGGTTCAGTCACTGCCCCAAACCGTGCTCGCAATAGGAGGTTGCACTTTGTGGCTCAGTTGGGTCTGGTGACTCTTGGTCGTTGGTACGCATCCACTCCATAGGCAGAATGTGCCGGCACACGGGTGGGGCAAGACTTGTGGAAGCTCATCATTGTGGACACAGTCGTGTCAATCTGCCAGCGTTTCGGTGCCACCCTGTTCTTCTACATTGTGTACAAACACCGTGTCCAGCTTGAGGTCATCCAGTCTGTGTTGGGCCTTGTCTATCGCCAAGGTATGTCTGTACTGCCACTGAACCACTGTCTTGGCACTCCAGACCCTTGGAACTCTTTCGTTGATCTCACACGGATGTTTCAAATCTGCGGCAGGCCTCATTTGGGTCGGCATGGTCTTTTGCCCAATTCTTCCCGTCCTGGCCATGCTGACCAATATTATTTATTTTTACTTCTTTCTGGCCTTGGTGAGTGCAAGCATGTTTACGTCAAGCAAAAAGGCACAGTGGTGCTTTCAGTCTGCTCAGCATTCTATCAGTGCACCCCTATTCTCATGATGGGTGTCGTTGTGGCCGCGCTTCTGGATCAGGTCAAGCGAATTTGTCGACCGCCAGACAAGCGGTTTGTCCAAAACCGAAACAACACTTTTTTCATGTTCTGTCTTGCCAGCACCCTCTTCTTCGTGGCCATTCCCGTTGCGTGGGCGCTAAAGGTTTATGACCCCAACTGCGGGCCCTATGCCCAGAGCCGTTACGAGTCAGCCTTTGACGGCATTTGGGAGTGGGTGAAGGACCAACGCACGTCCTTCCAAGACTTTATCGCCACTCTGACCGACCCGGTGCTCGTGTGCGGCGTCTTCATCATGCTTGGTACGTGTTCTCCCGACCAAGCGTACCTGTTGTTGGTGTGACTCGGTCTGCGCTCACTTTGCTTTGCTCACGCACTCACCCTCGGCCTTTAGGTGTTGCTTTCCGAGCCCAACACGTGCGCCTCGAGCGTACCCGACACAAGTATTATGAAATCTACACCGAGATTCAACAGTTGCGTCGGGACAAACGCTTCCTGCTGGAGAAGAAAACAAACTGAAGGTCTACATCCAGCTGATAATAATTGGCCTTCTCGCTAGCGACGAGGCAAGCTCGTTTGCTTCCTGTTCGTGCATTTCATTCCATTTTTTGACTGACTATGATCATGATCGTCGTCGTTGTTGTAAAGGAAACTGTTGTTTTATTCGCAAGCCACTTGCACGCACTAAACGTTATTCGATTTTTATTTTTTTCATATCTTCCCGAGTTGAGGCCAAGTTGAGTCGCACAGAGGCATATACTACAAGGCAAAACAGCGGGACACACAATCCTGTCCTCGCACTCCCAAAAAGGAGGGTCGGTCAGCCAAGACCGTGTCGGCCTCCTGTATAGCTGGCCCTCGGGACCCAGGTGATCGGACAAGAAAACCACGCCCAATGTCATTAACATACAAAGAGCATACAGATGGGTTTCGGGCACAATCGCGAAGAAGAGAGATGAGCAAAAGCTGGACTAGATCAGACACGAGAACGGCAGAACACAGATACACACACACAAAAAAAAAGGACGGAAGGGCAGAAGCACCAATAGAGCACTGTCATCTGCAGCTTGGCAGCAAAATCGGTGCCAGGTGCCATTTGAAGGTTGCAAATAATGCCGCTCAACCACCTTTGAGCTCAGAAAGGGCTAGTCGTCGTTGAACGCCAATGCCTCTCAAAGCGTCAAGACCAATTTTCGAGTTGTTCTGGCGTGGTGTTTGAGGGCAACAAGGTGTGACTACTGCTTTTGCTGCTCCAAACGAGCCTTGGCCGTGGCCATGGCGATGGTTTCCACACTAGCGCGCAAGTAACAAAGAGCAGTTGACATGTGAGTTCAAACAACCGGCATGCACGAGGCGGCTTCAGGCATCACAGCAGGTTGTGGGAGCGCATGTGCTGGCTCTTCTGAAACCTTCTCGAGGGTTGCGGGATAACAAACCTCGTGTCGGGCCGGTAAGCGACGCCAATAACCATGAGAACGAGAGCCAGACCCATGCCACCCATGTAAATGCCCTCCCAGGCCTCAACCTTGCGCGCACCAGGCTGAAGGGATGGCGGGATGAGCGTTGTGAACGAGCAGCACACGCCAAAGCAAGAGCACAAAGACCTACCTTTTCGCCGAAAAGCAGGCCATTGGGAGGCTGAGGACCAGTGGGAGCGTGGTGCGCATCGCCACCACGGCGGGCCATCTGGCGCAGAGGGCGCAGCATCTGTCGCATGGTCGCTGCCATTGTGCTCTTATGCCAAATCAATAAAATAGAGAGAGAGAGAGAGAGAGAGAGAGAGAGAGAGAGAGAGAGAGAGAGAGAGTCAGAGAGAGTCAGAGAGAGAGTCAGAGAGAGAGTCAGAGAGAGAGAGAGAGAGTCAGAGAGAGCAGAGAGAGAGTCAGAGAGAGAGTCGGAGAGAGAGAGAGAGAGTCAGAGAGAGAGAGAGAGAGTCAGAGCGAACGAGAGAACAAAAGAACCAAAGAAAGAGGCAAAAAGCGCTTAAATTTCAATTAGCTTGGCGTTAAAAGTATCTGGTTCAAGCATTCAAAAACGTAGGAAGGGAGACTTGTTGAAAACAGGTGTTTCCACTCCTCCTGCGTTTTGGCTGACAGCTGGTAGCAAAGCGAGAATCATGGTGTACAAAGTGTAGCCAAAGGCACAGTATCGCTGAGACGACCCGTTGAGAGACGGGGTCGACGGATTTCGTTTCTCATCTCGTCTGGCTCCTCAATCTCAAATCACGCGCGCGCAGGACGGGGGAAGCGTGGCGGTGTGCTGAATGCATTTACAGAGAGAAGCAGACACTGATTGTGGTGGTGTTGCTTGACGCCGTGTGTTATTGTGAGCGAGGCTGAGACCATCGACGAAGGACTTGCAGGCGATAGAGGCGACGCCCTTGATGCGCACAGCAAGCGCAAATGGACTGAAAGCTCTCGTGGCACCAGGGTGAAGCCTGGCAGCAGTGGTCGCGCTGAGGCGTCATCGTCAGCGACATGGATTCCGTGGGCAAAGCCTTCCCACAGCCTGAGCCCATACCTCAGAATCATCCGACGCCCACTGCCTCCTTTGAAGACGACGTTGCACTCAGTGATGCCTCATTCGCAGCTGACAAGGTCGGCCCTCCCTTTCGTTGACGCACTGGTGACCGCGAGGGCCGCTTCAGCATGTTCTTGTTGTTTGACGAGTCCCCTCCCGCCTCATGATTTCCCTATTGCTCACGTTCTGGTCAACTGGTGGTTCCTCCTGGGCAGGATTCGCCCAAGCGCAAGGATCGCCGGGCTCATCCTTACATCTGCGATGTGGATGGCTGTGGCAAGGTCTACCAGGCGCGAAAGTAAGTTTCAACCCCGTCACACCTCGCCTTTGGCACTCGCGCCGGGCGCTTTGGATTTTTGCTTTTCTTGAGGCGGCCTTATCCAGCTCTCATGATGTGTCGACGTGCATTTGGCATCTCACAGGGGTCTGGCTTATCACAAGCGACAGCTCATAATGTGAATAATGGCAAAGCGGTGCGTGTCGGCGCGTCCGCCCGGCTACTTACTTCATCCCAGCGCCCTAGCTCGGGGTCGCCAGGCTCATACTGGACCATGTCTTCCTGTTTCTGTCCAGTATATTTGCGAAAACTGTCAGCGCTCGTTCACAGCTCCGCAAGGCCTGGAGTACCACCGCAAGAAAAAAGTCTGCCATCGCAAGGTGCGATTGCAGGCCAACTGCTCCTCAAACTCAATTCAAGGGGGTTACTTTTGGGTGGACGACTAGTTTGGTGAGACTTTTGTGCGCGCCTCACGCAGGAATGCGCTACACATTTAGGAGCAACGGAAGCAAGAGATCAAGGAAATTGAAGACAAAGCCGGACCAAAAGGCAAGCGGGGTGGGCGCCGCAAACGAGTGACCACCCGGCCCATTGACGCGGATGAGGATGGTACCATCCAGCCTCGCCCGGAGACCATGCTCTCCAACAATGTGCTGATGATGCAGAGCCACGTGCCTATGGGCTATGGCATGGCCCCCATGGGCCACACCCCTCCCGATCAGCCCCCCATGCCTGGGTATGCCCGCACTCCTCTTGCATGGGCAGCTTGCTGTCAAAGATTGGAACGGCTATTCTATCTTGGTGTGGGGCGCCTGCCCCCGCCTTCAACTCTCCTCACATTGGTCCTTTTGGCTGTTTTGATTGGTGGGATTGTGCAGAGCCTTGCCGCCAGAATACTATTCACAGGACATGAACTATCACACGCAAGTGCGGGGCCAGATGCCTTCCATGCCTTTTCATCCAGGTGCCCATCATCAGCACCAGCACCTGTCACAAACACAGGCACAGCATGTCCATGGACATTCACACACACAGCAAGCCACCACGCATCCATCTGAGCATGGCCACCAGGTATCATCTGCAGTGCCGTCTCATGGCCATCACACTCAGGTATGTATGCTTGTGATAGTGGGAAAGGAGAGGAGAGGAGGGAACCAGAGATCTTTGTGCACGTGCATGCTCACTGTACCGACGATCGACTTGGCTACCATGGCCCTAATCCTGAATTACACGGGTGTACCAGGTGGACATGGTGCCACACTCTGGCCTGCAGCCGCCAATCGCTCTGTCGTCTGATGGGCTTCATCCCCAAGACTCGAGCCTGCAGCCACAGACATCAAGTATACCCGCAGAGGCCATGCCACTGGACGCCGGCACAGCCGACGCCGGTGACAACGACGCGCCGCTGCCGTTGCCATCTGGGTTACACCCCGCAACCTCACTTGGAGGGTCAACAGGCGTGGGCATGCCGCCTGAAGCTCCCACACATGCCGTTGGCGTCCCAACGACAGCCGTGTTGGCCAGTCAGTCAAACCCAGCCCACCATTCAGCGGCACCAGCCCCGATGTCATTACCACCGGCGTCAATGGTGGAAGCTGACCGCCGAGGTGCGGAGGAGCTAGCTCCAGCCGCTGTGTCCATGTCATCCTCTACAACTGCAGCAGCCTCCATGGGCACGAGCCTGCCTATGGGTGGCCCCATACCCGTTGGCCTTGGTCCGGCACCAGCTGGCCTCGCGACAAGCAGCGGGGCACCGCAGGCCTCCATGTCAATGCCGGCCGGGACCTTACCCCATGCAAGTGGAGTGATGCCCACGGCAGTTCCACCTCCTGGCCCAAGGGCTCGCACTGGGGCTGCTTCCAACTTAGGGGGTACTGCCTCGTCCTCAGCCAAACGCAGTCGGCGACAACGCCGCTCCAAGAGTGAGCAGAACGTCAACCGACACGGCCCCTATGAGTTTATGCCCCCACTTCGTTTTGTGGCCGATTACAACGAAAGCTTGCACCAATGCGAGAGCGAATGGGAGCAGGCGTATGTTTTGCTTTTTTGTCATGCCACAGCCCCGTGTGAAACTTCGCTCTACTCAACCTGTGCTCAGGCGCAATGAAATGACTTCTTTCGATCACATCTATGGCGGATGGCAAGCCAACAACAAACTCTATGTCGCTGTATCGATTGAGGAAACGGTGGCAATGGCAGAAGCTGCCCGCGCCATGCATATCACCATGTATGCATCCGAGGTGGTATCACTCAACCCTCACCAGTGCGTGGTGGCCGACGATGCAACCCATCCGCCGGTATGTCCTCTTCGGTTGCTTGCATTTCAGCATTACATTATTTTGATCTCACACTGGTTCTTCTTCTTCATTTTTTTAATGTATTTCTTGATTTATTTTTTCTTCCCCATGTCTGCCTTCCTTGTCACATGACATTGTGCATCGTTGTATATACGGGGGACGAACAGGCGCTGGCGATCAACATGGCCGCCAACTGTCACTGCGCGGCGTGGATTCCGAACGATGATGCCGGTACGACCTTGCATCCTCGTCGTTTCATTCCCATCCGATGGTCAAAGCAAAGCAGAACGCTTGTGCGGGGCAGGCTATCGCCCACGTCAAAATTGTTCATTGCGGTTGCTTGATCTGACTGCTCTGTCGTCAATTGTTCCTCATTCATGTTTTGTTCAACTTTTTTTTTTTTTTTTTTTTTCAAAAAAAATCTGCACAGATGCGGACAGCCAGATATTGGCAGTTGTCTGTACACTCAAGGGAGAGGATGCAGAAATCCCCGCCGTTGAAACGGCCATGGGCCAGTCTTTCCTCCAACTGTGGCGCGTCAACCTCAAGGGGCAACAAAAGGGTGCCAATCTCGAAGCCTGCATGATCATTGACAGCCTTGTGCTGGACCTCAAGTTTCATCCCAATCCCGGGGCAGCGGCTCAGGTGTGTTTTGCCTTTCCATGATGTTCATTTTTTTGTCTTTGGGTGTTTATGCTTACTCGGCTCAGTTGTGCTGTTGGGTTTGCGAACCAAGATGAGTGAGCTTGAGTCCTTTTTTTTTTTTTTTTTTTTCCCCTTTCTCTCTTGTGTGTGTGTTGTTGTTGTTGTTGTTGTTGTTGTTGTTGTTGTTGTTGTTGTTGTTGTTGTTGTTGTTGTTGTTGTTGTTGTTGTTGTTGTTGTTGTTGTTGTTGTTGTTGTCTCCCGTTTTCGCGAAACGTACATGCCTGATCATCCCAACTTTCATGGCAAACCTTTTCCATTAGGATCCGGGTAGCTGCGCCCGCATCGGCCTTCTTGCCTGTGCTCTCTCAAACGGCCGCGTTGTCGTATTTTCCATCCCAAATACCAGCGAGCTCGTTCAGCACGTTAACACCAACACTTTATGGGATCGCATCTCCGTTTATCGCATGTTTCCTGTGATGGAACTGGTGGCATCAACTTATCCGCCCCTAAGTATCGACTGGTGCGTCATTTCAATCTTCCCGCGCAACCGTCAAGCATTTGACGCGCTTAGTCATCTCTATCTGCCTGCGATCTGTGCTTTGGCGTGAGCGTAGGGTTGCCGATCGCTTGGTCGCGGCCTGCCATGATGGTTATGTTGGACTGTGGACTTTTAATCCACAGACACCCGTTTCCACTGACCCGTAAGTATCGCCCGTGGGTGTCTCATTCTGGTCCTGGTGTTTCCTTTGGCACAAGTGCCAATTTCATCTTGTACCAGGCCTTGCGCGAGTGCCTGTCTGCCTGTCTGCCTGTCTCTCTTTCTTGCAAATGAATGCGCTGGCTCGACGCACATGGCAAATGCCCTCATTGTCATGTCTACGGCGGTGCAATGCGTACTGGCAGGGCGGTGACGGTGCGCCAGGATCCGACGGCCCTGAAGCAAGTCACATCGGCATCTTGTACCTGTGTCTCCATCCACCCACTCAAACCCAACCTGGTCGTTACGTCTGGCACTGAGTGCCGCGTCCGGGTATGTTTATTCTGCCTGGTTCCCGTAGCTTGCTTTGCACAAGCTCATGATTTTGCCGCCGCATCAACGCTGCATCTCGTATGTTCTCGTCAATGACAACTACACCCAGGTCTGGGACACTTCCACGGGCCCTTTCATCATGAAGTGGGAGTACGACACGAGTCCTCAGCCCTTCAAGTGGTGGAAGTTGACAGCGGGGTGGCACTTTCATCGCGAGACCCCCATCATTGGAGGCTCAGAGCGAGTGATTCGCATGTGCCACAACAACAAGATTGGAAGTCCCGTGCTCAAGACACTGGGCGAGAGCCACACCCTCAGCGTCTCACAACCCTGGGGCGTATTGGTGGCGGCGGGGTTGCACAACGCAATCCAGTTTGTCAAGCTGCCCAAGGGGGATACGGTAGGCAGTCGATCGGCTTGCCATGTCTTTCTGCCGCAGCTGTTTGTCGCACTCGGTTTCTCCTGGTGGTGCCTGCTTGCAATGCCGGGTTGTGGATGGGCACCCATGGCGAGACATGGAATGAAAGTGGCTTGATACAAGGATTCAAAGACCTGTAACTCATGATTGCCAACTGTTTGGTGTGTATACAGCCGCTTCCCGATCCACGTAGCTACATGTCCGCGGCTTCGGAGCTTTGTTTTGTGTATGGAACCAACATGGATGGCACACAATTGGCCGACGATTCTGACCATGCCGTTTTCCGGTTGTTTTTGATGAAGGAAGACAAGTACCCGTTGCAGGTGGTGCCCAGTGATGTTCAGCGCGTGGCCGAGGTATGCCAATCGTCCCCCTCCCTCCCCACCCCCCCACCCCCCCTTTTTTTTTTCTTTCCACGGTTCTGCTTTTTGCTTTTTGAGGGCGCTGGGGAAGGGGACGAAGTACCAAGCCCGTTTGATGCCTACTTCGACCAGCCACAGCGCCAATCAGTAGTTGTTCAATGCTCACACAAGCGAACATGACTTTTCCTTGCCTAGGTGACCATGTGTCCCAATCTTGGGGCTTCCTCGTATTGTGCCGTCGCCATGGCTCAAGGCGCTCTATTCATCGTTGATTCCAAGCGAGTGGTCGAATCACTCCTGACCTCACTGAATAACCAACCACCCTCCAATGCCAAAAAGGCATCTCGAACCAAGAACAAGGGCGTTGTGTTGCAGGCGCCGAGTGCACCGTCCTATCCCTACCGGGGACTCGCACCTATGCACGGGAGTGCGGCGCCGCCCCCTGCCATGATGGTATCGCGCGAAATGAAGTACGGTGCCTCTCCCATGGCGTCATACTCCTATGCCCACGGCTATGGCCTAGCGCATCCCAACATGCACCTCGGGCCACCGGGTACGATGGTTTATGACCAGCCCATCACTTCAGCGCACGCCGTGCCGCACCAGCCTGTGCCCATGGCTACAGCAGCGGCGGCAGCCGCAGCAGCAGCCGCAGTCGCTGCACGCAGCCAGCCCAGCTCGAGCGCATAGCCGTATCAACTCGAGTCATGTTGGGCATTCAATTTTTCTTTTTTGTTGCTTTTTTGGGGGGGGCAGGGGGAGGGAGGTTGATGATGATGATTGAAGCAAGTTGTTGGTTTTTTTCTTCTTTCCGCGACCGCATGCCTTCTTCTGGCTCGCCCTTTTGTTTTCATGTATGAGAGATCCCAGACCTGATAATCGAAAACGAAGTTTTGACCCATGTTAGGTACACTCGACCATTAAGAACAGCTCAGTGGCAGCAGCACCCCAAGACATGTTGCACATTCACATGTGGATGTGGTCTTGACATTTGTCATCCCCAATCATTATGATTTTGCAGTTCGACACATGTCGCTCGCCAATAAGTGGTTATTTTGCGTCGAAAGCACGTCAGCACAACACATCAAAATCAACAGTAACCTCTTAAACAGCCACATTTTGCTTTTCTCTGACAAACGAGTTTATGGGAACGATTTCCCGAATCACTCTGGCTGTTGGTGCAGGAGGCGGGAAGAGGGCGCCGTGATGCGAGTCAAAGCAGGCGAGGCAGGGCTGTGCAAAGCAAGTTGATGCTTGGTATGCCCCTTTCTCTCGGTTTGAAGCAGCTGTGAGGCAAACCCTGGCCGTAGCCACGGGTGATTTTGAGGCACGACCACGAGAATGGCGGGGCGACATTGGGAGGCCTCACTGGCCGAGGAGCACCGACCGCTTCTTCTGCCTTGGGCGCATAGCATCAACGAGGCTCACGAGGACGATGCTGGTCCGATACAACCAAAGCGTCAGCGGCTTGCGTCGATTGATCTTCTGCGTGGCGTCATCATCATCATTATGGCATGGGATCACTGCAAGGATTTTCTCTCGAATTGGAACGCTCACGATGGTGAATCGCATGACAGTGGCCCCATCCTGGGGACGCACAGCGAGATGTGGTACGGGCCTCTCGAGCTATACAGCGGCAAGCCGCAGTACTTGTTTGCTCGCTACATCAGCCACTTTTGCGCCCCAGGCTTTAGCTACCTGATGGGGACAGGCATGGTGCTGCTGGCATCATCTCGGCGCCGCAAGGCCGGCTGGTCCTCTGGGCGTATCATGCGCTACTTCTTGCTGCGTGGCATCGTGTTAGTGATTTTGGGCTTTGTGGTGCGCGCCGCCACGGCCATGTTAGGACTCATGCATTCCGCTCGGGTCGAAGCGAGTCTGCAAAGGCCTGTTGGAGCACATGCCATGTTTGGGTTTTTCCAGGTGATGACATGCCTCGGCTTGCAGATGATGGTGTGTGGGCTTCTAATCGAGCTGTTGCAAACGCTGGAGCGCGCGACAGGCCTGGATCAGGTTACGTTGCGCGTGGGTTCTTCTCCGTTGCTGAGTTGCAGTCCCAAGTCGCTCGTGCTCTTTGTACTCGGCTGTGTGTGCATGGCCAGCACCATGCTCACGATCCATCAAGCCCAACACGGAGATGCGGCCGCTCACCCAAGTCCGCCGGTAGCGCATTCTTTTCTGGAGATCATGAATCGGGTTTTGTTTGTACCTGGACCCTTCTTCCAGCCCTCGGCGATCATGGCATACCCGCTTGTGCCCTGGCTGGGGGTTTGTCTGTGGGGCGCTGCCGCGGGCTCTGAGTTTACGACGGCCCCGCGCGTGGCACATCAGCGCGCACTCCTCAATGGCATCATCCTTCTTGCGTGCTTCGTCCTCATCCGTACGCTCGGTGGACGTCACCTCAACCTACGCGGCTACCCCATGGGCGAAGGCCACCAGTATCCCTGGAACGCATGGTGGACCGTGTGCAAGTATCCCCCGGAGCTGGCCTACATTTCCATCACAATCGGAGCTGACCTGGTGTTGCTGTTTTTGCTTTCCACGATTCAAGCCAAAGCCCAGATCCCTCAAATCATTCTCAAGTATGGACGCTCGCCTCTAGCCTTTTACTTGTCGCACTTTTTTTTCATTTCGACCTTTTCCATCATCATCTACTATGCCCGCGGCCGCCATTTTGGGGTGCCACTGCCTGCGGTCATCCCGCTCTACCTCTTTGTGGTGTTTCTGGAGTACTTTATTGTCAAGGCGTATGACCAGTTCAAGTCCAGTAAAGGCCCGGATTCACTCTGGCGCTTGCTCTGAGTCACCGATCAGTGCCGAATTGAGAATACCAGATAGATAGAGAGGTTCACAGAGAGGGGCAGCGAGGGCGCCGTATCTGCTGCAACCCTCGCAGTCTCTGCTTGATCGCCGTGTGATATCAACTGATGTGAGTGAGTTTGGAGAATTCACTTTCGGATGCCCAAAAAAAGGAAAAAAGGAAAAAAAAAATACCCCATCGCTGTCGCGCGCTTGCACAATAGACGAACCCAAGCAGCGCATGCATGCATGCATGGTATCATGATATCCGTCATGCACAGCAGCGGTCATGTCGCGGGAAAGGCATGGAGACAGTTTTCTGGTTTTTGGTCAGGCTTTTCGCGTAGAGCAAGAGGTGGAAGGGGAAGCAGGACGGTTCCAATGGCTCACGTTGACTTCTCGGGCTGCCGCTTTCGCTTGATTGTCCTGCTCATGTGTTTTGCTCTGCTCGGTTGATGGTACAGGATCGAGGTGGTGGGAGGCGTTGCTTCTCGTCAGATCTCCCAAGTCTTTTCAAGGACACCAGACTTACACAGATTTGGTGGTCGAGTGATCGAGACCATGGCAAGCCTGTTCCGAAATCGCAGCTTGCGTCGGCAGCAACGCAAAGCTGCGCGCCAACAAAAGCGCGAGGCTCAACAGGCCACGCCTGCTGGATGGCAGGGCATGCCAGATGATGCCCTGCTTGCCTTTCGCCGTGAACAAGGTATAGCAAAGTACTGAGGCCCGGATCTCCCTCCTGCAGAAGAAGAAGAAGAAGAAGAAGAAGAAGAAGAGGAAAAGGCGATACGGCACATTCGTTTTGAATGACTCTTCTCAACGCATCGACATTGTTGCGGCACGACGCAGGTTTAGTTGCGGGCACAGAACGCCTCATGGACTGGGGTGAAGTACGTCACAATGTGAAACCACGCAAGGAAGCATTCATGATGATGCAGGCCAACGACGGCTCGTGGCAAGATATCCGCCTCGTCCTCCATGCAACCTACCTCTCAGTGCAAAAGTTTCAGACACAAGCCCGGGCTCTGGTATGCCAATACCCTCAAGCCTGGCACTTGGTCGTCCCAGTGGCCGTTCGACTCAAGCCATTTGTTTCTTCTGCACACACACACACACACACACACACACACACACCCTCACTCTCTCCCCGCTCTGGCCTTGTCTTTGCAAACAATGACGACTCGCAGGACGAGCTACGCTCGAGTCTACCCAGTGAGGCCGAGCGGGAGGTCATCGTCTACAAACAGCCTGGCCAACCCCTCGGCATTAGCATCAAGGGTTTGTCACCTCGCCATGAGTTTGGTCTTTGACGTGGCTACATTGTATCCTTGACTGCTTCGACTTTGTCGCGAGTACGAGGGTGTTCACACGACTGGGTTCATGCATGCTTGTATTTGGTGGTGGTGCAGGTGGCTTGGAATTTGAGCTTCCCATCCTCATCAGCGAAATCAAGGAGGGTGCTCCGGTCCATCAGTCCCTGAGCTGTTTTGTGGGCGATGCTATCATGCGGGTTAGGAGCGACCCGTTCCCAACGCCCAGCTCCAACGCACTCGCCATCGCTTTGTTCAAGCGCCAACATACCCGCTTGCTCACTTCCATGAGGACTTCTTGGGTGTTGGTGTGATTATTTGTTTGTTTCCTTTCTTCTCAAGGTGGAGGGTGTACCTCTCCTGCAAGTCACCCAGGAGCAGGCCGCTGACATTTTGCATCGTCAGCTTGACAAGGTAATGCTCGCCAGCGCCAAGGTACCGGAAGAATCAATGGCGTGCTGATTGCTGCTCTGCTGCATGCCGGAGGATGTCGCAGACTCGAGTTCGGATGACAGTGCGCTTCTTCTCGGCTGGTCTGTTGCCCTCGTACCACCCCCGTTTGGACCAGCAGTGCCAACATTTTTTGGAATATTCTAACCTTGCTGGTCTATTCTGTCTCAACCGTCTCGCACATACAGCTCGGCATCGCCTGCTGGGTCACTACCTTCGCTCAGCTGCACCTGAAGACCCCGTTTTGAATGACAGCAGCGTCTATGAGGTGTGTGGCTCGGCTATCGCGCGTACATGGACATGACCGACTTGTGCGAGCCTTCGTTTTGTAACACGTGCCAACCTGCACAGGTTGTTCGGGTACCCCTTGCTTGCTGTGCTGTTTCACGTTTCGTGGACAATGGCGATGCTTACCAGTACGTGTGCAAAGGGCAAATTCACGGGCCGTCAGTGACTTTTCTCACAGCCTGGGCATGCTCGCCTCGTGCACCGCCAGAAGCCACAACGCGTTTGTTGTTCGGTCGGCTCACGATGTCACGGCATCTGTGGTCCTGCGTCCACGTACGTCAACTCTGTTTTTGACACACAAGAGTGCCGGTCTCAACGATTTGCACGTTACCCATGCTTGACAAACAAACGTGGTTTTGGCCTGTATAGCTTACGGTGATGAATCGGATACCATCAATTGGATCAATGCAATTCGCTCCGTGCGGGACAGCTTGCCAGCGCCCTCGGTATGATTGTGAGCATGATCTCTCAACCCAACCAGATTAGTGGTCTTGAAAAATTCGCTCCCTCATCCGGAACCGTCGGTCAATGTGCGTTTAGTTGCGAAAGCCAGATGCCCCTAACAATTTTACAGGACTCGTCCTTCGCATGGGCCGCGTGCACGAGCGCCTCGCGGATGGCACGTGGCGAGATTTTTTCATGGTCCTCACAGACCACGACGTTGCCTTTTATAATGCGGCGCCATCCAAGTCCGAGGACCTTCGACATGCTGTCACAGCCTATCCACTTCTTGCCGTTCGCTACGTCTCTGGCCATCGCAAGGTTGATCCTCAAAGCACGGTGCGTGACGGGTCTTTATAACCAGCTGTGAGCAAATGCAAAACAGCCATGTTTGTGTTCAATCGGCAGCTATCCTGACCTCTCACGCGTGTTCTTAGCCACTGGATCAGCGTGAAGCCGAGGAAGGCTGCTTTTTCTTGCGCCTGCCTAATGGACTCCGCCATTACCTTTCGGCTGGTCCGTTCTTTGCTGCGAGTCCTTCGATCTTGCCTTCTTATTGGGTTTGCTGACCGAGACTTCAAGAACCCCTGATCAAACATGCTGTTTTGGTTTTGGTTTTGTTTTCCCTCGATCCATTGCCTCCATAACCTCAGGCTCCAAGGCTTGTGAACGTGCATGGGCTACTTTGTTTCAACAACGCTGCGATCATGCTGTTCGGCTCGTCGGGGTGAGGCACTCGCAAGGATTCTATACGTAACCCGCTCTAGCTCTTCTTGGTCGCGCGCATCCTTAACCTTTCTGCCTGTTGTAACCTTTTGACGGAGCAGAGCATCTCGTACAGCGCTTTTTTTCAGGGCGAGGAGGTTGCACTCACCCTCAATTGGATCACAGGACTGTGGCTCAACAACGACACTCGTGGCAACGTGAGGCCTCTCTCACCCTCTCTACTCAGTATGCAATGACTCACGCATCGTGCTAACATTTATCGCTGTGGTGCACGTCTGCCGTGGCTCCTACAGAAGACCATGCTATGGCATCACCCGTTCGCCCATCTCAAAGCGACAGCCGATGAAGCCAGTACGCGAACCCTGGAGCTGGACTTTGGAACTCGGGGAGGGCGCCAGCGCTTGCAGGTTGAAAATCCAGGCATGGTGGTCTTTGTCATTGGCAGTTTCTTGGGCTGCCATGTTCGCAGTCGTCAACAACTGCAGGACAATGGGCTTTTGGCCATGTGAAGCACCTCCTTTGCAACGGCCGTGATGCTTTGTCATTGGATGTTTTAATTTTTGATGCTTTGTCATTGGATGTTTTAGTTTTTGACTGTCATTTTTTGGTTTTTTTCTCCCTTCCCTTTTGCACATTCGGACCTTGCAGTCAAGGCGTGCCAACTTCGGCGAGATAATCCGGTTGTGTGGCAACTTCTTAATCTCCTGGACATGTGCTGTGCGAGCGAGGTGAATGCTTATTCAATTACATATGCTGTATCTCTCCTGATGGTGGGACTCAAGATTGAGGTTTGCAGTTGTCACAGGTATGCCTCTACAAGTCCTCAAAATCCTCGTCTGTCAGCTGATACTCGCCCAGTTCAAACTCAGCTTCATTGACTGGGTGCAAGCGGCGTTCCAGGTCGCGAACTGCCGACACGGACAAGACCAACTTGTCGTGCTTGAGAATGTTGTACACGTGGGCACCTGTCCAACGAGGGCAAGAAGGAGAAATGGGTCAAAACACGCATTTTGAACGATTGGAACAGAATCAGTCGACCAGTGACACCAAGGCACACTCGCAGTGGGTCAAGCACTCACCGGCAGCTGACGTAGCGTGGAAGGCAGGCATGTTACGGCAGGCCCACTTCAGGTTCATGCTGTCTTCATCATGACTATGTCAAATAGGCGAACACCAAGGGGGGGGGGGGTCAGAAATAAGGCACGTGCAAGATTGGGGGCAATGATGGCTTGACAGCATAAGCTGAGCTGGGCTGGGCTGGGCCGAGCTGGCCGTACCCATAAACAAACAAGGCCGATTCCAGACGATGTTGCGCAGCAATTTCGGCCAGGCTCTGAGCAGATGTTAGCAAATCATAGAGGGTGAAACAGAATGGTGATGAGCCGATCATGTAAAGTTGGAGCGACAGATTGCGATCATACGAGACTGGCTTGGGAGTGAGGCAACCCACGCAATGTAAATGCATTCCCCCCCACCCCCCTCCAAACAAAAAAAAAAATTTACGACGCACCTTGGTCTTGAGCGTGGGCAGAACCAGATCATCGACGATGACTAGATCATTCTGTTGGTAGCGGGTGGAGATGGCAACGCGAACGCCCTTTTGGCGCACTTTGCGCGGCAGCTTTTGTGACCAGTCGCGAGGAATGGGACCGTGCACTACACCACCACCACGCCAGTTGGGTACGCGGATGCTGCCAGTTCGCGCGCGACCCGTGCCCTTCTGGGGATGGGGCTTGCTGGAAAGAATGGAGCCAATCAAGAATTGAATGAATACATCAACAGGAGAAGAACAGGCAAAAGAGCCTGAAAGGTCAAAACTGATGCGGGCTTGGCGAGGTGGATGCCGACAAGAGTTGCGAGGCGTAGGACGCACCGGCCGCCACCACGAACTTCACCCCGAGTCTTGGTCTTGGCATTGCCCTGAGACAACAACCCAGATGTGAATGGTAAAATGCCAACGCGCAGCATGACAAGTCGTGCGAAAAGCAAGTGGAGTTGGTAAAGTGTTTGGTATGGGTGCGGGCTGGCAAGCTTACCTTTCGCCACAGGGCGCGCTGCCAAACGACGACGCGATGCATAATATCGACACGGATTTCTTCACCAAATACAGTGGGGTCCAATTCCATGACGCCAACCTATGCGAACATGAGCCAGATGATGTGGGCAGGCAATGGCAGGCAATTGGGCATGATGAGTAGGCCAAAGGTATCGGCAATCAAGACGAAGAGTGGGGCGAGCACCGGCGAGTCGCATACGCGATGGGCATTGGGAAAAGAGTTGATCCATGCTTGCAATGAGGGTGAGCTCATGGGCGCAATATCTTCTTCAGCAAAAGAGGCTGAAGTGACCGGTTGGGCCAAGCCGCGAGCTGCAGGGCAAGAGGGGAGGTAGCCGAGGAAGGAGGTTGGTGAAAGGGGAGAACCCAGGGTGCAGGGTGGTGGAACCGGGTATATGGACGTACTGGCCAGCACCAACGGAGCAGCTAGACGTGGCGCAGCTTGCTTTGCAAGAGCGGAGTTTACCGCATGCAATTGACGGGCTTGTGGCCGCACCACCTCCTGGCTCACGCAGCACGAACGGCACAATCAAACAGTGAGAACGGCGAGGTAAGATGCAAGCGCGAGTGTGTCAATGTGAGAGTGTGAATGTGTACGCATGTGTGAGTTTGATAAACTTTTGGGTGTGCTGTTGAGCGATGAAAGCGCTGAAAACTTGTTCTGAGCGTGAGTCAACGCCAGACGCCAGAGCCCGGGCGCCCGAGTCAAGACGGGTTTCCCGACCTGAGCACGACGCAGCATCATCCGGACGAACGCCATCGTGGCGGCCGAGGTACTGCGTAAAACACTTGTTTTCAACATATGTAAATGTCATACTTTTCTCTCTCTCTCTCTCTCTCTCTCTCTCTCTCTCTCTGCTCTGCTCTGCTGCTTATGCCTATCTTTTGCTTTCCACTCTCTGGTGTTTGTGTTGGTGTTGGTGTTGTTTTAAGGAAGAAGAGGAGGATGGTCGGGGCCGAGTGGCACCTGAAGGGTGATTTTGTGGCTGGGGCGGGCCGGGGGTTGACGGTGGAGGAGTGCTTGAACCTTGATTTGCGGCAGATAGCAGAGCCCGTTGTGACAGATGACGTGCCCAAGGTGGGACCGGGCGTTTTGCCAACCCCATTCGTTGCTCAGGTATGTGGTTGCAGTCAGCTGTTTTTGCCGCGAGCTGGGTGCTTGTGGCAGGCACAAAGCAATGTCCAGCAGCTGGGGGAAGATCCAAGCCAGGGCCAAGGATGTGGCGGCTTGCGACATTTGGACGGCGGGATATGCTTTTTGGGGCTGCGATGAACAGCGCTCATACATTATCGTAACCGCTGCGCTACTGTTGTCGATGCCACAGGTGGTGTCAGTGAGCAACGCTTCGGCTCCAGCCATCAATCAGGATAGCCAGGGCGCCCCTCGGATGCTCAAGGTGGTCCTGACCGATGGAAAGCGCAAGTTTACGGGTGTGGAGTCTGCGCCCTTGTCTGCTTTGTCGCGCAAGACCAATCCGGGTACCAAAATTCTGCTCACCGAGTCCAACTTGCCCATTTTCAACAACATCGTACTCCTGAACCCATCCAACTGCCGCGTCCTTGGGGGTCACGTACCTGAACTTGTGGAGCGCTGGGCGATGCAGGTCAAACTTGCTGAGCACCAACGCTCACATGCTGTCCGCGATGCCAGCTACCCTGTTTTCTTACCCTTTTCTGCGGTAAGCGCCTTTTAAACCATTGTTTCTTTTTTTGTCTCTCTCTCTCTCTCTCTCTCTCTCTCTCTCTCTCTCTCTCTCTCTGTGCACTCCAACGCCCATACCCAAGCTGCCGCCCCACGCCTCATCGTCATTATGACCGTGTGTTCAGGCCAACCTAAAAGCTCTCAAAACAAGTAAAACACCCCAGGCAAAGCCAGCTGTGGCTGATGTGACTGAGGATTCAACCAAGGGTGATTCTCGGGATGATCGCGAGCGATTGTCAACTACGCAAGACTCCAAGCATGTCATCAAGTCGCTGCAGCAAGCCACTACATCACTGGAATCTCTCAAGCTCCAGCATGAAGCCAAGCAGGAGGCTCGGCGCGAAGCTCGAATGCAGAAGCGCCGTGGTCGCCGACGACATGGTGATGACGAAGTCTTTGAAGACGACCCCAACACGATTACGCTCGAGCAATTGCAGCAACGTCGTGCTCAGCAGCAGCAGCTTCCCAAGCAGGGCTCGGTCCCATCACCTGCCCAGGAGGGTGCACAACCTGGAAGCACGCGGCCTTCAGCTGAGGTTGTCGCCTGGCGCCAGCAGCTGGCAGGCATGGGTTTTGCAGCTGACAGCATTGCGACGGCTTTGGCCACATGCGACACTTTTGATGCTTGCTTGGAAAGCCTCCTGCAGGGGCTTGCTGGCCAAGCAGACCAGGCGCATCCTAGTGCCCAAGTGACCTCTCATGGAAGAGCAGACCGTGCTTCGGACTTGACGCGGGGAACTAACCAACGGCGTGAGGAGCGGCCGCAGGGCCACGAGCGAGCGAATGCCACACACAAGGGTGCCAAGCACGGGTCTCGAAGCGAGGGTGCAGCAGAGCCAACTGCACGCTCTAATGACAGTCGCCGTTCAACCTCTGCACGGGGTCACAAAGATCGCCGTCAAACAAAGACTCAAGATCAGCAAGGCTCGAGGCCCAAGCGACACGACCCATCAGCGCGCCAGGAGGCAACCGAGCGTTCAAACACGCGGCACGCGACACAGGCACAATACCAGCCCCCTGCCTCCCGGACTCAGACAACTCATTCATCCGGATCAAAGCGACAACAACAGCAGCAGCAGCAGCAGCAGCTACCAGCGCCTTCTCAAAGCCTCAAGCCCTCCCACACGGGAGCGAGCAAAGAAAAGGGCAAACATGCCAAGCAAGCCGCTCGCCATGCGAACTCTGCCGTGGCAAGTGCACCTCAATTGCCCGCACCAGCCTTGACCCTGCCGTCTCCTTCGCCTGCTGTGGTGGTTCAACTGCGCGACGGATCGTCCGGCCCATCTGACGACGGCCTCTCACTGGGCCGGCCCCTAAGTGCTAGTGGTCGAGGTCGAAGTCGGGGTGCGAAAGCAGAAGGTCGCGGCGGTCGCGGACGTGGCGGATCTTCGCGCCGGTCGGTGCGCCAATGACCCATTCATAATAAACCATCCACTCCCGATCAGATCGTTGCTCTTTGACCCATACTCCACGCGCTCTCGAGCTGAATTGACGGTCTTGCCAGTGCCATTTTGTATTCCTTTTCTCTATTAAATTTTTTATTTTTTTCGTTTCTTGAACATAAGGAGTTGGTGTGCTTTGTTTTTTCTGCACACGAATAACGCGATTTGAGACGCTCAAAAGCCTCGCGCGTTTCTCTGCTCCTCCAGCCTCCAGGAAACAGCAGCAACCTTGTTGGTGGCGCTGCGCTCTCGTCCGAGCGCGTCTTGGTGCGCTTGTCGGGACGTGAACTGTAGTTGGAGGGTGTCTCACAAGCAACGTTGGCTCGCTGTGGTTCGAGCCAACAGAGCATGCCGGCTGGCTGCCACGGCAAGCCTGGCGATCTTGCCTGATCAAGCTTGAAGCGCACAGCGCGCAGCAACAGCTGTACCTGCACTGCGCAAGGAGAGACGCAAGCGGGGTCCTGGCACCGCTGCTTGTCACAGGTGTACGGGCTGGTCCAGTTGCGCGCGCAGGTGCATGCACCGTCAGCATGGCCTACACAGAGCCTGAGGCTATGCCCTTATTCGGCGAAGACAGTGCGCATGTATGACCTTGCTCGATCCTTAACTTTCGGCCCGAGCATCTCCTCTCTCGAACTCATGTCCACCGTTTGATCCTCGTGTAGGTCCGTTTGCTCGACATCTTATACGGCGTCGCTTCCTTCATTGCCACCATGGTACGCGTGATTCAGACCGGAACTCGTGAGGTGAATCAGCTGCTCTTGTGCCCTGCTCTCATCGGACGCCTGTATCCTGGGAATCCATCCAGACGGCCGTGGTCATCACCATTATCCGGGGACAAACCAAGCCACTGCATTATTTCTTTGGCGCTGCCATCGTGGCCATTGCTATTCCACATTGGCTCTTGGTATGCTTGACACCCTGCTCTGCTGCAGCCCTGGACCATTACTTGCACTCCAACAAGCTGACTCGCGTCTCGTGCTTTGGCCCACCACGACACGTTGCTGACGTGTGTGTGTGTTGACCTCTTGTGTCTTCTTTAGGTCATTTGGTTTCGGCGTGGTGACTTGGATCCGCGCATCCGCTACATCAACTTGGCCATGTGCCTTGGTCTGGTCGCCCTGTCCGTGTGCGCCATTTTGTACGCCACCGAGTAACGCGATAACATCTACCATGCCCTGGAACGCTCGCTACCTTACAAGGGTTGTGACCATGCACAATTCTTCTGGTGTGCGAGTGCGTTGTGTCTAAACGTGAAGCAGACCACTTGAAGTCTGTGGATGGCTAGGAATAGAACAACTATGAACAACCTCATCCTTGGGCCGTCCCGTCCGCAATGACTCTTCTCGCTGATGATTCGTAGCTCTAGGCATTATCCTGCCATTGCTTTATTGCTGCTGCAGACCGCTTCTGATCTGTCGAGCCCTTGTAATCATCATCTCAGAGGCCCCGACGCATGCGTGCCCCCCGACTTTGTTTTCAGCGTTGATCTGAAACTAGAGAGAGGGGCCTTGGCAAGGGATCGACTATATCATAGGTTAAGGGAGGGCCTGCCAGAAACGAAGTGTGCGGGGTTGTCTTTCATGTCTCTCGAGCAGAATAAGAACAAAAAAAAAAAAAGGGAGAAGAAAGATAAAGAATACACTGGACAACTCACACGTGCAAAAAAAACAAAAACGATACGTGGATACTACGACCCAGGTCCTACAGTAGTAACGGTGCGCTGCGCCCAGGCCCTCGAAGAGTGGTTGGCGAAAACAACAGAGTGTTGAAAGAAAAAAGTAGAAGGAGCGGCGTCACAAAACTTAGCACCAATGGAGCATGCAATCCATGGTGAGTTGCAAGTGGGCCAGCCACTCATGAAGCGCATCCTATCAACGTGAAGCGACCGGTGAGCTGGCTATCTCTGAGCACAAAGAGGGAGATGGCGACAGCGCGCGCCCGACAAAGCTGAGGCTGACAAACCTTGGTATCGGTGCTCAGGCGCCAGGCCACCTCAACATGGTTGCCATCCAGGAGAGCCTGCTGGCCCTTGATGTCAAAGGTGTTGGCTCGTGCACATTGTGTGCGATCAGTCTTGGCGATATGAACCTCCCGTTGCAGCAGCAAGCTCATGTCCAAGGCTCGCTAGAGTCAGTTGTCAAAAGCGAAGATAATGACGACAATGATGATGAGCATAGAACAAACAGCAAGAGAGGGCGGCGGAGAACACGAGAGTAAAGCATGCCCAAGCGCGGTGTTTAAGTACTTACCAACTCCTCAGTGCAATCTGTGTCCTTGTAGACGCGCAGGTATGCGTCAATCAAACGACAGTACGTGCGACGCCACTCAACGCCATCACGGATGGTCAGGTGGCCTTCGTAGCTCGGCAAGCTCAGAGTGTCAAGACGATGAGAGATGGAGATTTGCTCCGTCAGAGGGAAGCCCTGGCTATGAACCTCAAGGCGCAATTCGTGACTGTTGGCGGTGCGAGCGGTCAGCTTGCACTCGGCGGCGAGGCGAAAGCCACGACCCTCAGACCAGTGTGCCTGGGGCGCCGATGGCTGGCGTTGGCGGGGATGGCGGGTGCCGTCGGCCAGGCAGTCCATGACAAACTGTTTCATGCGCGCCAGCTTGCGAGGCGTGGCAGCCTTGAGCTTGCGCAGAGCTCGCTTGGGAGTGCTGAGCTTGAGATCAGGCTCGCACACGAGCTGATACATGAAGAACTCGCACGCGATTTCATAGGCAGAGGTCACGTTGGTAAACCGGGCCGGCGTGTGCAGCTTGATGCGATCAGTGCCTTGTTCAAAACGAACCATCTCTGTGGCCCACACTTGATTCTGGTAGGAGAGAACAGCAAAAATGAAGAACTTGCTATGCTCCGGTGCCTCAATGTCAGACCAATAAATAAGGGGCAGCTCAATGTTTTTGATGCAAAGGTCACGGGCGGCTGGGTGCACAGGCTCATCCCAGCTTGCACTGTGCTCGCGGCGCTCCTGCTCAATCTGTAGCTTGGCACGGGCAACCTCGTGCAGACGGGTCATATACATGATCTGAATGCCACGCGCCTCCGTGTCACTGCCCAAAAGAACTTTGTTAAGGCCATCAATCTCCTTGTTCAGCTTCTGCAGATCGTTGGCCATGTCGACCATGTTCTGAGGCCGCCACTCAAACTGCGTTTTGGTTGAGCGAAAGGATGGCGAGAGGACCACGTCCTGAAGCTTGCCTCGGTTTTGCGGTGTACGAGCATGCGCAGCGTGGGGCCGACGGGGGGTGCAGTACACGTCCGTAGACAAATACGTGTTGTCTTTGCCTGAGTGCTGGGTGTTGGCGTTGATCTCTTGATGGCTGCCGGTGCGCGCGGGCGATCCGGCACGGTGCTTGTAGGCACTGGGCATTCGAGGGGGGCTCAAAAGCTCACCCATGGCCAGATCGTACTCGGGAGCAGCTTTGTCGCTATCTTCAGTCTCGTGATAGCTGGGCATGCCCTCCACCGACACGGGCATGGCCTCGCCACGACAGGCAGGCTCAAACAGGTTGTCGTCCTCATCGCTGCTATTATCAGCCTCTTCGAGGGACTGGCCGCTCTGTTCGTTGAGCTGTTGCAGGTTGAACTGGGCCACGGTTGCAGCGCGGGGGCGCATCGAGTCTGTGCGGTGCAACTTGAATGACGCCGATGGCGACATGGTAGCATCCAGGAGAGCGTCCGACGTGCTCAGGTCCAAGTGCTGATTGTGAGCTACTGGATCAGCTTGGGGGGACAATGCCTGTGCCCTTTCGTTGGCGGCCACCATGGTGTTGTAGCGCGAGTGCACTGGAGTGGCAATGTAGCTGTGCTCGTGGGCATAAACTCGCTCGTGATCGAGGTACGACACAGATCGAGAGGGCCCAGTGGAATGGTCGGCCTCTGGCACTGCGTCAGGTGCGGCCATGCTTGCCTCAGCCTCCGCTGCGTTCATGATCTCCAAGTAAGCATCTTCTTCCGCTTGCTCGGGACCCTGAGGCTGGTTTTCGGTGTCTGGATCAGTCGACGACTCGCCCATCAGCATGTGCAGCATCATTGCAGCAGCAGCGTCAGTCGAGTCGCGTGGCTTGCTGGGGGGCGCGGCCCGTGCCGAGGGCTTGGGCGCGGCCCGTGCCGAGGGCTTGGGCGCGGGCTTGGGCGCGGGCTTGGGCGCGGGCTTGGGCGCACTCTGAGTGGGATTAGCCAGCGAGACTGGCCGGGCTTTTGCAGCAACAGGAGGAGCAGCAAAGGGATCGTTGCTCTTCGTGGCCACAACTTCGGACATGGGGCGTGGCGCCGCCACGGGAGCCTTGCGGCGCTGGGGTTTCGTGGGAGGTGCAGAAGTTGCCATGTTAGGCTGAGAAGAAGTCTTGAGAGCCCGCTGGGCACGCTATCGGGACGTGGCACAAGCGCAAGACATGCGCGGTCAGCATGTGCAGGCCATAATGCCGTGAAAACCCAGCCCAAACTCGCGGCTTGTTGGTCGCTGTCGGTGGTCTTTATCAATGACCAGTACCTGTCTTCACAATCAACTGGCTCCAGCCCCTAACTGCAAGCAAATCCTGGGCGCGCGCTGCTGCATTGCTGCTCGAGTCCCGACCCCATATCACTCCGCTTGCAATCAAGACTTACCCGCGCGGCACGCTCGCGGGCGGCCTCCTCCTGCTGCTGAAGCAGGGCATCCATGGCCAAGGTTCGTAAAGTACCAAAGTAAAGTTGTTCTTTCACCAAAAGAGGTGCAGATCTGCGTTGAGCACTGCCCTTGAGCAGGACAATTCAAGCTGCGCGGAGGGCTCTATATCAGATCAGAAGAGGAAAAAATGCGCCCGATGTGGCCGCGCGCGGGGTTGATGTGTAACAAATCAAATTTGGGCGGCAAAAGCTACAACACTTTCCACCGATATTTTTGTAAATGTGTATCGCTAAAAAACACCTCTAAAGCTATACACAAATTCATGGCCCAAGCAACCAAGTTCAGCGCAAATTTTCTCTGACGTTTTTTTTTTTTTTTCTGATTTTTTTTTTTTTCTGATTTTTGAGTTTTGTTGTTTGTGGGGGTGTGTGACCACAGCAGGCACAAGACCACAGCAGGCACAAGACGCGGCGCGAGTGACAACGGCGACGACAACGGCAGGAGGCAGCGGGCTGGATCTACCCGGACCAAGGTCTTGGCACTTTTTGTGGTGTGCATCAGACCGCAAAGTGGACGGTTTTGGATCGTAGGAGTACATCTGGGACGCATGCCCAGAGGATTGGTCGTGTAGGGTGAAAGACCAAACGAGGAGGGGAAGCACGGCGGTCAGCAGCCTCCGCCAAGGCAACCCGTCGCCTTGATACAGTGTTTGGCATCTGAGGGTGTTCAGAGTGGCCAGAGTAGATATACCTTCTTAATCCTCATCAGACCAAAGGCATGCCTCCGACATTTGCCACGACCTCCTCGGATGCCAAGAAAACGATTGTCGTCTCGGGCGCCAAGCGCGAACTCTTCAACCTCAGCCATGGCTTAAAGCAGTTTCAGCGAAAGCTCAAGTCCAACTGGAAGCTTGTGGCGTACGTACTCTTTCGACAACACCCTTGGAAATTGCCCCCGCATGCCGTTGCATCGCCGAAGCAATGCGTGCCGCTCTGACTTTCGTGTTTTCGGCTTGAGGAACTGCTGTCACAAACTAGCCACGACTCACACTCTTTTCTTTGTCTTTGTCTTTGCTTGGGCGGCAGGCTGAAGGATCAGTTGGTTCCAGAAAAGCTTGAAGATGCACACACGGTCATCTTCATGGGCCCACGCGACAAGTTTTCTGCCGCCGAGGTCTGATCTTCATCCCGCGCTCCGACGCCTGAACGAGCGTTGGCATGAAGGACGCAACCAGACTCACACCATCTTTGTTTGTTGTTTATTTGTTTGGTTGTGTTTCGGCAGTTTGATGTGTTGCGACAATACCTGGACGGCGGTGGCTCTGTCCTGATGCTACTTGGAGAAGGAGGAGAAACAAAACTCAATACAAACGTCAATTTCCTCCTCGAAGAGTACGGTATCATGGTCAACAACGGTACGCAGCCAACTGCAAACATATCCCACAAATGGCCCAGGCAGACGCATCGTGCTGATCAGCATGCTAACGCTTTGGGCTTGTGTGGCCAATGTCGCGGTAGACGCGGTGCTGCGCTCATCGTACTACAAGTACCACCATCCCAAGGAATGCCTGGTCACCAACGGCATCCTGAATCGGTGCGCCCATGAACCGTCAAATTGCCCGTGCTGCTTGCTTGCCATACCTCTCATATGAAAATCTGCTTGCTGTCGTGAAAACGGTGGTGTTGCCTCGAACAGCGAACTCAACCGGGCGGCTGGCAAGTTTGTTCCCAACGTCACGGGCGCGCCCAATGCCGCAGCGGCGGACAGGTATGCTTGATTGGTCTTGGTCGTGTTGTCCAGGAGGCTGGCATCAAAAGTGCTGTGGCCCAAAACGCTGATGGATGCAGCGCCCCGTGCTGCCATCGGATTCAACATGGACGCCTGTGTCGATTCACGGGCATGCTCTCTTCGATGCGCCGCTCTCTGCTGTGCATGGGTGCAGCTGCATCAAGTATCTATATCCATTTGGAGCCACCTTGACGGTCCAGCAACCCGCAGTGCCGGTTCTCTCCTCGGGCACTGTTTCAATCCCTCTGAATCGCCCTACTGGTGCCTTTTACGAATCCAATGTATGAAGTCGTTTGTGGACCTGCTTGTCACTCGACTGGATTCGATGATGGCGCTTCTTGTCTCACACGCATGGTCTGCTTTGGCAGGTTCGACCAGGCAAGCTTGCCGTCCTGGGCTCGTGCCACATTTTCAGTGACGAGTATTTTGACAAGGCATGTGACATGCCTGCCATGCCTGCGCGTGGACATGATCCCGCTCTTGAATCGCACTTCACTCATTACGCTTGGTATTGGTGCAGGAAGAAAACCCATTGCTGCTGGACGTCTTGCTGCAGTGGCTTACCACCGATGACATTTCTCTGAATCACATTGATGCCGAAGACCCAGAGGTGGCGGAATACAACCAGATTCCCCACATTGCCAAGCTGGCAGAGCAACCTCGTGGATGTCTACAAGACAGCGATGACGTGCCGCGTGATTTTACCCAGCTCTTTGAACTGGAAACGTTTCAGATTGATGCCAGCGCCGTACCTGCGGCCGTGCGCGCTTACGCGGACATGAGCGTTCCCCACGAGCCTCTCAAGTTGATTCACCCCCAGTTTGAGACACCGCAGCCGCCCCTGCGACCGGCCGTCTTTGCGCCGACATTCCGCGAGCTGGGTCCGCCAGCTCTGGATCTGTTCGACTTGGATGAAGCCTTCTCTTCCGAGGTGGTTCGCATGAACCAACTGACCAACAAGTGTACGTGGCGCGCTCTTCCTCATTCTCGCCGCTGTCCTGTCCAGTTGTCCTTTTAGCCTCTCACGCGTCGCTTGCCTGCGCTCTTCCTACTCCTCCATGGGGACAGGCACGGATGACGATTTGGAATACTTTGTGCGTGAATGTGGTGACATTCTTGGCGTGTCCCACCGCCTGGAGAGCGACAAGCGCGATGGCAAGCACATTTTGGAATACGTCATGCGGCAACTCGTCAACTTTAAGAAAAGCACGCAAAGCTGAGAAAGTTTTCGCATCTACCCTCTTTGCCTGGGGCACGGTGTTGCCGTGGAGAGCAAGAGCATAGCCTGTGCTTGATGTGACAGCTGATAAGCCTGCTTGCTTTGGCTTTCCGCTCTCAACGGGCTTGGGGCTGGATCGCACGACAGGCGCAGGGCGCCAATAGTTGTGTGCTATTGACCAACGTTTTTCGCTTGTTGTATTTTTGTTTATCTCCGTTTGTTAATCCACTCAAAAGCGCATTTTGGCCTGCACCATCATGAATCCCTAAGGCACAAAAAAAAAAACGCTTGACGGAGGGCAAGGTTCCCGTGAACAGCCTGCCTCCTTCACCTCCCGTGTTCAGCCGTCATAGAACAACAACAACAACAACGAAAACAAACGCACGCACCACAACAAGGCGCAAACCCAAGCTGATTCAGCATCTGGGTGAGGTCATTAACCTTACAATAATCAACACTAACTATAATAGGTGACCTTATCGACTCTGCACAAACAGCGATATGATCTACAATAACCCTCATTTCTTCTTCCTTTGCAAACATTTTGGTCAGTGATCACAGTAACATTTGGTCGCTGCTGCGGTGGTTGTTGAGCCAGCGACAACGGCGGTGGGCGACGGCAGCGGTCGCGTCGAGTGCCTGATACTGTTCGAGCGATCGTGGGACGAACCACGTCGTTGGGCGTGACGGGCCTTTGCACATCTGATTCGGCTTGAACACGAACGCAGGCCTTCGCTGCCAGCAGATGCCCGTCCTCTATCGCTGACGTGTGCCGGCAGCAGAAGTTTGGGTCCGGTCGGACGTGAAGCACAGGTACGCCCCCCACCCCCTACGCCCTAATCGGGCTCCCTCTCCCGCCCAAAAACCAAAAAAAAAAGGAAAGCTCGAGCTGCACAGGCTGTCTAAACCCCCCTTTGCTAGCATGAATTTGCTGAACGCTGGTGGCAAATTGCTGCATAACATTTTCCCCACTTGCTTGTCCTTCCCGGCCAGCTCATCTTGATTTGTGTACGATATTATTAAATTTGGCTACAATAGCTTCGCCCGACTAACTGAGATAGCGGGAACGCGTCTTCCTTGCACGGATTGCCATCACCTTGGAGCACCAGCCAAAAGAGTCACGCAACCTTCCCAACTTAACCTTTGGATCTTTCAAAGCTGTTGCATTCAACACCCAGGGCGCCGGCTCGGTCATTCGCGAAACCAGCGGGATGGCTGCCCCCATGGGTGGGCCCGTGCCTCTTGAGCCCCCCAACAATGATACTGTGAATAGTGCGGCTGCTTTCGCCGCTGATTACGACTGGGAGCTCAAAGGTAATGCCCCTCAAACAGAACGTGCTCAATCACACACCACCCTTGCCACCGACTGTGGGTTCCGCGAACGACATCGGCCTCTGTTTTTCTGATGACGCCGCTCGTTCCCCTAGTTATCAAGTCTCAACTCAAGGCTCTCAACTCTCGTACCAATAAGAAAGTGGACCAGCTTCGAGACTTTTCAGAGTTTTTCGTCAAGCAGGTAATCCTGGGCTGTCCAGCCTCGCAGCCTGTTCTTCGCATCAAACGGCATATCCCCTTATCACTGCTTGCGTAGGCCGAGATTGAGCTGCAGTATGCCAAGCAATTGGAGCTGCTTTACTCCAAGTATCAAAAGCCAAGGGCGGAGCGAGGTGCTGTCGCCAATCTGCTACGGTATGTGGCTTCCTTGCTCGTCAACCCAGATTCGCCCTGGCTTCTTAGACTTCTTCCGGCAAGATTCCGGCCCATCTAATGCCCACCCTGCTTTTGTCCGTCTAGTCGGCCGAGCACTGCTGATGGTGAAGAAGACGCACACTCCATGTTGTATGTTCAATCTTGATGCAGCACCAAACCCGCACGGCCAGCAGCAAAACGTATAGATCCTAACCGATCGGCTATCCCTTGAACGTAGCTTTGACTCCAACAGCGTGGGAACTGTGGCAGATGCCTGGAATGTCTTGTTGGAGCAAACCCGCAAGCGGTCCGAGTCACGCCAGCGTTTTGCCAACAACCTCATGGATGAAATGCGAGTAAGCATTTCGTGCTACCCATGATCGGTTGTTTATTTTTCAAAACTTAGCCTGACCCTGGGTTGATTCGGCTTGGCATTCACCGCACGCCTTGGCTTTGTCTGGCGCACAGCAACGCCTCGAGGTCCTGGAGCGTGAGACTGTCACCACTTCGAAACGCTGCCTTGAGCTGGGATCCAACCTCCACGTAGGCCGGGTTTTTTTGGTTCTTTGTTTTGTTTTTCGTCTGCCAAAAGAGAGAGCGGTCTGCTCGGCGCGCTTTTGCCGTGAATAATAGTCCTTGGTCCTTCTCCCGCCCCACAACGCTTCCTCATTTATAGTTTGAGCTGAGCCGACAGTTCAGGACCGTGGATGAGTGTTTGAAGACGTATCAAAGCTCGGCGAGCAAGTATATTCGCGCCGAAGGCGAGCTTGACAAAGCACAAGAAAAGGGCAATCTGAAACGCAAAGAGAAGGTGGGGTGAATTCCGGCCTCGTTCTTCCGTTTTGCTTCATCTTGCTTTTAAGCTTTCTGCCTCGGACATTTTCTTTCCCATACCAAGGCAGTCCTCGCTTTGACTGAATCTCGCTTGTGCCACACCTTCCTTCTTCTATCATGCCTTGCTCATTCTTTTGGTCTGCGGCGTGTGAAAATTTGACAGATCAAGGATAAGGTGACGGCCTCAGATCGCAAGGTCGTAGCGGCTTTGAACGACTATGTTCTGAGCCTACAGGGTGCCAACGCCTACCGCCACCGCTACTACCAAACGGAGGTGGCTAGTCTTCTTGATACCATGGATTTGCACTATCACGATTCGGTCAAGTACATGTTCCAACTCTACCGTGACCTGTCTATGCAGGTCAGTCAGTGCACGCATGGCCGGCTGGTTTTTTTTTTTTTTTTTTTTTTTTTTTTTTTTTTTTTTTTTTTTTTTTTTGGGGGGGTGTGTTTGTTTGTTTGTTTTTTGTGCCCACCTAACCTTTTGCGACACGATTGCACCGTCCGTGTGTCCATGGCTTGTGCCATGTATGTTTATTAGGCTGAAGCCGTCGTGGGTAAAAGCATTACCGTGGTCCAGGAAGCAGCAGAGGCCATCGTTCCTGCCAAGGAGAAAGCCCAATTTTTTCAAGAGAACAATTATGTGTTTGTGAAGGTGACCGATTTTGCATTCATTCCTTGTCGTGACCAAGATGAGGTGAGTATCGCCCCCTCATCCGCTGCTTCCCCTAAAAACGGACGAAATCCCACGTGCCTGGGCTTTGGTCTGTTCGGCCCCGCCTCTTCATCTTGTCGCCCTCCCCTCTCTCCCCTTTGTCTCAGAACGCTACTCTGGTTTCCAATGACGACACACGCAAGGATCTAGTGTCAAAGTACAGCGACCTGGAATCACAGTTGACAAAGCTCGACAAGCAAATTGGCAAGGAGCGTGAAACCCTCAACACGATTCTTCAGCTTCGCAAAGACATTGGCTCCAAAATCATGTACCAGGACGATGGAACGCCAAAATCTGTGCAAAACTCCAATATGTATGCCGATGCCTATGGCCGAGTGGCCCTCAAAAAGTGCTCGCGTGCTGTCATTGCCTCCCAACTCGCTCTTATGGGTCGAGTTTTGGGCGATCAAGTTCCCTCAAGTGTGGACCCTCAGCAACTCATCGGTACGAGGCTCAAGGCTGCCCGCGTGTGTTTCTTGCCGTTGCTAAACAAGGCGTGTGTGACATGCCTCATGCTCATGCCTACCCCCTTTTAACACCTGTAGCCACAGAGGATGACGCGAACCCCCTGCCACAGCCGGATCCCGAGGCTGTGCAGCTGGCCGAGTCCAACTTGATGGAGGTAGGCTGCAAACGCAAGCGACCAAACCTCACATTTCAAACACCACCTTTTGTCTTATTTTCCTGCACCATGCTGAATCGTCAAAAGCTGGCAAGCCACCGCTTTCATTGCCCATGCTTTTGTTCACGCTGCCTCCTGTCCTTGACTATCATAGCATCGCCGCAAGTCAATGTCCTCTGGTATGCGGTAAGCCAGCTTCGCCAAGCACTGCTTTTTCCTGCATATCTTCAAACCCTGCATATGTGTGGCGAAGATGTTTATCTTGTATTCCTTCATGATCTTGGTGCACTCGTTTGATATCGTCCTTTCTCTAGAAAATTTTTGCCAGGAGGCTCAGACAAGGCGTTGATGTCGGGTATGGGCGAAGACAGCGATGACGGGTACGTTCAACCACGTTGTGCTTCCACCGCGATCCTCGCGCTCAAAATCAATACCATTCATGTGCAACCCCAGGGAAACGACCTCTCAAGATGGCACTGTGCCCGTGGATGCTTTATCGCTGCAACCTCAGCCCAACACGGCACATGAAGGTACATGAGCGTCGTACACACCCCTCCCCAAGTATTTTGGAGCATTCTCTGTCATCGGCCTTGATTGCTGCGCCACATCGCCTCACAAACGGATGTGATACTTGATTGCACCTTACCAGATGCCCAGTCAATCGCCTCAGCACCCCCAACACAGTCACGCTCTGATTCCGGCCGTCGCAAGGCCCCCGGGCCGCCACCAGTTGTTGCGGGGCGTGGCCCGGGCACGCGTCGTACCAAAAAGCCAGATCGACCACCAGAGCCTGCCCTGAAGGCGGGAACTCAGCCTACCCGCCGAAAACCTCCCAAACCCCGCCGTCCAGCTGGCCCAGGCGAAGCGTCTGCACCCAGTACCGCCAGTCCTGTGGGACCGCTCTTTGGTGCCAACTTGGTACTGCTCTCCGAGCAACTCGGTGGCAGTGTTCCAAGCATTGTGCCCAGCTGCATTGCCGCCCTCGAGACCCTTGGTCTTGACAGTGAGGGTCTCTTTCGAGTTCCTGGCTCTGGCAGTCAGGTGCGTTTTTCCTCGCTTGCCCAGCGCGACCCTGACGCATTGAATTCTGACGCATCAATGGTCCTCGGAGACGGAATGGCGTTGGAGTGCCTCACTTTGCCTCTGTTGCTCATCCACTAGATCGACACCCTCAAGTCAGCCTATGATGCCGGGCAGGACCTCTTAGCAGATGGGTCCATACCCGAAGGCATTCATGCTGATGCTATTGCCGGATGCTTGAAACTCTTCTTGCGGCAGCTGGCAGATCCCGTGATGACCCAACAGCACTACTCGACGCTCGTCAAGGTCAGCATGAAGCTCGCATGGTGGACTCGCATCTTATCTTGGGCCGTGATCGTGTGCGATTGTTCTCATACTCTGTTGTTGCATCAGATTGGCAACATGGCAGGCCGGGATGCACGTTTGCAGGCCCTACGTGCTGCCGTTGAGCGGCTGTTGCCCCCTGCACATAGCCAAGTGCTAGCCCTTATCATGCCCTTTTTGAAACGAGTAGCTGCACACGCCAATGTCAACAAAATGAGCGTGAGCAATCTGGCCATGGTCTTCGGTCCCACCATCATGCCAGCACCCAAAGATGACATGGGAGCGATGCTCCGCGATGCCACTGCCATCAACACACTGACTAGCGAAATGATAGAGTACTCCGAGTACATTTTTGCGAAATTTGTCCCTAGCTCTAGCTCAGCGCCCACCGCCGCGGCGACGATTGACGCAAGCCCGCTAGAACCAAAACATGAGACGCCCACTTCGGCAGCAGCCGTATCCGACGAATCGAAAAGCCCGGTGCCTTCGACCAAAGCGCCACAGACTCAAGCGCCAGAGAAGAAGGCAGTAAGCGAACCCCCCGTGCCGACAGGGCCCCCACCTGCTGCTCCAGCTACAGGCAACACCGCTGTGGCATCAGCACCGGCACCTGCACCAGCACCAGCATCGACATCGACATCGGTTGCTGCTCCAGGATCCACGCAAGCACCTACCCTAAAACTTGGTGAGAGTGAGGACAGCGACCTCCCTGACGATTTGCCTTTTCCTCCAGACGAGGATCTCGGCTTTTTCCAGAATATTCAGTACGCCGTGGCCAAGCACGATTACGAAGCTCGGAACGACACTGAATTGTCCTTTAAGCGGGGAGATCGTCTCAAAATCTTTGACCAGCCTGACTTGAGCTGGTGGACTGGAGAGCTCAATGGTCGCGAAGGCTTCATTGCTGCTGCTTATGTGACGTTGGAAGAAGCTGGTGACGACGCTAATCTCGATGACACGGTCACCTCGGCCGACGGCTTTAACATCTCAGGCACGGACCTTGCCAGCACGCCCGCCAAGAGCGAATCGGTTGCTGCAGACACAACCAACTCTACATTGGACGACACGCTTGATAACTTAGGATTTCCTCCCGAGTCACCCACGGTGGGGTCATCAGTTCCTTTTAAAAGACGAGATAGCACGGCGTCCAACTTTTCCCGCACCTCCTCTTTTGGCCCTAGCTTTGCGCCGCCACTGCCCCCGAGTAACTCAAGCTCCAGCCTGAGTCTTGACTTGCCACCCCCACCACCCTTCCCAGCAGATTTTGACCTGCCTCCGCCACCTGCGCCTTCGTCCGGTTTGTCATTGACACCACTGCCTGGGCTCGCTTAATACTCTTGATTTACTGACATGCTTCTCCCCTGCTGCTTTTTCCTTTTTTGCCCACCACAGCCGACGATATGGATGATAGCTTTCTTGATTTGCCGCCTCCCCCGCCACCGGCTCCGCCCGCCGATGATACAGAGGCCTAAACGATGATCGGTTGCTCGGTCCAGACTTGATTGATGATTTCTTTTTGTTTTAACCTTTGAGCCCTGATAGCCGGGAGCTCATAAAGCAATGCCTATGCGTGTGTATTTGATCGCCTTAAACTTTGGCTTTGTTCTGCCAACATCTTGATGGGATAGTCATCTTTCTTCGATTGGCCATCTTGACCACATACATTCGACACAAACAGCTTTCAAAATCATGAGAAAAGATCGGTCAAAATTAACTACGCACAACATGCACACACCCAGGATTTCGCGAGAAATCCGTCCTATCATCATTGTGAAGAAATGACAGAGCTCAACTCTGATGCTCAATGTGCCATTGCTGTCTGAGAAGACCGCTGCTCTGCGTGACCAAGCTGGTTGCGGCGTGGCATGATACAAGCAAACAGTTGGCCCAACTGGACATGACCACGAGCTGACTTGTTCAGCATGTTGCTTAAAGTCTCAGACGCATTCATGCACTCAGCAAACAAGGTAATATATTGGACGTCCTTCTTCTCCTGACCCAATCCACCCACTGGCGCTTCCAGAATTGTGCGAGCTTCCTCACGCTCGGTTTTATCAATCTGAAATCACAATTAACGTGTGATGACAAACGATGATTAGCCTTAGCCTTCACCCGCACAATGCGACAGGAAAACAAGCAGGCGCTTGGAACGAACCTGCTGAAGTGCATGTTCCACATCAAACAAGTTTCTGAAGTAGCAGAGCTGCGTGTACAGCTGCTTATCAGAGTAGACCTGAAAAGGTTCAAGGACAGAAACGTGTGGCGTGTGAGAGCGACGACATCACCCCACCCACAAACCACAATGATCGAGACCGCACCTGTTGCAAGGTTCCGCGGCAGCTAGGGTCCAAGCAACGCCGGCCCAACACGGAGAGGTCACGTGTCTCGCGATGCCCGCGAGGGCAACCAGCGTCATCTGAGATACATGTTGGAGGCATGTGCCAGATATACAAACGGTCAGCCCATGTCTTTATCAAAGCGTCGCGCAAGCTGTTCACCATCTCCACACGCCCTTGTCACCAATCAAGCGTATCTGAAAGGAAACGAGAAAAACAGGCATGGTCCTCGTACCGCAGATGAGGGCGGCGTCATAGTATCTCGCGATATACTTGCGCGCTTCCAGTTGCATCAGGTTGCTCAGGTAAACCGGCTCGAAGCTTGCGGTGCACTCAGCATTGGGACACAGCAGGCCGCATTGGCGCACGCCATCCTTCATGCGGAATACACCCGGTAGGTCGGTGCGATGACCACACTTTCGGCATGTCACCGTCAGCGGTTCGGCCGTCTTGAAGCGCTCCTCGTCTGAGAGTTGTGTTGAGAGAACCATGGTCATATCCGTATCGACATCGGTGACCTCATAAGCGCGCTTGAATGTTGTTGTGTCGAGCCCCAAGCACTCAGCAATCTAGCCAGGAACAAGCGCACACACGGTGTCAGCCGTGATCAGACCTTCTTGCTAGTCTTGGTGGCAGTCCACTCAAGAGGAGCCCTCGCAGAATTGCGAGAGAAAATGCGGCAAGTGCAGCCGCAATTCTTAGATGCTAAGCGGTCCCTGCGCGGCTGAAGGGTGTACCTTGACATTGTCGGTGCCCTCGATGGGCTCCAAGAGGCGGCTCACGACAGGGTGCACCTGGCTCTTCAGATAGTACTCGTAATCGATCTTCAAATGCTCATTTTTGCGAAGCTCATCGGGATGATAGCCGCGTTGCCTGTTGCGAACGAGGTGATGTGGCCGATCAGCGCCAAGGCAATGGCACCACGGTCAGGCTGAGGGAGTGAGGGTCAAAAACAGCGGTGGCAGGCATAAGATCAGACTCACGTGGCGCCATTGCTCGTGCCGTCTTCACAGACGATGTAGGGAATGGTATCGTGCATGCGCACGCTCTTGCCGGCGGCTTTCATACGCAAGGCCACTTGTACGTGAGGCAAGGCTTTGGCATCTCCGTAGGCACTTGGGTCCTTGGTCAGCGACTTGAAAATGATGAACTTTTCCAAGGGCACCTTGTTCTCTGTTCGCACATCCTCGGACACCTGACGCAGATGCTCGTGGCATGTTTCCACCAAACTCTCGGTGGAATCTTGTTCTTGGTTGAGCACTTGATTCAAGATCCAGTTGCCTGCATCCGCGGCCAGGGCCGACCAATCACGGCGTACAATATCCAGACCCTGCGTGGAGCACATACATACATACATACAAAAACAAACAACAAGAAAGAGGAAGAAAAAAACAGTACAAGGATCAGAGAAGCGGAGGAAGCAGCATTGCTTTAAGGTTGCGAAACGCGTGCGTGCGTGCGCACATGCAGCCTCTCTTGATCTTAGGTGCGCCGATGACCATGCTCACCTTCACTTCTTTGGTTAACGTGACTTTGCCCTTGGACATGTCCATCATAAGGGCAGCATATTTCTTCTTTTTCAGCAGCAGCATGGTTTTGTAAATGCCATCAAGGTCAATCTCCAGCTCTGAGTACAGCGAGTTGACCTCCTTCTTCACCTACGAGTCCAATAAGGGAGGCAACCCCTGGTTGAGGCAACCTCTCTGATTTCTAAAGCAGAACTGGAAGTGGAGGGGCGCACCTGGTTGGCCAAAGTCACGGCTTCGCTGTAATCAGTGCACCGGGAATTGACCATGATCGAATCCGTGTCACCTGTAAATGCGCCAATCGCTCGCTATCAAGGAGCGCAAGAGATAACCCGAGTTTAACAATCTGAAGATTGGCTGGCATACCGTAGATGACCTCCAGACCCAACTTGTCCTGTGTCAGATCCACCGTCTTTTGCAGAATTTCACGTCCCTTGCTCGTAACCAAAGCTGCAATGGCTTTGGCATAAAATCGAGAACCAGTGAAGCCCAAGCAGCCGTACATGCTGTTGGCTGTCAGCTTCAAGGCCTGTTCATAAATACAAAGGAAAAGCATGGCAGCGGTATCAACACTTGGTACACAAGATTGGGGGGCTGGCAGATAGAATTGCATGCACGAGACGAGCATCAAAGGCCCAACGCAGAAAGCAACGCCCACCTTTTGACGAATATCATATTCGGCAAGCTTGCTTGCATCTGCTTCAGATTTGATCAAGGCCTTGACCTACCAACATTCAAGAGATGGAGGAGGAGTGGGGGGAGAAGGGGAAAAAAAGCTTTCATCAGCCCAAACCAATGGCGTGGACCTGTGCATGCCCCATCCATCCTGCCGAACCTGACGACGCTTTGCGATGAGTGTGCGCAAGAGGTGAGGAAGCACACCACGGGGCAAGGCTGAGTCTGGAACCTAGAAGAGGCGAAGGAATTCGCAAACAAGTCAGAGCAATCGGATGATGAGGCATGTTGAGGCACTAGCAAAAGTTGAATCGGATTGAGGGCAAGAGCATTGGCAACAGACCTCAGCGATTGCGTCTTCTTCTTCGCTTGACTTGGGCTGACCGTCGTTGCGGCCCACAGTGGTGAAGCACAGATTGTATTCTTGGATAATGGAAGGATACAGCGAGTTGAAATCAAGAAGCAAAATCAACTTGTCGTAAAAGCCCTAATGAATGCACGAATTGGAGCCATCTGATGAGCTGTGTTTGCCCGCTTGAGTTGCAATAGCACAAGGACAAAGCGCTTGAGCAAGCAAACGGATGCACCAGACCCCCACCTTTTTGGGCTCGAGCACGAGGCCGCCGGAATACGCGGGCTTGCGACGGCTTGAGGTCGACTCCGTCTGCCAAGAAGGCACAAGCAACAAAGACGTTTAAGAATTGAGACTTTTGACGCCGAGTTGTGAGAAGGCAAACGCACAAGCGAATGCCCAATATCAATGAGGCTGTTGCCAAAACACACCGGCTCGTCTGCCAAGTTGTCGGCTTTCTTTCCTTGCTTGCTATTTTTGATAGCTTGCTTCTCAGCCCACGTTGGCTTGTCGGGCACGATGTACTTGCGACGATGGAACTCGTGACAGAGAAGAAACTAAACAAAGATGTTGAGTAAGCCGATGTGAGCAATTCCACGGCCTCTTCCTCCGCTTGCTGGCTGTACCATACACCGAGCCGAAAGAAACGCCATCAAACCTCATTGCGATCAGAACGGCCACGAGATAGGGTTCGCGACATCAAGCCACCTGTAATGCTATTGACAAGATGGTCATTGAAGGTTCAAGAAAAAGTTAAAAAAAAAATAAAAAGAAAGAAAGAAAGAAAGAAAGCCAGTCAAGTTTGGATCATGCGCAACCCCAGTCCCCTCAGTATGAGTATTTGTACGCATCAGGGAGGGAGGCGCCTTATGCCAAAACATACTTTGTAATTTGCTTCATCAAGGGCAGCACATTGAGCTTGAACATGAGGGACAAAATGAGGTAGGCATCTCGTTCAACATGGTCCACCAATTTCAACAAGCTTTGAGTGTTGCTAATTTGTTGGAGCATGAACATGGTCTGAGATAGCTTGGAGCTGGCAGGCGAAATTGCAGGCGGGGCTTTGGTCTCATGGCAGTATGAATAGATCAATCGCAGGTGTAGGTTGAACATACCTGTACAACTTGGGCAAGGCATCCTGCTCAATTTCCTCGCGCTTGGCGGCAAGCTGGCAGGAGGCGAAGATGGCAAACGTGAAAGTCGGTGCGAGCGGCGATGGGTGATCATCAAAAGAAGAGGAAATTGGAGCTGCGATGATGACTGATGCGATGTACCTGTGATTGAGTAAGGGCCGTCAAATCGTAGCTGACTTGACGAATGAGCTCGCGTGATGATGTCTGCATGTCCATCACAAGGCGACCGGCCAAGAGATCTCGCTCCATGGCCACGTTGCTTTGAAGTCCAATTCCACTCTTGAGATTGGGCAAAACGGTGCGATGCAAGCGGCCAATACGCGACCAATGCGGAATGCGCAGCTCCTTGATGCTGTGATGTTTGAGGATTTGCGGAGCCAGGATGAGAATGGAGATACGGAGTGGTTTCTCGATGAAGAACAACTCAGCTTGTTTGCGCACCGATGCAAGAGCACATCCAGATCAAAGCCAAAGATATTGTGGCCCACAATGACATCCGGGTCAATCTTTTGAAGCTGTGTGATGAAGATACAGAAATCGGCATGAGGCAATTTGGAAGACTTGCTGTTGAGCCAAAAGTCGAAACAAACCTTGACCAGGAAATGAGAGATCAAGGCACGCTCATTAGGCAGCGTCGTCACGCTAAAAACCCACGTCGAGATTGAGCACAAGGAACACCGATCAGTTTGTTTGTTTGTTTTCAACACACATCTCGAGGCGGGGGGCCATTCGGACAGGGAGACTGACCTGCGCTTTTGCTGCTGCAGCTTGACAGCAAAATCCAAGGGAAAAGGGTTATCACCAAGTTTGCGGATATTGGTGATCTGGGACAGTTGTTCAGTGGGCTTGCTCGTATTCCCGTCCAGCTGCACCTCCTGGTGTACTAGCCCCGTCATGGCCAAGATCTGTATCCAGATGGATGGCCAAACCAAGGCACCATGGTGAGCACTCCGCCACGACATCGAGACGCTCGAGTCTCAAACCCATATCAAAGAGTGAATGCAAAGTCGCACCTCGTGCATGTGCGTCTTGTGATTAAGAATGGTCTGGAGAGAAAGGGCCATGACCGTGAGAGGCGGGGCAGCCGGGGGGTCCTCAACCTTGCTGATGCTCTTGGGGTCGACTGCGAGAGCCTCCAGTTTGCACCAAGAGATATTCTTGGTCGCACCCTTGACATTCTTGATGCGCAGCCAGCAAGGCCCCATCAGGTCGCGCTTCATCAGAAAGCGCTCCAGAGGCGAGATGTTGGTGCCAAAGACTACACGCAATGTCATTGCCATGGTTATGAGCCTCAACAAGTATATGTGACCGCAAGTTGAATAGCCTTGTTGGAAAAAAAAAGCACAGATAAAAACAGACAACTTGCTGTGCGACAATGATCAGTCGTACCATGACTGAATGTCTGGCCAGAGAGATCACCGGGCAGCGCGGGCAAGGCTGGTAGAGTGCAAATCAAGCATGACGAGTGAGAGACGTGGTGAAACAATGCAAAAAGCACAAAATGTGAGCCGGGTGCGACGCTGAGCTGTCAGTGCAAGGACCTACTGCCGCTGTATTTGATTTTGAGCACATCCACCTCCTCGGGGACATCGGTTTTGTCAAAGGCATATTTGCGTTTCACGGGCTTGCTGAGGAATGGGTTGATCTTGTAGCGGCTCATGATTTGACCCATCTCCTCATAAACATCAGCCATGCTCACCGCCTCATTCTAGCACCGTTGTATAGCAAGGCGTTGTTGAGCCACTGTTAATTTACGGTGACGCGGGATGCATGCGCCAGCTCCATACCGTCTCAACCCCCTCGCGATCGAGGCGAAGGCGGCGAGGGACCACAAAAATGTTGCGCTCCAGGTTTGCCACGGTCAAACAGCAGCTGATGTAGGTTTCACTCTCGGGATGATAGACCTGGGACGAACAAAACCAAACCCCCAATTTGATGTGAGCAAAGATGGCATATGCGACTGCCATCGACGCGTTGCCTGACCTTTCCAAAAAGGTAAATGGATCCATCGCCACAATTGCGTGAGACCTCAAAGGCATCCAGCCAGTACATGTGCAAGACCTGAACACGGACGCGGCCAGGAAAGATGACCGATGCCAGGTAAGAACTAGGAGTGTGGTATTCAGCGACAATCTAGGGCCTTTGCAATCATGCTTGAAGCGCAATTGCTGATACCCACCTCCTCGCCTGATTCCAAAGTGTCGAGGGGCAACTTGGTGCTGTCCACCTGCACATGTTATTCAACGTTCAGGTCGCCGAGGCAAAACAAAAGGCAATGGCATTGGATTGGCTCAGCTCAGCAGACAGGAAGGTGGACAAGCTCTGAACATACCTTGATTTCAGCAATGGTCTCAGCTGGCTCAGCGTTGGGACGAGCTTTGTGCCAGTCCGTGGTATCATCGGCAACCTTGCTCCCGCTTACTTTGAGGTAGCCGGGCTCTATGCGACGCGAGTCACAGAGATTGGGTTGAATTCAAGCTGAAACGGAACAAATCTCAGCAAGCCCCATTCAAGGAGCTGCGAAATCTCTGCCTCTAGCTGTGAACGGAAGAAGGTGCCATGAAGTATTGAGTTGGAGGCACGTACCGGCATCATCCTCTTCTTCATCGTCTGAGACATCTACCGTCGCCACTGCCACGACCTTGCGCGTTTTAGGGGAAGTTCTGTCAAGGAGATGACAAAGGATCGTGAGCCAAGCCGAGGGGCCATGGTAGGTTATTGCACCTGATTCTGAGCTGCACCCCCGTGCAGCGACGTGGAAAAAATGCAGAACATACTCGTCACGAACGACGGAATCGGTGGCCTTGGAGCGTTTTGCCGGTGAGGCGGGCTCTGGTACGGAGACGCTGGTAGCACGGTCGCCTTCACTTGGTTCCAACTTTGGTGGCTGAGCTGCAGCTGAGGGTGCGTCAAAGTCAGCGCCGTCGCTGTCACCATCGGGATGCTCAGCTGCTGGTGGCTGCACTCGCAAGGCACGCTTGGTGACGGTGGGCGAGCTGGGCGGTGAAAGGTCATCGGCCAGATCCGCCTCAGGGCCAGGCTTGGCGGTGCTAGCAAGTCGCAACTGGCCGTCCTCTGCAAGTGGCTCATCCTCAAGCTCCTCTTGTTTAAAGATATTGAAGACAGCGGCCTGGGCTTCGGATTGGCCGCCAAAGAGTGCAAGCTGTTTCATCGAGCTAAGGCAGAAGGAAAACAATGAATGTGAGGTCGACTGTTTTGCTGACTCGTGCAGACCATGTTCGTGCCAATGTACGCGCTAGCGCACCGCTTGTTCTTGCGACCGCGGCGAAGGACACCTTGGGCACCTTGACTTTGTTCGGACTTGGCCTCGGCCATAACCTCTGCCAACAAGGCATCTTCTGAAGTGGCAGTGTCGGCCTGGAGCACGTGTCATGACCGGAGCATGGGGATAAGAGCAGCGATTGAAAAGAACAAGCACGTTTGAGAGGAGATACCTCATTGAAGCTGAGAGGTTAAGGGGGGGGGGGTGGGGCACTCACCTCGCCACGCTTGATGACAGCAGCGCCAAGCCGACTCCCTTTGCCACCAGTGAAGAGCGAATTTACGCGACGCTTGGGCGCTACATGTGGTTCACAAGCGACACAATACGGAGAGATGGCGAATCAATCAGGTAAAAAGCAGATGGAAATCGAGTCTTGACATGATGCACGAGGGCAAGGTCTTCAAAGCCTACCCAGCTTGCGACGACGCACACCACCGGCAGCATGGCCCGGTGCTCGGCGGCGAGCTGCAGGCACAAACAGAGTCGTGAGTGGAAAAAAGGGCCGAGCTGTGCTTGTCATCTGTTTTGTTGGTGAAACGAGGATGAACAAGGGGAGGAACAGGATGCAAGTCGGGCCAACCTCGCGAAGCAGCCGAGCTATCGCCATCGATGAAGTCTTCCTCTTCAAAAAAATCATGACCATCGTCGTAGTAGCCGCCGTAATCGCCTGATTCGTCAGCCACAACGAAATCAGCTTCAGCCAGGCGTTGTTGGCGCAAAAAGTCGTAATCGTCTTGATCAATCTATGATCGGACGTGAATGGGTCAGGGCTTTAGTCAAGCGTGGCTCAAGGAAATGCAGAGAAAAGGAGCAACTGCACCTCTTCGTAAAACTCTTCGACAGCTTCGGCCTTGAGATAGGCGTCGCGACCACCCTGTGTAGTTGAACTGGGGATGAGACAAGGCATGCAATTGCCAAAGCTAAACGGGCGAAGGCGCGGGAAGCGTCATACCTTGAGAATATCCTTGACCGAGTTGCTTTTGGCACGATTGCGGCGAGACCGTTGACCGTATGCCGAAGAGTCTGTTGCAAATGGAATGACCAGCACATGAGACAGAAATCGGAACAAAAAGAAGTGGGAAGGGGGAAAGAAGCCGCCAAAAAGAGATGACCAAATGCTGGCTGGTCAAAGGATTCGAGCAAATGGCAGCCTGGAATCCGTCGTACCTAGCTCCAACAAGCCGCGCTCAGCGGCATCCAGGGCGTCGTAAGGCGCGTCATTGCCCTGATCTTCAGCCATGGCAATGGTGGCCAACAATGGCCAAAAACAGGAACACGCCGATCAACACAGCCAACGCCAGGCACCACGATGCACCACGATGCACCAGGCGAGAAGCTGTTGAATCGGAGGGGATGCCCCGCCAAAAAAAAAAAAAATACAGTCGGCGCCTTTTTTATTTTTTTTCCGCGAGAACCACAAACTGTAACGGTCGCATCGGGATCGCGAACTTTCTAAATTGTTTTGGTGATATTTTTTCTGGTTGAATTATTGTAACTTTTTGGATGCTGATAAACGCAGTGGGCGAATGCAGTGAAGGGTTCCTGGACTGCCCGCAAAATGTGTGGCTGGCGTCAAATGGCAGCCAGGAGCCAGGCTCCAGCCGCTGAAGCAGATCGTACCTTGGAGCTGGTAGCTTTTGTGACTTGAAGCCTGTGTAGAAGAAGTCCGTGTAGAAGAAGCCCGTGCTGAGTCTGCCCATCTCCGCAGCGTGCCTCGGAGCAGATGGGTCTTGCCTAATAGATGACGTGGTGCCAAAGCCCACACACACACACACACACACACTGACACACAGCAAAGTAAAGGGATCCATCATCACTCATATTTTTCATTTTTAACAAGGTTTGTGAAAGATGATGGCGGCGGGGGGAGGCAGGACGCGAGGGAGATGATGGTCACTGACGTCCCTTCGGTGTTACCCACCTCTCTCTCTCCCTCTCTGTGTCTGGCTTGACGTGCTAGTGGGGGTTGGCAATGAGCGGTTGCTGATGCAGATTGATGGGCCCTCTAACGGGCTGGGCAGAAGGGGGCAGCACAGGCACGACAGTTACGGCTGGGACTCACTGGCAGGTCGTCGCCTTTCCCCGTGTCTGCTTTCCGCTTTTAGGACGAAAAATGGCGCGCAAGATTCTGGTCACCGGCGGCGCCGGCTACATCGGCACCCATACCTGCATTGAGCTCATCGCGGCTGGGTTTGAGGTGATCATTGTGGACAATCTCATCAACGCCTCGCGAGGTGAGGAGCCTCGCTTTTCTGATCAGAAGAGCCTGTTGCCTGCTCTCATCTGATGCTGCCGTGCATTTTACTTTGCTGTCACTCCGCTCACGGCTCGGCTCGTGGCGCTCCTCTGCTCTCCAGTGGCGGTGGAGCGCGTGGAAGAGATCGTGGGCCAGAAAATCACATTTCTTGAGATCGACTTGCTGGACAAGGAGGCCATCGACAAGGTGTTTGCAGAGCATGAGTTCTTTGCCGTGATCCATTTTGCTGGCCTCAAGGCCGTGGGTGAGTCGACGCAAAAGCCCTGGCTCTACTACCACAACAACATCACTGGCACCCTGAACCTGCTTGATTCCATGAAGCAACACAAGTGCTTCAACCTCGTCTTCTCGTCCTCGGCTACCGTGTACGGCGACCCAAAGTATCTGCCCCTCGATGAGAAGCACCCCGTTGGTGCCTGCACCAACCCCTATGGCAAGACAAAGTACTTCATCGAGGAGATGTGCCGGGACATGGCCAAGGCCGATAGCCAATGGAACATTGTTCTTCTGCGCTACTTCAACCCGATTGGAGCTCATGCCTCCGGTCGCATCGGCGAAGACCCTCAGGGCATCCCCAACAACCTTCTCCCCTTTGTAGCGCAGGTACGGCCACCTTACGGGCTCAAAGTCGCTCCTCGGGGTATGCCTCAAGACTCACCTTATCCTACCTTATCCTTACCGACCGCCACCATCCCTGCTCGCCCTGTCTGCTGTGCCTGTGGAACAGGTCGCTGCCGGCCGCCGGCCGCACGTCAACGTTTTTGGCGATGACTACGATACACCCGATGGCACGGGCGTGCGCGACTACATCCACGTCGTCGATCTCGCTTTGGGCCACGTAGCCAGCCTGCGCAAGCTCGAGAAGCCCTGCGGCTGTGTCGTCTATAACTTGGGCACCGGCAAGGGCGTTTCTGTGCTTGAAATGATCAAGGCATTCGGGAAGGCGGCTGGTCGTGACATCCCCTACCAGATTGCCCCTCGCCGCCCTGGTGACATTGCCTCTTGCTATGCCGGTTCGTGCATCCCAGTGACACTGCACCCGTGTTTCTCTTGCGTGCGCGTCTTCCCACGGCAACAGAGTCGGGCCAATCCCACCGCATAGGCTATGCTCTTTGCCCATATATGTGCCACCTTGTCCCCCACTGACATTGCAAAACAATATGCACAGATGCCTCGGCAGCAAAGAAGGACCTGGATTGGGTCGCCACGCGTACCGTCGAACAGGTGCGTGACTGTGATGGTGCCCCAACGGCAGGAAGTGACAAGCCTAAAGGCCGAGCCTGATCACCCATGCCGCTCACCATCGCCCACGAACATGACGCCCATAGGCCTGCGAAGACTCGTGGCGCTGGCAATCAAACAATCCCAACGGCTTCAATGCTTAAACTGCAGTCCAAGGCGCCTCGCATTCTCATGTGGCCGTGGCTCCACGTTGCGACATGTCAATCTACATTGAATAGCGTTGTGCCAGTTCACAGCAGCCAGTTTATGATAACACAACAGCACCACCTTAATCTCCAATCAAGTTTGAGACAAAACACCGCCCCTTCTGGCTGACCCAACGACCATGGATGCGTGAGCATAGATCTATCAAATTGCTCGTTGCATGTTGTTGGATCAGTAAACAACGGGTCAAGCCGCGTTCTTTGTTTTGTTTTGTTTTGCTTTGCTATTTTCATGATCTTCGATTCTGATCCTGCAAAACAGTTTGGCATGCCACTTTGACAGACGTCCACACGAAACCAACAAGGGAGCTCGAGTCGTATCTAGCTACCTGTATCTTCAGCGCAGAGGCAGAGTGGAGGTTAGACTTGAGCATCCAGCTTCATGGCGAAATTACAGATTCCAGAAGCACCATCACCATCACCATCATCATCACCGCTCGCCTCGACAACAACAACGACCACTGTGCCGTCACCGGCGTTGGCTGTGCTGTTCCCAAGCAAAACTGATCCATGGGGCTATATCAAGATTGCTGGCACCGGTGCCTTGATGGGTTTGGGCTTTGCAACGGCACGCGGCCTCTTCCTAGCGTCTGCTAACTCCGGCGTTGCCCCAAGGCAGGCTTTTGCTGTTGGCTTTCGAACGACCGCGCGCCTATACGTGCCCGCGTTCGTACTGGTAGGCCTGGCCGACCACTACGCCATGCGCCGTGACAACCCGCGCAACCGCATCTGGGACACAACCTACGACGTTCCTTGAGCCACCTGCACCACCCTAGTGCACCATGACCTTGACCCTTTCGTTCTTTCTGCGCCTCGCAGTCTGGATGGATAAGCAGAAATAGCTTGGCTCGTGACGCTTCTTGACCACCACTTGTAATCGATCAGTAGTTTCTTAACCTTGTCCATCATCTCACCGCGTACACACCCACGCACCCACGCACCCGCAGCCACGGCCACCATCATTTCCCCTTATAACCATGGCCGGATCTCACACACACACACACACACACACACACACACACACACACACACACACAGATCGATTTGTCAGCACGCCAATTTACCGTTACAACGCACATTGTCAAGCGCTGGTGTTGCGCTGCGCGCTGTGTGGGGTGGCGGTCGTTTGATGGGCATAGAACGCGACAGCTTGAAGAGTTGTGGGGGTGGATTGATAGGTGTGATGGCGCCCTCTACGCGAAAGCGTGGGGTGGGCGCGACCGCCGCATCGACCCCACACAAGCGCACATTGCACACCTCATCGGCGGTCGACCTGGAAGGTCAGGCATTGACTAACAACCCACCTGCGACTGTGCATGCACCCCGACTCAACAACCCCGAACCCCACCCTCATTTCTAGAGCTGTGCCGCACTCGGCATGAGCTTTCTTCAAGTGCCTCATCAGCCATACAGCACGCGCTCATACAGTGGTATCACCAACACCAACGCGTGTTGCCTTGGCGGCAGCCATCGGTACGCAGGTCCGCTGAAAGCATGACGTACTGCCGCCCACCCCGCTCACTCTGAATCTGACGCAACAGGGTCGGCAGGGAGACGAGCGACCTGTCAGTCACGGTCAAGACTCAAATACCATGGCTTATGCCGTGTGGATCAGCGAGGTCATGTGCCAACAAACCCAGGTGCGGACCCATGGCTCCCCCCGCCAGCAGCTTACGCTCGTGCTCGCTCACACTCGCCCGTTGGCCATCGGCCTCGATAAGATCTCTGTGGTCACCGACTATTTTGAACGCTGGATTGCCAAATGGCCCACCGTTCAGGCGCTGGCGGCGGCTCAATTGTCAGACGTGCACCAGGCTTGGGCCGGCTTGGGCTACTATTCCCGCGCCACCCGATTGCACGAAGGTAGCACCCGCCCTTACCCGCACTTCGACCAGACAAAGGCGTCGTGAATGAAGTGAAGAGTCGGTGTTTCAGTACCCAACCTTACACCCCGCACCTTTCTTCCGCCTTGTCTTCGACTCAAACACCTCAACACGACACCAATAGCTGCACAATACATCGTGAATCAGCTGGATGGCTCTTTTCCGACGGTGGGTGCTTCCGAGCAATGACTTGCCCACTCAGCCGCCGTGCATTTCTTGCCGAATGACTCTTGCTTGCCGACTGATGAGCCGGATTGGCTCACACTAAGCCTGAACCATCCTCTGTAGACCAAAACCGAACTTCTCGCGCTGCCAGGTGCGGTAGTTGACCGAGTTCTCCGTCCTCCTTGACTTGTCATGAAGCTCGCCTGATCTTTTGCTGGCCGCCAGGCGTGGGTCCGTACACGGCTTCGGCCGTGGCCTCCATTGTGTTTGCCAAGCGCGTAGGGGTGGTGGACGGCAATGTCAATCGTGTCCTCAGCCGTCTCGGAGGCATCGCTGTGCCGCTAACACAAGATGCAGCCAAAAAGGTCTGAAAGTGATTGACGCAGTTGCTGAATGAGATTCTCTTGTATCTGACAGGCAACCTTGCTCAACGACCATATTGATGTGCGGGCATGTGTGCAGTGGATGTGGCGTCAGGCTGATACGCTCGCCGACCACGCAGCGCCGGGTCAGATCAATCAAGCCATGATGGAGCTGGGGGCCTTGATTTGCACCCCCAAGTCTCCACAATGCCACGCTTGCCCCTTGGCAGAACATTGCGTGGTCCATCGCTCCATCACTGGCCGTGCCAAATCCACAAAAACCAAGCCAGAGCCGACGGATACTGCATGCCCCTTGTGTCAAGGCGCAACACCGACGGGTAAGACAACAATGCCTCCACCCTGACTGCCGACTTTCGACTTCGTGGCAAGTGCATGCACTGATATACATTCGGTTCGTCAACCCTTGCCACGAGCACCAGACTATACTGCGTACCCTGCCAAGAAACCCAAGAAGGTGACACCGACACATCAAGTAGCCATTGCGGTGCTCCGCGTGGTCAGCGCCTCACCCGATGAACCAGATCGCATACTGTTGCAACGTCGGCCCAAGTCGGGCCTCATGGCCAACCTGTGGACGTTTCCTTATGTGGATCTGGATGAAACAAATTCAGAAGGCGGGATGGGCTCAAAACCAAGTTCCACCGCGCCAAAGTCGACATCGGTTGCCAAACCCTCACTGGCAAGCACGACTGAGGTTGCAACCCCCAATGAACGACAGGTCAGGGGTCGCACTCTTGTACCGCCATCCTCCCTCTTTGCCCATGTTAAGATGCATGTCATGCTGTGCTTTGAAGTGCAATGGGCCCTCACGCCGTGATGGTGCCGCATGACAGCTGCGAGCAGCGCTCGCACCGCATGTGTCACAGCTTTTGAACCTACGACCAGCCCTTCGCCCGACGACGGTCAAATGGTGCCTGGCGCCCAAGACCATCACCCACGTATTTTCGCATCTCAAACACGCGTACCACATCTTGGTCGGAGAGATACCCGCACCGGAATTCAAGACGGAGGAGGAAACAGATGGTTCGCCTTGGTCTTTGGTCGATGTCAATCAAGTTGAGACCACCCTCGTCTCGGCCAACATGGTCAAGGTACGCATTGTCTGGCCCTTGCACCCTTGGCTGGAAGCCTTGTTGTGACCAATGGCAAAGGTCTCATATGCTACCTCGTGCCTTTGACTCTTGCCTAAACGTTTGACTTCTCGGTGACAGGTATGGCGGGCCAGCCAAGGACAAACTTCCATGACGGGGGCCCGCAAGGGGCGACGCACGATTGAACGCCCCGTGGCCAAGTCGGGACAACGCACACTCCAAACCGTCTGGCGACAGGTGGTGAAGAAGGAAGAGTAACACGGCAGGGAGTGGCTGAAACAGGCAAGAAGAATCGATTAGAGCCCGAAACCCGCAGGCAACGAGAAAGACGTGAAAAATTGGCACCTGGATGAGACATGCCCTCAAGTCAAAGAAAAGGAGAAAATGAACAAAACAGTCCGCATGAAAGTGAAGAGGTCTGAAGCCAGGCACATGCCGCAGAAGTGATGAAAGAGAAAAGACAATGATACAAGCCATCAACAAGCTTAAGCCTCCTCTTCACCCTGAGCAAACAGCAGCAAGGTTAAACAAAAGACACGCCACATTTGAAATGATGCCAGAGGGCACAGCCCTCCACTGGTGGCTCAGGCGCAGACTAGTTTTTGGTCTGCGCAAGCTGGCTCTCGGCTGCTTCGAGCTGGCGGCGAAGCTGAATCTGTTGGTCTTGGTCCAGTTTATTCATGCGCTTGCGCTCTTGACGCTCCAAATCCTTCTTCACTCCCTCGCGCAGCGCCTATATATCAAGGTTTACCAGTCAAACACCCCACCATGAGCTCCATATCCTCGAGTCTGAATTCAACTTCTCGTAGCCCGTCACTCGCTCAAGCGAGGCCGTGATGCAACCGACTCATCAAAAAAGGCCTCGGCCCGCTCATAATTCATACCTGGCGCTCTTGGTCCTGATTGAAATGAACAAAAGCAATCATGCCCACTGCGAACACAACAGATGCCGCCAACGTCGACCATGCACGGCCCGAACCAGCCACTGCCGTCACCGCCATCTCTCCAGCTGCTCCTGAACCTCAAAATGGCACTTCACGTGCAACGGTTTCATGTGTGTGTGTGTGTGTGTGTGTGTGTGTGTGTGTGTGTGTGTGTGTGTGTCTTTGGGTTTTACTTAGGAGGGGTTGAGTGTATTTTACGCGACTGCGGACACGAAGGAGCGCGATGACGGTGGCAGCAGCAGCACGCGCAGCAGCGACAGGGGCGACGGGCATGGTGCCTTCCGCCCTTGTCTTTGGGGGCACGCGTGGCCTTGGTTTTGGTACTGTGTCTGAAACAGTCGCCGCTGCTTGAGCTACCCCAATTTTCCAGGCGCCCGCTACCCCCGCCCGCCGTGCTCACGCTAGACCCTCGTGATGGCAACACGTTCTCTAGCACTGGCGCGCTGGCTTGTCGATCAAGGACACCGGGTTACAAGTACGTCCGCTCATCGGTATGCTCTAGACTAGCTACAGTCCCCCACCTCTCATGGCACGGGCGTTGTGTGGCTGCCCCCTATTCACGCAGTTGCAGGCACAAGCACCGCCACCGTCAACCATGCCCTGGCCCGGCTCAACAGGTATCCATGCCGAGCTGCCTTCACCTTGCGCGCATCCGCCCGAGCCGCAGACTGACAGTCTCCGGGGTGCTTAATCAGTGACCATGTCCATGGTTTACCGGCCAACATCTGTGATCCAGCCCAAGTACGCCAGGCCTTTCAGGTGAGTGCACCACCCTCATACACTCGCCACCTCCCGCGGTAGCCCTCTCGACCTGACCTCGGCACTACCGACGAGTTTCTAGGAGCATAAGACACAGCTGGGTAGCTCGCCACAAGTCGTCGTGCAGGCAGCAGGAATAAGCATCGATGCCTTGCTGCTCCGTGCCCAAGAGGAGCAGATCCAGGCCCAACTCGACGTCAACCTGCGCGGCTCCATCCACGTCACCCAAGCTGCCCTCCGCGTGATGCAACCCCTACGAAGTGAGGTCGTCTAACCAGCCTTGTCCCCGTCCCCGTCGTTTTGGTATCCTTTTCATGGGCTTGCTCGTCCAAGTCGCCCCCGTCAAAGTCACGCCCTCGCGCATGCCTCGGCCAACAGATCAAGATTGTGCGCCTGCTCAAAGCTCACCCCATCGTCTTATACTAGATGGCCTCGTCGTTAACATCTCCAGCTGTGCGGCTCGTCATGCCCGAGTGGGTCAGAGCATTTATGCCGCCTCCAAGGCTGGTAAGTCTCTTCTTTTTTGTGTGCTGATCTTTCTTTGTATGCACGCTTATCAATGTCGGCTCAATGACTAGGCTTGGAGGCATTTACCCGAGTGGCTGCCCTTGAGGCAGCGCGAAGTGGTGTCCGAGTTAATTGTATAGCACCTGGATTTCTTGGTGTGTGCTTGCATCCTACCAGAAAATGTCGTTTTCTCTCTTTGACATTGCAAGTCTACAGGCTTCGCTCAGGCTTCTGCCCTTTGGCCGACATAGAAACGGACATGACCGCTCATTTGGACCGAACAGCGATCGCTACCGCCGTGCCTCTCAAGCGCCTGGGTCAGCCAGAAGACATCATACCCGTGCTAGAGGTACACAGATCCCGTATCCCTATGCGCTGCCTGTACACGCGCCTCTCGCTCGCTGACGAAGAGTCCGATTTAATTGCTACAGATGATGATGCGGACACCGTACATGACTGGGGAGACAGTGACGCTAGACGGTGGTCTCTCCATATCCGCTTGAAGACGGATTGCTTGTTTGCTAACTTGTTAGCGGTGACATTCAGGTGGGCTGATGATTGAGGCACAAAGCCGTGCTTCTTCCTAACTAATTCATTTCGTTCGCGGCGATGCATAAATGCGCCACCTTCAAGCCTTCAAAGAACAACGCCTTCTACGTGGGCAGATCAAGTATGGCGACCTGCAGCCGACAATAGACTTGCAAAGCGTGACGACGGCCGCTGCACCAGCGCAGCCGGTGCATCAAACTCTGCCACTCGTCCGTCCTCCAGCACCATCACCAAGTCGTAGCGCATGGCATTGTGCAAATTGTGTGCAATGCTGAGCACAGTGCTTTCCATCCCAAACAAGATGTCATGCACCAGCTATCAGCGAGACAAATACAACACACGCCGTCAGACATCATGACTCGCCTTTCCTGGCGCGGAAACAACAAAATGCTTCGCCTTTGCGACGACAAGAAGCTTCTTGCTAGTGTCCCAATCACCATGCATTTAAAACATGCAGTCAATACGTACACGATCCGATGATTCGTCGAGGGTAGACGTGATTTCATCACATAGTAAGACAGGCGCCGGGTTGTACAAGGCACGCGCCAAGCAAAGAAGCTGTTGCTCGCCAGCACTGAAGAGCTCACCCGTCTAGGGTTGCAGAGGGCCGGTCCCTCAAGCATTGAGCTCTGATCACCCCAGAAGCCAGAAGCAGCATGCGCGCCACCGCAAATAACCACAACAAAAAAAAGCCTGTAGCCTCAGCGGCCGGACCTACCTCAACGAGCTCCGTATCCAGCTGCCTGTCCAACAACCGGATAGCGTGCGCCATGCCCACTTGTTCGAGGATTGCCCACAGCCGTGCAACACTTGTGACCTCACTCTCCGGCACCTTGGTGCCCAGCATGTCGCTCAGATCGTCCAATGCTAGCCCGCGCCCTGTTCCACACACACACACACACACACACACACACACACACACACACCAGAGACATCAAGTTACGGCAGTTCGACTGCCTTGCATGCGGCTGACATGTGGAAACGTGCATGTTCGAAAATCACCTTGAGGAACGCCACTAGTCAGTGTGGCATCAGCTGGGCCCATCAAAATTTCACGAACAGTTTTTCCAAACAACATGGGGCGTTGAGGAATCAGATGCACCAAGTGCCGTAGCTGCACCAGCATCAGATCTTTGCAACAGGAAGACAGTGTAAGCCCTGGGCTCTACGCCTTATTGCAGCGACCGGTTTGCCTACAATGCCAAAAATCCACAAACCGCAAATGTCGAGATCGCCCACGCGAATATGACCCTCAAAAGGGTGAAAGCGCAAAAGGGTCGAGAATAGCGATGATTTGCCTGCCCCTGTTCGTCCAACACACAGAACCTGACGAGCATGCAACATGAGAACACGAGCCATAGATGGCTGACAAACCATAAGACCACAATTCTCCAACCTTTTTGCCAGGTGGGACAACCACGCTGATACCCTTCAAAACAGGTGGAAGAACAGAGCTATAACGCAAAACAACCTCTCGAAACTGCATCGTTGACGTGTCAAAAAAAGAAGTTGAGTACAATAGGGTAGGGCAAAGATGCGTCTCAAATTGGTGCTTGCCCTGGCCCCAACCCTGACCCTGGTGCCAGCAGCACATCAGCAGCGGCACAAACCTCCAAGGCCAATTGACGGGCTGCACGATGTGCTTGATAAACTCGCACGCTGGACGCAGCCTGGGCTGTGCGCAGCCATTGGCGTCGCTCACTTTCGCCCTATGGCCCCACATTCCAGTCAGAAAAGTCAATGGTGAAAGCCCAAGCCCGCAAAGCAGGAACATCAGATCGCGCAGCAAATTGGAAAGCCAACCTCATCATTTTCGGTGGGCTCGTCCAAGTATTGCCACGCCCGCTCAACAGCAACAAGCTCAATCTGAGAACAAAGCAAGTGTCAGTCCGATTGTACATACATGGTGCTTCTTCACAAGTTGGTGGTGGAGCAGGGATCAGCGTTGAAAGGCACATTGTCTCGCTCTCGTGAGGTGCATGGATCGGGCGCCAGCACCGCAACTAGTAAATGCCAAATATAGTGTCGACCGTACCTCTGTCTGAGCCACCTCTTTAAGAAACCAGCCCAACATTCCTGGCAGCTGCGTCACGTAGGTCAGAGCCAGGCCGACGCGACCGGCACTCAGCAGCCCCTGGCTGGTGGCATACACGGCCAAGACCGACGTGCCTAGCACAACCACGCTCCCCACAAGCTCCAGCCACACAGTCACCCATTGAGTGACGGCCCAGTTGTGCCAGGCACATTTGGTATTCTGATTGATGTGCAAGACATGTTCTCGCTGAAACGTAGCCTAAAGGGTGGAAGAACAAACAGCGACCCGTGAGAGAACAGGACGCCCATGGCGAGCCCATATCACCGAGGCACTGTCACCCACGTGCATGTCCAAAGCCTTGATCACGGGCAATCCTGACAGAAACTGAGTAAAGTTATTGATAATGGGCGTTCTTGATACAGACTCCATGCGCCTCAAGTCACGAGCCGTCCACCTAGATGCCAAACAATTGAGCCCATGCGCTCGGCAGACATGGTCGTCTTCCCCGTCTCAGTGCGCATTTTGATGCCCTCCCCCAAAGAACCTTTGCTTGAAAGAAGTCAAAAAGTATAGTCCTTTCCCCACATGAAGCACCATAACCATCACGCGACCCAACAGACCGATAGTGCTGTGCAATGTAGTAAAAAGGCCAGGCCAAGACAAGTACCAGCCCTAAAACGCTAGGCGCGGTCCATGCTACCACAACCAGCGTGGCCAGGAGATTCAGAGCCGTCTGAGAAAGGTAATTGAGTACATTGGGCACCTAGAAGAATGAAGCATCGCGCGCTGATGAGATAATTTGCTCTGAGAGCGAGTTCAGTCGAGATGACAATCATTCGTATCATGTTCCCTGTCTGATGACCATACCGCTTCGTCAATGGCAAGAATATCCTTGAGAAAACGATTCAAGATCTGGCCCTATGGAAGGTTGTGTGACCTATGAGAAAATCTTCTCGTTCACAGACAAGCAATGACTCGGCCCGCCTTACCACAGGCGTTTTGATGAAAAATAACATGGGAAACCATAGCACGCGACGGACAAGTTCGTCGTGTACTCGTCGCGATGCCTATGCAAAACGTGGACGATGGCTTCAATCAGTACATGCTTGAGCTGACTGAGTGAAATCAGCAGCGTGCCTTGGGGCATTTCTTTTGATGTGCAGAAAAAGAAAGGCTGGAAGCAAGCTCCCTGTACACGTACGTTGATGGTTCCTCGTACAAAAAGCAGACTGCGTGCCAAGTTGGTCAGACAAAGTCCCACGCCAGTGGCCAAGTAAACATTCACATAATAAAACTGCCGATCGGTCATTGAAACAGGTTAATGCAACAACAAAGATAGCAAATTTCGTTACGGTTTCTAAGCATCGGCGAGGCAGAAAGCTTGATACCTGCCCACTCGCCAGCACGTACCTCGGAGTGCTGCAGTGCCGTGTCCGACACCCACACAGATAGCCACCAATTGTTCACTACATTGCCCGCTGGATAAGCAAGCAAGGCCATGATCACTGCAGCTGCAAAGACGCGCGAGCCGTAGTGGCCAAAATAACTGCACATCAAGTGTCAGTTCTGAGCACAAACGCCCAACGAAAGCAATACAAAGACATGTGGCGCGGCGACTCACCCCTTCACAGTTTGCCATGCAATTTGCCCTGTTTCAGACGCTTCAGAAGCAACATCGCCTGTCCTCGCCGTGGCCTGATCGTCGTCAGTGTCGTTGAGGTCCTGTTCAGTCGGGCACGCAGATACACTGTGAGATTGGAAAGGCGCTTCGCTTCGTGACAAAGGATGACTTGAGCCACCAGCAGCGCAAACGTGGCCTGCAGGCAAAAACATCACCTCGTAATCCACAACGACCCAACTAAGGTTACGATCACGACCCGAGCGCAACAAATGAACTTCAACAGCATCAATGTCAGAGTCGTGGCGGGTATTAGACACGGGTTCCAATGCCGCATTGTGCGTGTGGGTGTGGCGGCGACGCCGAATAAGACGAGAATGCGATCGCCGAGACGAAGCCCGTGAGGAGATGGGGCTCTTGGCACCGGCGGTCGCGAAACGATGCGCCAGTCGGTGTGTGCTTTTCGAGTCTTCGCGCACCGTCTCCAGCGGTATGTCATTTTCCAGGTCGGCCTCCGCCTCCGCCTCCGTCTCTGTGCCGGAAGTGAGGTCGGGATAACTGGCCCAAATGCCCAATGAAGCAAGTTGATCGTATGTGCCTTGGGCCACCATGTTGCCCGTGGCGTCCAACACCACAATCAAGGAGACGTGGGGTGACTGGAGAACCTGACGCGAATGCGAAACCAGCACTCGCGTACTGTCTGCAAGATGGTGAAGGATGGCACGCTCAAAGACCTGCGCGGAGACGCGAGCATCCAGGCTGGCCAGCACATCATCCAGACAAATAATCTGTCGCTTGGCGTAAAGGACTTGACCACATGGCGTGTTCAAAATCATTGGTAAGTTCTCGTTTGAATCCCGTTTAAGAGCATGGCTGAGATGAGAAGGCAAAATAAACGCCCAAGGAACTCACCTCGCGCAAGCGCAATGCGTTGTTTTTGACCGCCGCTGACGGCCGCTCCACCCTCACCCAACAAGGTCGCGTCACCATGAGGCAGCTGCCTGATATCCGCATCTGGTGCATGAGCAGCAAGATAAGGATGAGACCCTGCAGCGGCTACAAACACGGTTGTAGAGGTATTCCTGCGCATCAACGCCACGCACCCAGACAACAGGCATGCAGGACGGCAGAGTACTGGATTGGGTCCAAAGGTCGACCAAAAAGGATGTTGTCTCGGATTGACTCGCCGGTGACCCAGGGCGTCTGCGGCACATATGCCAGGGTACCAGCCACGTGGACTCGACCCGCTCGCACGACCGTGTTGCCTAGGAGCGTTTGCAAGAGGGTTGATTTGCCGGCGGAGGTTGGACCTGTGACCACCACCAAGGAGCCAGGCTCGGCCTGCAGTACGTCGCAAAAGACATTATCCAGTCGATGAGCGCACATGTGCGTTCAAGCCCAATTTTGCGGTCAAGCACGCCCACTCAACGGGTTGGACGTGCCCTGAAAGAGAACAAGATGAGAAAGCGTCATACATGCTCGACAGACCAACCTGGAAGGAGAGGTTGTTGAGGATAATCGACTGTTTGGCGCCGTAACTCACGCCAGCACCTGTGACCTCTATGCCCCCAGGTGCAGCGGCTCCATGTAATGTGTGGGAATAGCTCGCTTGTGGCACGGTCTGAAGAAGGACAGAATGATTGAATCAGACCTCAACGGCACATTGCTCAGGAGGCAAGGGCGGGCACAGCGGCATATCTGCTCACCTTGGTATTGAAGAGAACGGACAGGCGATCCAGTGAGACCTTGACATCCATGGCGCTTGTTATAGCAAACGGCAAGTATGACACGGGTCTTCGGAGCAGGTTGTACCAAGCCAAGCATGTAAAGGCTGTGCTCGCGCTGAGGGGCGTTTCGTGAGTGTAGGCATACGTCAGAAAAGAGAGTGTGGGTGCGAGTGTGCGCCCCGAGTTGATGACGAAATTGAGCACGGCATTGAGTGTTTGTTTACGCTTTTGCTGCGCCAATTCCTCTGCTCGGACAGCTGTAATCTGTTGTTCAGCCCAAGCTTCCCAGCAAAAGGTCTTGAGCACTGCACTGGCAGTAAGAGCCCGTTGTGTGAGCCGCGTGCGCCGATCACGACACTCCTGAATTTGTGCGGACGCTCGCTATTGGAGAATGCAAATGAACAAAGTGGTGCAAAAATGAGACCGAGTAGAAATTTCCGAGACCCGGACAATCACAGGCTAAGCATTGGTGTGTGTCAGGTTCGTTCTCGACAGGAAGCAGGAACACCTCACTTTGATTCCGGCGATGATGCAAACGAGGGCTGGCACTGATACGACGTAAACGCCGACGCCAACCCACATGGCAAAGCCAAGGTGCATGTTGAGAAAATAGAGGCCGGTACCAAGAATAAGAAGGGAGCACCAGGTACCCCAATGAAAGGACGGAATGAGGTAGGTATCCGAAATCCGTGCCGCGTCGATCATGAGCAGATTGGTGAGCTGGCCAGGGGAGAATTCAGCCAAGACGGTACGGCTGTGCCGGCGCACGTGTTCGTACACTTGTTGCATGAGCGCTGCTTTGGTGTGAAGGCAGCATCGCATACCCACGCCCCAGAACTGTTGCTCAAGCAGCGCCTGCCCGGCCGTGCAAAAGAAAAGGGCAACGGCGAGCACATAAGCTTTGGTGAGATCGCGGCTGTGGGCTTCGTGGTCATCCTTTTCGTTGGGCAGGCGCTCGATGACATCAAGGAGAGATTCCGTCACGAGAGGGACTCCAAAACTGATGCAAGTGCTGAGCAGGACCATGACAGCCGACAAGAAAAAGGTCTGCCAGAAGAGTCCGAGAAGGACGCTGTAGAGGGCGCTGGCATTGACATGGGAGTGGATACGTTTCCATTGGTCGTGGAGTCGATGCCCAATGTATCGAGCATGATCCACCAAAGCCACAGGAGGAAGGTCGGCCACCGTAACGGCACGGTGCTTGAATGCGGTGTGCAAGAGTGGCCACAGCCAAGTGTACATGAGGCGAGCGCCGAGGCTGCTGGTTTCTTCAGGCGATCGCTCGGCCATGTCTGGAGGACACGACTCGGAGAGTCCCCTTTCAGAGGAGAGTAGGTCATATGCCAGAATATGGTCCGAGTTCATCGCATCCACGCTGGTGCGCGGGTGCGTGCGACCTGAAGTAGTGCAGCAGTGCGAGCGTGAGGAGGAGTCGATGTGAATTGTGCATTGTCAGCTGCAGCTGTAGCCAGGCCTGGGGGGCACGTGTGTATGACCGTACCAGTAGGGAGATCGTAATCCTTGATGAGGGGGGTGGTCTCGGTATCTGCATTGATAGAGCTTGCTACTGAAGGATGTGACGGATGATTGGCGCGACGGGAGTGGACACGGGCGGTGAGGTACTGGAAGGGGTCTGAAGTTTCTTTTTGGAGGTATAGCCGGCGAGCTCGAAGTACGAAGAGGGCGGCAATGAGCGTAATGATGGAAACAATGAGGAGTAGGCATTCGACGGCTGGAACAATGAGGTCGGCACGATCGATGGGCCCTCGAGCATACTCATCGTACACGGCGTAGGCGCTGAGGGTCAGCAAGGCTGTCCACGCGAGCAGTAGTAGACGCCGCAGCCCTCTGGACCAGCCATAGCGTAGGCTGAGCAGCATCTGCATCCAAGAGGCGGCAATGGTGATCCCAGTGACAACATGGGCCACCCGTGTGTATGTGTGGCCATCCCAGGCGACGCTGACCGCGATGCCCATCTGGGCAGCAGCCGTTATGAGCAAGCAGCATCGGAGCGACCAGAGTCGTAAGCTGAGGTGACCCGGGCGAAAGAGGCGCGCCGAGGGGTCGAAGTTGGCGAAGAAAAAGAGGTAGAAAAGCAGAAGCAGATGAATGGGGAATCCTGTGTAGAGGGTGACTCTGCTGCAGGGATTGCTCTCGCCCGGAGGCCGGAAGGCAATGTGACCATCATGTTCCATGCCCAGATGCGCTGAGCTGTTGCTGCTGCGGCACCAGTACATGGCCACAAAGTCAGGCATGGTGTCGGGTCGGTGCTTGCCTGCTTTGATTGAACCACTCTGGGCCGCGCTCGCCGATACTCTTGTTGCGACGACAGCCACCACACCGACGATATCACCCTCGTTTGCCAATCAGAGCTGTTTGACCAGCTCCTTGACACGGCCTTGTGGCCACGACGGCACCGGCAGACGGACCAATCAACTTCTCACTGAGCTAATCATCCATCTCGTCTATCCACTTCACATGTCACTGCATGGACTTTGACGGGTATGCTGCGATCGTCCTATTTGGTTTCTCGCACCACCAGCCGTCGGCGAGCACATCACTTCAACATCTGCACATACCACCCAGCCCCGCCAGCCATGATCTTGCAGCGACCAGTAGGCAGTGTGCGCTGCGAATACGGGGCGGTGGGCCGTGGATACCGCCAGAGGTGCACCGATCGAGCTCCGCAACTCGTGTGTGTGTGCTGATTCTGATTTTGCTCTCTGCTCTGCTTGCATGTGTGTGTCTGACAATTGCCCCTCTCTCTCTCTGTACCTTTGCAGTTGCCTCTGAACCAATTCATTCCCCTCACTCCGTCTCTCTCTCTCTCTCTCTCTGTACCAATTCATTCTCTCTCTCTGTCTCTCTCTCTCTCTCTGTCTCTCTCTCTCTGTCTCTCTCTCTCTCTCTCGGTCTCTGTCTCTCTCTCTCTTGATTTTTATTTTTTTCCTCGACAAGAGTAAGGGACATAAGGACTGGAGAATGGCGGCTCGACAAGGGCCCGCATTGCCGCCGCACCTCGCACGGCAACGCCAGCAAGAGGCTGAGGCCAAGGAAGCAGCGCCAAGCGTGGCAGGCCCGGCACTACCACCCCATTTGCAGACTCGTCGTGATGCTGACGTGAGTGACCGAGACACACCAGGTGCTTCACACAGTGCTGTTGATGATGGTCCCGCCGCTGTGGCCGGACCAAGCCTACCACCGGGGTTTGTCCGAACTGCTGTTCCTGAATTGGACCGGCGCCCCGTCGCTGGTCCGGCCCGGCCACCAGTCAACGCCGATACAACTGGCGGAGATGCCGGTCCTGTGTCGCGCCCAGATGAGGATTCGGATTCGGACGACGATGACATTGGGCCGATGCCGCAGGCCCCAGGTGACGCCGAGGCCAGCGACCACGCAACGGTTTTGGCTGACTTTGAACGTCGCGCGAAGCAGCAGAAGGACACCCTCCTGGGTCTTAACCGCCCTGTTGCCACCGAGCGGGAGAGCTGGATGACCGAACTACCTGAAGCCTACCGCAAGAACTTTGGCATGGACAACCGCTCCTTCCGGCAGTCATACGGCGCTGGTCAGGTGGATCAGAGCTGGGCCCGGGCGCCCTCGAGTGCGCAGCCAGGCAGTGAAGCACCTACCCCGCAACCGCCTTCCAAGGGTCCTGCGCCGCAGCCAACCGTGCGCGCCGCACAGCAGCAACAGGAAGCCGCCCGGGTAGTGCAGGCATACAACGAGAAGCATCGCGGACAGTCGTTGGTTGACATGCACAAGGCAAAACGTGCCAAGCAACAGGAGACCAGTGGTTCTAAACCAGCTGGCCGCCGTCGGTTCGATCCAGATGTAGATTTGCACGGTACCCGCATCAGTGCCGACAAACAACGACAGATGATTGCCAAGGCCTCGTCTTTCCAAAGTCGCTTTGCTCATGGCAAGTATTAGGGAGCGCTGGAGCGTTGACTTCCACCTGTCAATGCCGCTGATCATGATTGAAATTGAGTCGAGAATTGGTACCGAGTATTGTGTTGATTGTTGTTGGGGGTCGATGGCCGGGCGTCGTGTGTTACTGTATCCGTAAGCCGTGGGGTTGGGTTTCTTTGTTGTCATAGACATGTAACGACGACAACAACAGCAGTGCCGTGTACGAGTACGAGCCCAAAATCGTGAAAAGTACCAGACAAGAGTCGCTTCACTTGACGATAGCTGGAGTTGAGCCACAGCAAGTCGAATCAAGACGAGACGAGCCAGGGTTTTTTTCAAGCCAACGTTGGTCGCTTGACGACCCAAATGTAGTACATACTACAACGGTTAGAAGCAAAAGCCAGCACACACGCACACACACACACACGCGCACGCCGAAGACACACGAGGTGACACAGAAGAGATCGAGCACAATTAACACAAGCGAGCAGCAAAAGACACATCGTAAAAAAAAAAAAAAAAACCAGCAAAAATACAGCAAAAAATCAGCAAAAATGCAGCAAAAATACAGCGAAAACAACGTCAGACAATTCATTTGTTTTTTTTCGCACACACAGCGAGGTAACACGAGGTCGTCTGTCGGGGCAGCCGGCATTCCGGGCTCTGTGAACGCAGCAGCAGTAGTAGCAGCAGCAGCATGACAAAGGCGAGGACCAGGAGCGAGCTTGACGAGCTGGTCCAGCGCGGTGAGTGTGTCCAAGGCATGGTTGGAAGACGAACAACTGCTGTCATCCCTACGCGATACTCTCACGTGCAATGGCGGCAGACTATACGGAGCAGGCTCATCAACGATACAAGGAGTTGGCGCAGGAACTACCTGGGCTAGCCTACAGGCCCGGGGCAGCTGTCAAGGCGCACAGTCAGCAGGATGAAGCGGCAGGCTCACATCTCTTTGCAACAGTGCGTCACTTCCCCCGCGTCAAGGGCCGTGCAGCCGCCAGCTCACAGCTCACCCAGAGGTGCACATGCGCCACGGGTGCCCCCAACATCTAGGATGTTGCTGCGTCCGACAACACACCTTGGGACTACAAATCCTATTATCGCCACATCAATCCCTCCCACCACGCCCGGTACCCTCAGATTTTGAATGCATCTGCCCTCGTGGCACAGGCCAGACGGTAGGACCCTCGTCATCGCTGTCTTTCAAGCATCCAACATGCGCCTCTCCCGCCCCATCGCGGCTGGTGCGCACAGGCACTCACTCGCTGCCGCATTCACACGCGCACAAGAAGCACACACAATCTCATGCTGTATGTTATGTTGTGTTGGCAGCACCTTTATGAGAGAAGTACTCAATAAGAGCCCAGCCGGGGACGCAGCCGAGACCGTCGACGTTGCAGCTGAAACGCCACCAGTCCCGATAGCCGCAACCACGCCAGGCGACAGCAGTACAGCACACCACAACACAGAGCTCCCAGCGCCCTCAGACTTTGCACTTGCCATGGTCACATACAAGCGACTAGACCTGCTAGCACGACATTGGATCCGCATCCGAGCCCGAGACGCAGCCGTGCTCGGGCTATCGCGACGTCAACGACTATGGCAACGCCGACACGACCAGCCGAATCAAACGAGTCGGGCTGTTCGGGTGACGGCCGTGGACGTGAACAGCGCTGTGCAACTGGCAAAGCGGGTACCTGCCCCTCTCCAAGAGACTAGCAACCGGCACACGGGGCGGTGCGCCGCCGTGTCCAGTCTTCTGGGGCTTGACCCCGTTGACCTGGAGTCGCAGAACCCAGAGGAGATCGATTCACACTGGGAGGGGTTTGAATCGTCGGGCTCTGATGCCCCGGACCGCGGCACAAGCCCAGGCATCGCCGCAGACGTGCAACCCAGTGCGCGGCCGCATGAGTCACGCATGAGTATATTTCGTCTATTCGCAGCGGTGGACGGTGCAACGGCACGGCTACAAGCCTCGATGGAGCGGAGGCTTGGAGATGCTGCCCGGTCGAGCAGTGAGGAAAGTGCTGACACGGATGAATTATGGGCTCGCGTCGGCGGTCGCCCCGACTCACCACCTCCACTCAAGCAGCATCGCCGCCGTCGACACACGTCGCGAAGGAAAGGGACGACACGCACGGAGAGCGACAGCGACAGCGATAGCCAAAGCGACAGCGACAGCAGCAGCAACGACGACGACGACGACGACGACAGCGTCAGCCAATGCGAAGAGGACCAGGGGGACGAGGCGGTCGAGGGGAGCGCGTGGCCGGGCGCCATCCACACTTCGACAGCCACCACCCCGAAGCGGTCGCGCCTTGCAGTGGGGCGTCGAACCGGGGCACCCGTGGGCGGAGCCGCACGCAAGTCGCCTCGTACCGCCCATGGCGCGGGGCTTCCATCCCCAAAACGCAAAAAGCAAAGCACTGCGCGCCGGCCTACGGCAACGGCGAGTAGCAAACCCAAGCGCACCACGCGACGTGCGAGCGCCGCTCAGCGCCCCAACTACAATGAAATGTCGGACAGTCAGTCATCAGATGTGTCTCTAAACCTTCACATGTTCGACTGATGAAGCTCCTACGCATGCGGCGACCCGCCTGACCAATTGAAGCGTTGACTTTGAGTCCCCAGAATTCTTTATCCCTCGACTCCATCTTCACGTGTCACATGTCAACAGAAGACGAGAGTCATCGCACACGACGCGCAACCCATAAGAAGAAAGGTGACTCGGACATGGTAGAAATGCGTCGCTCCGTGGTGCGTGTGGGAGGTCATTGGTGGACGCAAAGTCAAAATTACATGTAATTCACACGCAAAAAAACAAAGGCTGTGACATGCCATGCCAGCCAGCCAAAAAAAATCATATTCTCAGGGGGTTGCCGGGAATTGAACCCGGGACCTTCCGCACCCTAAGCGGAAATCATACCACTAGACCACAACCCCTGATGCTGCTGAAGCTGTTCAACGTGACAGCTAAAAGAATTTATAAATGACAGTCAGATAGAGCGCCCTGGAAAAAAAAAAAGTAAGCAAATAAATAATCAAGAAGAGGAAAAAGAATCAAGGGGGTTGCCGGGAATTGAACCCGGGACCTTCCGCACCCTAAGCGGAAATCATACCACTAGACCACAACCCCATTGTTGTGATGAGTGAAGAGGGTCAAAATATTACATATAAACAGCAATCCACTTTATTGATAAAACGTCAGCAAAAACATGCTACGAGGCAAAAAGTCAAAGGGGGTTGCCGGGAATTGAACCCGGGACCTTCCGCACCCTAAGCGGAAATCATACCACTAGACCACAACCCCTTTGAGAACGCTTTCAACGGCGCTTGATCTCTAGCTGCTTAATTGCTTATATATATGGCGCGTATGTGTTGACTTTGCCCAACAACCCGTAACTTCACACCGCAACAAAAGAAATGAAAGAAGAGGCGAAAGAGAGCGAAAGAAAAGAGAGAGAGAGAGCGAAAGAGAGAGAGAAAAGAGAAAAGTGAGTTGACAGCAGCCAGTTCATCTCGTGGCGTTGTTGGTTTGCCGACTTGGCCGCCGTTTGGCATCCTACATGATTCTTCTTCTTATGATAGTACTTACGACACGGGCACGGAGCGCAATATCTGTGCTGCAGGCGGCTGTCTAGGGATTGAGCGACGCTTGAAGCCCCGCCTACACAAGTCTCCAGCAGACGGCGATGGTGGGTGGGCAGCGGTTTCACGCGTGACGCCTCCAAAAATCATACCACAATCATACGAGGCGTTGCGACGACGGCAAAACTGCTCCAGTCCTGCCGACCGGCCAGTATGCTGAGGCAGACCGCTTTGAGGCTTGTTTGAAATTGTCCTCTGCTTGCTTTTCTTCGGTGGCAGCAGCAGGTCGCGCCTTCCTTGAACATACCCATCACAGGGGCGCTTGCGTGTGGGGGTGTACGGGGTGTGCTCTCAGCGCAGCTTGCGCAGCGCCATACGCGCGCCCTGTGCCGTTCACCACGACAACAGCGTCATGGATGAGTATGATGAAGAGTCAGCAGCCGACCATCGTCGTGGCTCATCAACCCGCAAGGGTAATCGCTCGCGCACCCTGACGCAGCAGCTGATTAACGTGCAGACCAATGAGACGGTTGACCAGGAAAACAAACATTTTGCTGCTGCTGAATCTGTGATGGCGGCGCTCGAGCTGGCGTGCACATTGCTGGATCCTGTCCATCCAGGCAGTATCCCCCGCCTTCATACGGCACAGACAACCGCCACTAGCCTTCAGCTGTTAGACCCCTCCTATCACTGCGACCTGCCCGTGGCTACCAACTCGGCCAGCTTCCAACTTTTTGGAAGTCCCAGCCGCCGCCACCCTTCTGTTGCCTCGCCAGGTGTTGGCGAGCCGGGGCGAGGTGCTCGGCGGCCTCGCCTCACGGCCATGTCTCAGTCCAGCACCCGCCATCACCGACGTTCCAAGTCTGATCCCATGGCCTTTCATATGGGGGTGGGTGATAACACCATTGAGGCGCTAGCTGACGGACCAACGCGTGGCGTACGGTTACATAGCCCGGCACTGCGCGAAGCTGCCTCAGAAGAGTCTCCCTCAGCCACGCCTATCAACGGTGCTGCAAGCTCGCCGCGAACTCAGCGCCTGCGAGGCTCGCCCTCACAACCTCAGGCCGTGCCTGTGCGGGGACGTCTTCCCCCACGCGCCGCCAATCTCTCCGGCTCGGCTTTGGGGTCTCGCGCGCCTTCATCACTTGGCATGGTCTCTCCGCGCCAGAGTAGCTTTGAGGTGCACGATCGCACTGGGCAGACGCCAACCGTGACCATGCTCAGTAGCACACATGACTCAGATCGACCTGTTCTTCTTGAGCGCACTGCCGTCGACGATAGCAATGACGAGACGCCCTGGACCTCGGTGCGCGTGGATCCATCTCTAACTCCCGTGGCCCTCGAAGATGAAGAGGAAGAGGAAGAGGAGGATGCGACTGGCGTGCACGTTTTGCACAATACCGGCGAAAGTCCTGATGATGCACCAGGTCGCGGCGTGGTCCGGCAACCTGAGCTCATAGCAGGCACTGCCGGAGCTCGTGAGGACAGGGGTCACCTCACGCAGTATGCTCGCGCTGACCGGACTCGAGATTTTGACGCAGACGAAGATCTTGATGATGGATACCTTTCGCCCGTGTCATCATATTTGGACTTGGATCATTCAACGGGCTCTCCCACGGCCATTGCCAACAAGTTTGTGTTGGCACTGCACTCGGAGCGTTTGCGTGGGATCGTGGAGGAATACCTCAACCCCGGGCCCGATCTGGACACCAGCCTGACCTCCGACTCGCCTAGCTCCGCGTCTTTGTCCACGTCTGATTCGCGCATCATCCCCACCCGTGGCAATGCCGACTATGCGCCACCCCGCAAGCAACTTATCTTTGATCTGCGCAAGCCTCCGCGCAGTCGCGGAGAAGCCATGAAGACTCAAAATCATCGGTGCCGCACCTGCGGCCTCAAAGCTGAGTCGCACCTGTCCAAGGTTGGTGCCCTTGATGCTCATGTTTTTTTTCTTCTTCTTGGGCCTCTGCTTTCTCTGTCGTCATGGCACAGACTGCGATGTCTCTCAGGAGCCAGGGGGGAGGGCCAGACAATTTTCAGAACGAGTGTGCCGAGAGTATGCATTTCAGCGGCTCAAACGTTCAGATTGTACTTTCCTTCTACCTGCATGCTTTGCTCACGTGATGCTGCTTGCGATAGCGCTTCATTTTCGACGAATACTTGGGCAGTTATTGCTGCACCAGTTGTCATCAACACCGAGCCAAACGCATCATCCCGGCGTATGTAATTCATTGCTGGGACTTTAAAAGGCGAGCCGTCACAGACTTTTCTGCACAGGCAAGTGTCTTGTTTCATTCCTCCAATTTACAAACCCGCTTCCTCATGTACGGAACAATCTTCACCTTACGGCCTCTAATGAACGTGGGGTCAACTTTGAGTCTCTTGCAACTTTGCTCACCTTGACTATAATGCACCTGCGTGCGCACAGGTCTTGGATGAAACAGCAGATACACCAGCGATTGACATGAAAGCCCACAATAAGCCAGCATGTCGTCGCGGCGTGCTCTTGCAAGCAGCCACGCTCCGCCAACAACTGCATCACCTCAAGGCCTATGCTGCCACGTGTCGATACAACTTTCCTCGCTCACCCACGCTCGAGGCCCATCCTCATTTGTCCGATGAGGAATTCGTTTATAGCCTCAATGAGGTAGGCTGCTGCCAACTGCTCATGCACAAGAGAGTTCGCCAGGCTTCAACGGTTCTCATGTCGTGCGCTCATGAACGGGGGGGGGGATAGCTGGTGGCACTTTTCAATAACGACCTGCTGAAGCTGCTGACCCAACAAGTGTGCCTGGGCATCGATCACATTCGCAATTGCGAACTGTGTCACAGTCGGGGGTACTACTGTCTCATTTGCAATTCTTCGGAAATTATTTTCCCCTTTGAACTTCGCAAGACCACACGGGTATGATTTTGCTTCAGTGCCTTTCAGGAGACCGTCACGATCCGAGCCGCGGTGAAGGTGAATCTCACACACATTCTTCGCTTCATTCTCACACCCAATTGCAGTGCGACAAGTGCAAGTCGGTATATCACACCAAGTGTTTTGAAAAGGTGAGTGCAGCACGATGAGCCTTGCTTTCTTGGAATGTCAATTACGATTTGACACAAGTACATGAAGTACATGAAGTACATGCCTACCCACCATCCGTGTTGTGATGGCTGGTCTCTCATATGCCATGCAACATGCTTCTCCTTATATCTTTGGTAGCGTCAAGGGGCATGTGTGATGTGCGCTCGTCGCGCAGCTCTGGCCGCTAAGCGAGCCACGGCAGTCCAGGAAGGACCGGCGTGATCTGGCATGCGGTCTTTCCTTCTCTTTTGACACCGTGGCCGCAATGCCTTTTGGTCTTCTCACTCCTCAATTTACAGTTGAAAGAAGAACCTTACATCCGGGTGCACATGTGGATGCAAGTTGTTTAAAATTTCAGAGGGAAAAATCATTCTTGTGTCGGCCCTTCCCGCCGGCTCGTAGCAGTTTACGTAGCAAGGGATCATTGTCGAGAGGCAGAGGCGGAGCGCCCGATCAAGACTCGATGCCAACATTAAAAAAATCTGACAAAGAACCGTTTGTGTGTGTGTGTGTGTGTGTGTCGAAATTGGTGTTGTTTCACGTTCGTGTGCACGTTCAGCTGGGGCGGTATCTGTGGTCGTTCATGCCGCGACCCTCGGCTCGGGGTGTTTCACGTTGAGCCGAGCGGAGGTCAAAGGGCATGTGTCTGTGAGAGGCAATTGGGATCGTCAAGAGATCCTGTTGACTGTGGCGTAGCGACTTGACCCGCAGCATGAGCAGCAGTTTCGATCCCGTGGATGAGGAAGATGACTTGGCCTGGCGTGCTCGACGACGCTCCTTGCGACGCTCCGACGTATGTGCCCCTGCGCCCCACATCAACCGCTTTCTTTGCGTATTTGCCACAGGCTTTGAAGGGGCTCTTCTCCCGCTCTTCTATCCCATCAAAAGATTGGACCAAAAAGCTCTAAAACCTCAAGCCCGATCTCACCATTTCCAACTGGCTGATCCTAATTGACGTCCTTGTCACCCACACGACTGTGCTTGTAGTCCACTTCATCAAGTCACAACCAGAGCCGGCTCAATTCGGTATGATGGAGCTTGAATGGCAAAACTCCACGTGTCTGTGAAGATGGCATCGCCTCACCTCCTTCTGGTGATGAGGGTTGGTTCACCTGCAGGTACAGTCGAGCGGCTCGAGCAGGGCTGAGCTCTTTCCAGAGTATCGTGTGCGGGTTCAGCGCGAACGCGAGCGCAAGAGTCGCCGGAGGCGGTGCGTACATGGCGCTGTTTGAGAAATTGCGCTCTTTGGTCAAGCGCTTCTATACCTGAAAGCCACAAACGGCGTTGATATCGTGAGAAGATGATCATCCATGTGTCGGCCCTTGAAACCTTTAGGCAAAATATTCAGGCTGCTCGCGATGCCAAACACGCACCAGAAGTTCCCAACTGGGATCATGAAGCCAATGATGGTGCTTTGCCAAGGTGCAATTGCTTGAGGACATTTTGTTGTTGAATCGTGGCAACTTTCGTGTAAGGTGTATACTAATGCTGTCCTGTGCGGCGTCTTGTGGACCAATGCCAGGGATCGGGCCTATTCGACCGGGTGCGACGGCGGGGAAGCAAACAGCGAATCCTTGGTTCCTTTCCTAAAGCGTGAAGAGTATCTACGTCGTTACCAGCTTCAGTCGGAGATCACAGGAAGCCGGGCGCACTTGCCCTCAACCCGCGCGCCTCGCGCTGTTGTTGGCGAGACCCAAAGCACGCGCCTGAGCTCGCTTCCAGCCATTGCACCCGAAGCCAGATGTGGCTGTAAGTTTTGTCAGCCCCACGCCCAGTCACGGCTACCATCACGAGCCATGTGGACCTACGAACTGCTGGCTGTCCGCCTGTGGTGGCAAGTGCGCCTCCAGCCCCGGTCAACCTTGGATCTACTCGAACGGGGCGGATGCGTCTGTCCAGCAGCAGAGATCTTGCCACACTTACCGAAAGACAGCTACGCACAGTGGCCCAGCCGTGTCGAGAGTGCTCTGGCGGCTCGCCGCACGTCACTGATCCAAGAATTGGTAAGGGAAATTTAATATTCATATTCCTCATGGTGTTGCACAGTACAAGTTCATGGACAGCAGAGGTGAACATGCCCTTCTCACTTGTTGTCTCTAACTGCCCGAGCAGAACGATCGCGTGGCTGCACTTCGCCCATCGCCTACCTCCCCATCTTTAAGCAACGGAGAGACTGTATTCTTGTCCCTTGTCAGCGCCTATCGCCGTGCCTGGAGCGATGTTGTTGCGATTGTGCATCTCTACGATCCGGCCTTTGAGAGTTTGCTTCGGTAAATCCAACTCTCCCTTCCTTTTTCTGCTTTGCAAGCTTGATGTCCTCGTGCTGCTTACACTTCAATATTCAACGACGGGTTTGTACTGCTTCCATAGTGCGCGCACACGTTCTCGGCTGGAGCTGATCCTGCGCTGGTACAACCTGGCGTCAAGCTTGTCGGCGGTGCTTCCGTTGGACCCTCCGCCCCCGGCGCCCACCCTCAAATTTAAGCAGTCGGATTTTCGTCAAAGCAGGGGCGATGTGGCCCATTTTGTCCGTCATGTGCTTGGTGATGAGTGCTTACTTCAATCGCAGGCAGCGGACGACTTGAAGCTCAATCGTTCAGACTTGCGGGGCGCACTGCGCAGCCTGATGTATGAGCATAATATACGCGTGGCCGCCGAGATTCCAGTTTCAGCTCCGCCACAGGTTTTAACGATGCAGGACTTGGAAGATCTGGCTCAATTGGCACCAGAGTGTTGCTTGGGCTTACCCAGGGCCTCGACTCCTACGTCGCGCGGCTCGGGGTCCCGCGATCGTTCGCACAGCAATTCTTTCAAGGGCTTACAAACTGCTGCCATCCAGCGGGGGTGAGTCCTGCATTGCTCCGTGTCAAGAGCGCAATAGGCCAGCAATGCAATGGAGTTTTGTATTCTTCCTCAGGCATGGTTTGTGAAGGGCACTCAAGAGGCTGGGTTGTACTTGCTCGGGCTGTTTTCTGGCCTTTCCTGTCAAGTACTTTGGACGCTTGAACATGTGCTCATGTTCAATGGGTTGGTTGGCCTGTGACCGCCATCATTGCCACCATGCCTGTAGTATCGTCTATTCCTTTTCAGACCAAGATGGCAACATGTGCTACTTTGCCTTCCCGCTGGAGGAGTCCAGCGGCGAGCCTCTGGTTCTTGGACGCGTGTCTAGTCAGGCTGAGGACGTCATACGTCAACTCCACCTAGCACCCATGTAAGATGTGCATGTGCTTCGACCTGATCTTTTTTCGATGAGACGGGATACGGAATTGCGATCTGTGTGCGTTTTATTTCTCACACCTGGTTCTTCTGTCACCGTGTGGGGACCTGTTACGGGCCACAGCTCTCCACAGGCAGACACTTTTGCCCATGATGCTGCACATGGGATGTTAACGGAATCGACGACGCAGCGAGGCAGCTTTACTGCTCTGCGGCTGCACAAGCTCTTGACGGCAGCTCAAGCCTCGGCACAGGCTATGGCGTATCTTGGTGACGGACGAGATGGGGAGGGCTGGCTTAGCGCCACCTTTTCCTTCTGGCAGCAGCTTGATGCCTGTGAAACTGGCTTTGGTCCAAGCGGGAGGGATGTGGTGAGTCGAGGCTCCGACTCGCTTCGTGCTCAGTGCTGAAATCATAGTGACGCATGCTTGCTTGGTGTCATCTAGTTGCTACCCACACTACAACCATGGTTTTGCTGGGCCATTGCCAGTTGCGCAACCGTCGTCACTGCCATGCTTGAGATGGTCACACCCACGTACGGCTACCTGCCCAGCCATCACTCTCGTCTGCTGCTGGTTATTGTTGAAATCATGTTCGCTGTTGCTATCCTTATCGCCATGTAGGCTCGAAGAATGCCGGGGTCAACCTTCCGTCATGCTCATGAATCAGTGTCACCTGGCCGAACTGGGGCTTTCCGTGGGCTTCAAATATCGCGTATGTTTCCTGTTGACCACCTCCCCTGACCCTTGATGCGCGAAAGCCGTTGTATTTACTCTTATTCTTGACTGACCGGTTTGGCTTTGTGCTTGGCTTTTTTGCAAATTTGCCCAAACACATTTTTTTTTTGCTCTGTCCCGGCAGCATCGGTGGACACGAGCAGCGCGCACTCAACTGGACCCGTGTCTTGCGGTATGCCAGCCTTTTATCAGCCGGTTTGAGAACGCCTTGGATGCCTTGATTCAGGTTTGATCTGTGCGCGGTCTCGATGCCACCATTGACCGCCTCTAGCCTTCGTCTGGCATCCCTCAGCCCTCAGTGCGTCTTGCTTTTTACAATAAATAATACGTTGGTAGGGTTACAGTGCTGTCAATCGGCATCTCTGTGAGGTGGCGCATGAAATTCAACTCCGCCGGCATATCCGCGAACGCCTCGTTTTTTCGCGCCTCGATGTGAGCACGCCTTTCCTTCACCGACTAGTGCCTTGTGATTTCCCGTTGCTGATGGCTTACCATTACCATGCTATCCGATTACAGCTTGCCGATTTGCGCGTGACGCGCGCAGACGCCTTTGTCCATAATCTGCTGCACCCATACGAAGTCCTATTGGCACGCCTCTCTCCCGTCTTCTCGCGTGGCTGTTGGGACACCAATGGAGATACTATCCACAAGGCATACACGGACACTTGCTCGCGTTGCAGTCGCTTTCCCCAGGTAGCAAACTATTGTCGACACGGACAGGATCGTACAGTCCTTTCATGATCTGACACGCATGTTGTTGCGGTAGACGCTGGAGGTGATGGCTATGGATATCCTGCAGCCACTGCGCGAGCTGATCCAGTTGTTGCCTACCTTTTCGCGCCTCAACGTTCCCCATCCAGATTGGGCCTCAGGTGTTTCCCACCTTTTGCTGTTGCTGCTAATCAGGACGCATTGTACTCATGACACAATGCTAACAGCCATCCTGTTGTTAAACATGTTCCTCAAACTGCTGCTGCCATGTAGACTTTTTCGAAGAACTTAAGAGCACTTTCGATGATGTGACTGTTGTGCGTTCGCCCTTGCTTGCTTCAAAGACTTGGCAAGTGTGGTAGCAGAACCTGTCTCATTGTGATGTCGTTGCGCAGCTGGAGACGACTCAGCTGCAGTGGACATCAGATCACTCTGATGACAACGGGGTATGACAAACGGTCGATCGCTTGCTTGGGCATGTCTTACTTGGTTGAGTAATCATGATAGCCGCCATACAGGGTTGCGCTGATGCCTGGTGTATCTGTGTGTGTTTTCATTTGCACGTGTGGCGTGTCAGATTTTGGTCAATTCCTCGCACACGGCCATGCTCGTCTATGGGGAAAATCACAAGCAGCGAGCGTTGGAGCTGCAAGCATTCTGCCAACAACACACCCAACAGCTTGTTGAATTGACCGCTCTAGACACCAACAAGGATCAACTCCGGTCCCGCGTGGCCGACATCCAGCATTACTGCAAAGGTGCGGCCAACTTCTCGTCCCAAGATTTGTTGCATCGAACTTACCGACAGGCTTGTGCGTATACGGCTATTCTGTTGGCTGTAACTGAGTAGCTATGGTTAAATGCCTTTATGCACGACAAGCCTGTATCCCTATGGCTCAAACCGTGGCCCTCTCGAACAACATGGCCGTGCTCTTCAACGTTTTCCGTCACATTCTCGACCTCTTTCCAGGTATGAAGTGATTGCTCTGAGCAATTGGTGGCAGAGAGGCAGCTTATCAGACATTTCACGTGAATGTAGATCTATTGGACATGAGTGAGATTCCCATGTTGTTGTGCGATTGGCTGGATCTGCGTAACAACTCAAGCTGGTCTCGACGGGTTCTTCAAGCGGTGAGGCACAAAGGCACTGGTCGCAGCGTGTTTCAGAAAAAATGGTCCTTCTCTTCCGTTACATAAGGCTGAGGCACAGCTCTACTGTCAGGTCTCACCCATCATCTTGACTAATCTTGTAGGGTCGTACATTTGTCCAACATCTCATTCCAGAAGGCATCTGGTTGTGTCGCCTTTTTTACATGTTATCTGATGCTGAATTTGAGCAACTGTACTCTCGCCGTCATCTACTGCCTCGGCACGGCGATATGGAAGCCTTTGAGAGCGGTCAGTGTGCCTTGATCCAAGAAATGCGAGGGGAGAGAGAGCTTGAGAGAGAGAGAGCTTGAGAGATGTCTGCCTATTCATTTCGTCCAGTGACTGACATGCGAGGGCTTGTGTTACGCGGTATCCTGTAGATTGTGGATGCTCTAGCCAATCCTGGCTATCAATGGCACGTTTATCACCACAGGTTCGTCTGTGCCGTTCAAAGAATGCACGTGTGCCATGATGTTGAATCAGCTGGGCTAGCAAAGTACAGGAGATGGACGTCAAGCAAAGCTGAATTTTTGTGGATTTGCTGTACTGTAGCCGAGCATATCTACTCCCGCATTGCCACGCTTGGCCCAGCTGGACGTTGCGCAGGTACTGCAGACTGCATAATACCTGAGCTGTTTGGCGTGTTGTTGATTTGTCGTCTCTTCCCATCCCATCCCATCTGGCACGGGTCGCGTGGGGTGGTACGGCTTGCTTGCCACCATTGACCGGCTTTTAGGCGTGGAAGAGGGTGGATAGTTTATATCGAAATGGGATAAAGCGCAATTTGGAGGCGCTGCCTGTATCGCGCTCAGATGATGTCCAATACGGTCTGTGCACTTCTGCATATAGCTTGTTGGTACCGTATGGGCCAGCACTTATCAGGTGCAAAGCCTGGTCAAGAGCGTTCTTGTTCTAACCGGTCTCGATCTGCGGCGTTTGCATCAAGCAGGTCCCAATCGGCTATGGTATCTCGCGGCCGGAGAGCCATGCAGGTGGGTCTAGGAGAGTATATCGGGGTCTCTGGCCGCATGTCGTTTGGCATCGGCTCAAGGCTTGTAGCCTTTCTCGCGCAGGACGTGGATGAGGCGCTCACTTGTCTTGGCGAACTGTGGATGGTTGTCTTGATCATAGGGGTGGGTTTGGGCAAGTGCATGTTGCGTACATGGTGGCGGGGCGACGCAAGATTGCAGTCAAGTACTGCAAGCGATCAAGCAAAGAAAAGGTGTGCTTGCTTGTCTCAACTGTGCTGGCATGTTGCATACTTATATTTGTGGTCAGCCAATTCATTATGCATGGAATCCTCCTTCTGCGCAGGAGGCACTGGGGCTTGAAAGTGAGCACAAGTTTCTTCAGCGTTTGAATCATCCAGCAATCTGCCAGGTGTTTGCATTGGAACGGGCAGGGGATAAGCAGTACTTGGCCATGGAGTACTATGAGGGTGGCACGCTCAAAGAATTACTTTTCAATGCCGGCCAGCCGCGCTTTGAAGTCGAGCTGCAGTTTCAAGCTGCTTGCAAGTGCGAGAATCGTTTTCTGTGATCTGTGACGCTCACATCATTAGTACAGCTGCGATCTGCTGGTGTTGCCATCGCTCATTTTTTCTTTTTTGCTCGCCGCTTGCCTGTGCTGCTGCATCGATGGCTCGTGGGGAGCAGATACACGCGCCAGCTCATTGAAGGACTACACTACTTGCACACGGCGGGTGTGGCACACCTGGACATTAAGCCAGATGTACGTACCAAAGGAACGAGAAAAGGTGTTGCAATGCATCTGCCCGGCTGAGGGTGCTCATTGGTGATGCTGGGCTTTGGATGCTGGGCCGGCTTTTTGCACAGAATTTGATGCTGACAATCAACCACGTGCAGCTGGTGGTGAGTTCCGCCGTTTGTGGTCGACGAAGCGTAACCGTGTCTGGATGGCGCGCTTTGTTTCACTTTAAATTTTGCATCATTGACTAGATCATTGACTTTGGGTCAGCCCAAAGCCGTTCTGCGACTTCACAGCTCCCTGGCACGCATGGGTACGAGACTCAAGGACGCGTTTTCTCTTTTCTTTTATTTTTTTATTTTTTTTATTTTTTGGGGCCATCTTTGTCTCGCCAGTTGCGGGTAGCCCTTTTCGATCCGCGATGAAAGGGTGAAGTTTGGTCGGGAGTTGCGCGTCATGTGTTTCATTTTTCGACCGAGTCCATCTCATGAGACCGTTGTTGGGCATGCTCGGCAGTTATTCTGCACCAGAGCTATATGATCCAAGCTTGAGGACCGCGGGCGATTTGGCCACATGCGATGTCTGGAGTGCCTGCATGACGACCATCGCGATGTTGCTGGGCCGGAATCCAGACATTCCCGGAACGTCGTAAGGCTCGCCCGCTGAATCAGCGTTTTATTCACCCCCGCCTCTCAATTTGTAGACGTGCTCATCTCTTGTGGGCGGCTCACTCGTGCGCCTCCCTTGCTGGACGGATCATCTTAGAGAAGCAGCCCAGCAAGGACTGATGCAGCTTCGCCGTATTTATGGCAAACTTCCCGATTTCAACGAGTATGTCGAGCCATACTTGACCTCTGCCCTGTGTCTCGATACGCGAGAGCGAGCCACAACTGAGGCTCTGCAAGAGCTAGCAATTTGTCTCGACCACAGCCTGTTGGACTCATTCCAACAAGAAGTGTGATACCTTTTCGATAACTACCAAGTAAGATGCTACGTCCTGTCCTTCTCTTGTGCGTTGTGTGCGCGCCTCGAGAAAAATTGACACTGATCCATGCATCTGTTCAATGGGTTGGCGTCGCCAGCGTGAGCTTGGGGAGCCAACGTTGTCATAAGACCAAACAATTTTTGCATGCATGCACCTTCAGTATCCTTAAAAAAATAAAAACGAAACAAAGCTTGACAACCAACACTTGCTTTTGCGCACATGTGTGTGTGTATGCGCGTGTATGTGTATGTGTATGTGTATGTGTGTGTGTGCTGTTGTCAAGTAGCTGGTTGTCAGACGTTTAGGTTGCAGTCCTGAGTTTTGTTGGCAACAATGGATTTTTCATTTTTTGTTGGATGAGCTGTGGCTCGGATTTGAGCTGCAGTCACTCCTTGTGGCAAGAGCGAACGGAGCAAGAGCATGGGTTCGGGAGCCAGCAAGGGGGCTGCGGCGCCCGTGGCGTCATCTGGGCAGGAAAGCAATGCCGCCCCGGTCGCCCCGGTGGCGCCGCGTGGAAGCCAGAAGCGACGCACCTTGCGGAAGCAGCCCAAAACGCCGGAGCCGGCACCTGCGCTAGCTGCAGCAGAGACGCGTCCTCCCGTCTCGAACGGTCTCGCCAATACCGGCGCCAAGGTGACGGAGGAAGATCAAGTCAAGGCCTTGCAAGATCGCAATAAGGAGCTAGAGGAACAGCTCCGACAATGCCAAGAGGTGAGCTTGATGAAACTTGCTTGAATTTGGGTGATCGCATCCTGGCTCCGGCTGACCCAAGGCATGTCCACGATGAAATACGTGCAACGATCACAGGCAAGCAAGAGCAAAACCCTCGAGACAGCTGCCAGCAATCGTTTGCCTCCGATCAAAAACGTTTGTGCCCGCCGTTGTCCAAACTTTGGACCTTGTCCTGCCAATCGTGTTGAGGCCCTGACTCACACCCTTTCAATCATAATTAGCGACGAGATTCGTCCGTCAAGGCCGAGCTCAAGCAGACAAAGTCAGAGCTCGCCAACGCCCAAAAGCAACTCAAGCTGGCCGAGCAGCAGCTGGCCAAGTCGCGCCGACAAGTATGTTAAACACCCTAACGACCCTTGCTGCATCCATCTGCTCCCGCTCACTCATTGTGACAAAATGTTGCTTGTCCCCCCGCACCCCCCCTCCAATCCTTGGCTTGTTCTCGGGTCAGAGCAATTCAAATCTGCCCACCACTGAAACTGGCCAAAACGACAAGCTTAAACTGCGACAAGCCCTGGCGCGCATCCGTGAGCTTGAAAGCAAGCTCGGCGTTGACAATCTCAATACGCCCACCATGCGCCGCCTCTCCACTGTCTCCCTGACTTCCCCGCTTGATGTGGATGGAGACGAGCTGCAAAACCCGGCTCCCGTGCGTTTGTCAACTCCCTCGCACACACACACACACACACACACACACACACATACACGCGCACACATGTACATCATGTCATGATCAGCATCCAATTTTGGCATGCCCATGACCTTGTGAATGGTTAGCCGGATTCAGCGTGGTGCTGTTTTTGGCAATGTAGACGAGTATCTTGGGCTGGGATGATGCTGTCACACCAGAGGGTTTGGAGCAGGCCTTTATGACCTTTTACACCTTTCGTAGCGTGGTGGAGCCCAGTCTTGAGCTTCGTACTGCGGAGCCGCCTAAACTACCTGAGAATTTGGGTAAGCTCCCTGACCGCCCGTTCCATCCCTTTGTCAAGTCCTGGCAATGATATCTGTTTGTGGCGCGAATCGATCCTTCTCCAGATAAAGCAGCCATTGCTAAGAAGCTGCTTGGCAGTCGAGAGAAGACATTTGAAGATTTGATCTCCTATGACCGTCTCCAGGTACTGCTGCCTCTTTCAGGCCATGTAAAACCGTCTGATGCCGCTTCCCTTCTCACCACTGCATGGACTGTAATGTCGATGCTGCTCACTCAACTTGACTGGTCGTATGGGACGTTGTCGCGATTCCTTGCGTGTCTGCCCCATCTCTTGCTAGGAGGCTTGGGGCCAAGTGAATCTGCGGAGTACGTGTTTGCACGAGCTGCCTCGCACTCGCTCGCTCACACTGTCGCCTTGGCTTCTCGACTTTGCTGTACAAATAGCCATTCATTTAGTGCCTCATCCATTTGTCGCCTGGCACTGCTGCAGATCTTGGTGGTGCATCCGTGCGCAGCATCCATCAATTGCTCAAGAAAAAGTTTCCCGACTGGCAATTGACGAAGCGTGGCTTCCGTCGGGCCTACTGCCGCGTTTTGTCTCAGGATGGCGATTACATTTGCTGGATTCGACAGCACGAGTTTGCTTGGTTGCTGCATGGCGCATTTTGGTACGAGCTCTGTTGGCCGTTTCTTCCAGCAGAGGACGTTGATGCCAACCAATGGGTCACGCAAGAGCAATTTGTCAACATTGTCAAGCAGCTCGGTGCCGGCCTGAGCCAAGAGGATATTGAAGCGCAATGGGCGTCCCTTGACAGTTTTGGCAACAGTGCCACTACGCTGGAGGCCTTGATTCTCTTTCTCATCCGTCTCAGTGGTCTGGAAGCGTCGATGCAAACCATTCAGCTCACGTGGGCGGAAAAGATGCGTCAAAAGCGCCGTCTGTACTCACAAAGTAGGTGGCTGCTATTTTATTGCCGTCTTGCGCGGGTTGCGACAGTTCGTGCCTTACTTTACTCTCGCTGATTCCGGCCGGCCCATGCAGGTGAGCGTGCGCTATCGAGCCGCTTGCAAGTTTCAGAGGCGCTGCAAGATCGAATGATGGACTTGACCACCGATGAGTCTCTCGAGGTATGGGCACAAATAAGAAAGAAGGAGAGGACGCATGAACACCCCTCCCCTCGCATCCACGCAGCCTCATGCTGGTCTATGGGTGCAACCTTCCACTGTTAATCTCAACCCTTGCTTGCCTGCCCCGAATATCGTTCATCATCTTGCAGCAACTATGGCATTCCATCGACTCCAATCGTACGTTTACGCTGTTATCATGCACAAACTGCGCGCTCCAGGTGGCACATTGATACGTTGTTATGTATCCGTAGGCTCAGGCAGTGCATCGGTGAACGAGCTGTCTACCATGTTGCGAACGGTCAAGCTGACAATCAAACCTCCTGTTATTATGGAGGCACTTCACTGGACGGACCTTGACGAGGTGCCTAGTGGCCCTCCGTCCATCCCCGAGAGCCAATTGGCCGGTTTTGTGAAGCATTGTCTGATTTTCCAGCAAATCTTTGAGGTGTTTGAGAAGTTGGACATTGACCACGATCGACGAATTGAGCGTGCCGAGTTTGGCAAGGCCATGGCCGACATGGGTTTCAAACTCAAGGACAAAGAGCTCGACCGCGAGTTTAAGCTTTTGGATCTCGACAACAGTGGTCGAGTCACGTTTAAGGAATTGTGCGAATATCTCGTGGATGTTTACAGTCACTCGGGCTTCACTTCAGACGGTCGGTGGCAGGCGTGATCAAATGCCCTCCTCTTCTCTTTTGCTCCCAACCCTATTTTGCATGTCGAGGTGTCATGGTTGAGTCTGCGCTTGAGTTATATTCTTTTGGGATTTGCAGTTAGGCCCTCACAATGCACCATCTTCACTGCACATGCTTGCCACTTCTCGTAGGCACCATCAGCGTCGATTTGTGCGTCAATACCATGGCAGCCGGTAAGCATGGTACTCCAACAAGCACCAATCACCCAATCAAATGTCTGCTGTTTTTCTTGCTCGTTGATGCCCTTGTGCCTACCACCCACGGCTACTGACAGCACCCTCGGAGGCTTTGAAAATGGGCAACCAATTTGGACACGTGGTCAACACGTTTTCCAGCTTTTTGGCGGATAACTTTGCCGTGGAAAAAACCAAAGTAAGGTTTCAAACGCAGCTCTCATGCCCAAGTCAACTTGCAATTCTCTTCCTTTTTCTCTGGATAAAAACATCAAGACGCTCATTCCAATAAACGCGTGGACAGGTGCGCTTCGCCGTGGATGGTGAATTCAGCGATGCGGCGACGCGCGAGGAAGCAGCCGTGTTCACCTCGGACCCTGCCAAGGCGCAGGAGCTATTGGCCAAAGCCGAGGCTCCTGCTTCAGCCCAAACGGATTTGTCGCGCGCAGTGACAGCAAGTGCTGCTCGTCGATTTCGTGCCCCTGCTCGGGTTGCCTTGATTGCACCTAGCGAGGAAGCCACTTACTGCTATTCAGTGGCCCTCACACAAGCGGCCTCCCTCTGTACCCGCCATCACATGACGCCAGTGTTTGTCCTCTCCCAAGCCAACCTGGAGAACAAGACAGTGCAACAATTTGCGAGTTTGTATGGCAGCCCGGTGCGGCCAGCCAGCGTTTTTCTGGCCATGGACGATCTGCATGTTATCTCTTGCATCGACGAGTCGCTTGACATTGTACCCTACTGGACCGACATTGTTCGCGTGCACAACACTTGGATCCAAGCGCGGCAAACCGACCCGCTGGCCACGCGTGACGTTGTTTCCGTGTTGCCCGCTGAGGGTCTTCACGTGCCCATGACACGGCGTTCCGTCTTTGGTGCCGGTCGCTTTTTGCCCGTCTGCCGCCGCGGGGATCAAGGCATCTCGCGTGCACTCAGTCAGGCAGTTGCGCTAGCGCATGACGACTGCGAAACCAAGAGCAAGGTTCCTGCGATCATTGTTTAGTAAGTTTGCGAGCCTGGTGTTTGTGGCGGCTGTTCACGATGACCGCGCTTGCGTCCCACCTCATGTCTGGCTTACATTTGTACCTGATTGACAGTGCCTTCAAAGGACAGGCCGTGCACTTGGACGAGGCGACGATGGCCAAGCTTCAAAGCCTGCCACGCTTGGCTGTTTTGGTCGTGAATGTGGACGGTACCAAGAGTTCCGAGGAAAATCATGAATCATTGAAGCAGCTGATCAATTGTCAAGTTTCCTTTGTCAATCTGGATTCCCCAGATGCGGTCGGCAATGAACTTCTCAAGCTGCGTTCGGAGGCACTCGCTTCGTCGTCAGCCATGAGCTGGGTGGGACACCTGGCTCAAGCCGTGGGCTCGGCAGCGCAAATTGCGCCGTTGGGCAAGACGGGAGCCTTGCCCAGCACGCTCACCTGGCCAGCTCGTGCCGCAGAGCAGACGAATGGCAACCAGCAGCTGCAGGTAACTTATGAGGACGAGGATGGCACGGCCGCGCAGAACGTGGGCATGGACATCCGCACCTATTTTGATGCGTTTGCTGCCTTGGCGCGGCGTGACCTTGGTGCTTTGACGCTTCGGGCTATGAATGAAGGCAATGAGGCAATCACGGGGCTTCAACACCTGACCGAAGCAGTGCAAATGTTGGCTGCCGCTGCCAAGGAGGATGTGGCGCGAGCCGAGGGGGAGCGTGATCGAGCTGCGTCATTGGCCTCAATTCCTAACAAGGAGGACGTTACACTAGCTTATGCGGGTTTGATCCAGGCGCGTCGTGACGTGACGCATCAGGTGCAACGCATGGTCGATAATGCGGCTCTTGAGTACAAGCGCTTGTCCGAGCAGGTCGTTCAGGTCCAGGCTGAGCTCAAGCCGTATCAAGAGTTGTCGGCCGACCTCTTTGCTTCCGCGGCAAATCACGACTGGACTCAATGCTCCCAAGCTTGGTCATCGCTGGCTGGCTTTATCGAGCAACACAGTGCGGCACTGGACGATGTCTTGCGTCAACTCAAGGCGACCATCGAAGCAGAGCTGCCCGTTTTGCTTGGCAAGGTGGAGCTGCTGTGCAATCAGTTGCCATCTGATTTGGTGCCGCCAACTCATTAAATTTTTGTTCTGGACGTGAGCGGCTCTGTTCGTGGCTTTGGTGCAAGCCAGTCCGTCACGGACGTGCTCCAAAGCCTTTATTCTCAGTATTATGCTGACGACGTGGTGCGTCGATCTGTCGACTCAGTGTGCATTGTTCCAGTGCCTGGCCCTAGCCAGGCTTTTGCGGAGCGCCCAGAAGCTCTCGCACAGTTTCAGATCAGCGAGAATGTGGTGGACTACTTTGTGTCCGCTGAGCAGGTGTGGGACCTTGTGAGCAAGGCTGCTGGGTTTGCTGCCTCGCGCAAAGTGGTTGTCAATATCATGTAGGTCATGCACGCGTGGAAGTGATTTTGTCGTCCCCGCAAGTCTTTTGGTCTTTTCAACCCCCCATCTTGTTCATTGCCCTTGTTCATGCTCGCTCTTGATCGGGGGGGGGTTCCCATTGTGAATTCACTCCTCCTTCCTCCCCATCCTCGCTCTCGCTACGTGCTACTTCTTGACTTCTCACGGAACGCGCGGCCGTGCTTTGAGTAGCTCGGATGGCATGTTGGATAGCTTGATACCGCAGTTGCTGGGCAAGCACGATTTTGCCGCTGGCTGGACCATCAATACGATGGTCGTGGGCCCACATGTCGACTCGATGGCAGCACGCTGCTTGGCCGCAGCTGGTGAAGGGTCCTTCTGCCAGACCACAACTCATTTGGCACACGCACTCAGCGACATGCCCTACCCCTTGGATTTCGCACTTCTTGATGCATTGCCAAAGTGCGCAGAAGTGGCCAAAGTAGCCTTCGTCCCGAGTATTGTGCAGCCGTCTCGGCTTGCACAATCGGCAACCAACAGCGACCGCGTGCGGGTAAGTCGAGCCATGCATCCGGTAAGGTTGACACAGCTTCTCTTGTGGCTTCTGTCCTCACAAGCTCGGTGGCGTCGCTTGTGCCGCACAGATGATGCTTTTGGCTTGGGTTAACGCAGCGTTGGGGCGCGAGTCAGTGGCTACATTTGATTCTCTGGATGAGTTTCAGCAGGACGAGGGGGCTGTCATTCAGCTGATTGACAAGCTCTGTGGCGCAGCTTCGGCCAGTCCAGACATGGCGGTAAGTTCAACACAGCCACACGCTCTGGCAAACATTATCGGTGGCCGACTGATGCATGGGGATTTATGGGCGTTTTATTTGTTTTTACCATCCAGCGAGCACTCGAGCTCTTCCACCGCACTTTCTCCGGCAAGCAGCTGGATTCCAAGTTTATTACAGGTTGGTCTGAACTGAGCGATCCAAACAGAGCCAACCGTTTTTGACTTGGGGGGAGAAAGGAAAGCTGTTGGCACGCTGTCCTTCTTGTTGGTCTGCTGCGCTTGCTCGAACCGCATATCTATTTTGACCCGCGTTGCTGTTTATCGTCAAAAGGAGCTGGCCACACTTTTGCCAAAACATTGTACATCATGTACCGGCTGGTGGCAACCTCGAAAGAGACGGCAGATGTGAAAGACTTTGTACGTGAGGAAAACGGTGCTCGAGCGTCAAAGTTGAAGGTCCTGATGGGACTGGACAGGAGGCGGCTTTGTGCGGGCGTTTTTAACACTGTGGTGCTTATTTTATCAGGTCGCAATGGAACTTCAAGGCTTGGGGCTGGAGGTACCCGATTTTTCCCAGGTGCGCACCCGTGATAGCTAGCCCAAGCACGCTTGGCACTGCCACAATTTTGCGTCATGATTTGAGGCTGATGTTTGCAACGTATGTCACAATGCCTAGGCGTGGACCTCGGGCAAGTTATTCCTCCATGTGTTGGAGCGAATGGTGCCAGGCTCGACGCAGGGTAAGTTCGGCCGTGTCTTGAACAAGCACAAGGTTTTGGTGTTGTTTTGGTGTTGTGTTTTCTTGGCAGCCTGTTCCTTTTTCCTTTTTTAACTTTTCGCCCTTTCTGACAACGTGGTTCCTGTGTGTGTGCGGTTGGTTTCAAAATTACAGCGGCTTTGACGCTGCCAGCAGATAAAATGTTGGCCGAGTTTTTCAAGGTGGCTCAGAAGGAGCTCAACACCCAGTTTACTACCCAACCCTCTGATTTCCACTCGGGCCATTCAGAGCGACCCGTTATACAGACGCTGGCAGCGCTCATGCAAAGCTTCGTTGAGCATGCCTCGAGCAAGGCGATTGCGGAGGGCTTCAAAGCGTCAGCATCACTCAAGGCGCTGGAGGACAAGCTCGCGGATGCCGTGTCTTGGGCAACGGAGGTGCACGAAGCTGGTCAAGAAGACGCGACGCGAGCCGCTGAGGTAGCCGAGGGGTTGATTTCAGCCCTTGAAGGGCTGCCCGAGGATGTCCAGGCCCGACTCAAGCAGCAATGCCGAGAATACCAGTTGGCAATTCAGGTATGACCTGGCTTTTTTTTTTTTTTTTTTTTTGAATGCATGGTGGATTATTTTGAGAATGAGTGAGCCAGTGCTCATTTGTTGGTGGGTCGAATGGTCAATGCTTTTGTTTTCTAGGATACGGTGGCAGACTTGAACGAGCTGCCCGACTTTATCAAATGGAGTCAGGAGGTCGGCAAAGAAGTTGTGGCCCTGCGGGCGACAGCAGACAAAGCGACAGGGGAGATCAAGACGCGACAATCTACAATCACTTGGCAACGGGATTTGTTGGTGGTGCGGGACCGCGCGCTTGCTCTGGAAAAAGTACAAGAACGTGTGGCTGTTCTGGAACCCATGGTTGAGGAGCGCTTGAACCAAGCGGAGCGCAAAGCCTTTGGGGCCGTGGACAAGTTGACAAAGGACTATGAGGCAGGCAAAATTCGCACGCCAGGCCTGTTTCACTTTTGTAAGTTTCAAGCATGCACGCGGGTCAAGTCGGCCGCGGACGTAGCTGTGGGTCAAGGCAGTTGTACGTATTTTCATGGGCTTTTTGTGCTATGAATAGTGTTTGGTCTGGACGAGAGCGGATCGATGGGCGGCGACAACTGGGATGCATTGCTCAACTCTTACAGCAGCTTTATGCAGTCACGTGTGCACGATGAACTCAACCTGGCGGATCGAGTGACGGTGGTACAATACAGCGACCGGGCGCGCACGACGCTGGCGAAAGCGAGTATGCGTGAAGCAGCGGCATTTGTGCCGCAGATGAACGGAGGAGGCACCGACTTTAACGTGGCCATTCAGGAGTTGCGAGGGCAAGGCAAGACCATGTCGAACATTTTCCGTCCCGTTCTCATCTTCATGTAAGCAATATCAACGATGGTGGCATGGGGGAAGCTCGAGGGAGTGTGATCTGAGCGCGTTGTTGTGCGTGACGGCGAACAAACTGAGTGAATGCGGGTGAATTTCTGTGTGAGCGTGCTGCGCATGTGGCTCATTCTGTCGTGGCATGGCATTGATAGGTCGGATGGCCAGGCCTATGATCCACGAACTGAGCTGGAGCGCATGAAGGCTGAGTTGCCGCACATGTCTTCCTTTATGGTGGCGTTGGGGCCCAATGCGCAGGTGGCCGTGTTGCAAGGCATGGCTGAGTTGGTAGGCGGTCGATTCCAGCATGCATTGGATGTATCAGACCTACAACGCTCCTTTACCGAGGCTTCAAAGCAATCCGAGGCTCGCCCCAAGCTCACCAAGATCCGCCGCCGAGCTCGCGGCATGTAAATGAAGTTGAGGAGAAGAAGAAGAAGAAGAAGATGAGACTGTTGTTGTTGTTCGTCAAAGAGGCATGGCCATTCTATAATATGTATTTTGACAGACCCATGTCATTGACCTCCTCGGTGACCCGAGAACAGGCGGGAGTGAGGGAGGGAGTGAGCGAGCCGGAGATGCTCAAGCTCTTGAGTTTTGGCGATGGCCATCCCATACCCTCTCTAAGGATCTACCTGCCTTTGGAAATTGATCCAAAAAGTTTCCCATACATGAAAAACGAACCTCCTTTTTTTTTTTCCTCCCTGGTTGATCGTCACCCTTTTTCCAGCAGCCCAGCAGTTGTGTTGTTGTTGTTGTTGTTGTTGTTGTTGTTGTTGTTGTTGTTGCACAACAGCAATAACTAGGCCCACGGGTACGTGTTTGGCCCAGTCGCACTGGTTCAGGCAACAAAAGGGGGAATCGCATCATCATCATCACACAATGGGTGGAAGGTAGCGAAGGGTATGGATCTGACTTTGAGCCTGTTCCTCGTGCCCTTGCCCGTTCCCATTTCGCTACCCAAGTATGGTAGTAGAAGTCCATAGTCTGAATCTTCGCCACCGCATCGACCAAGGCGCGTGCCTGAAGGGAGAGAGGGCAAAGCCACAGCACCCAGTCACGGCCTGCCACGTAGATTCGCTCAGAATGTTCTGTCAAACCCTTTTGCACACTTCAATAGTGGGACGCCCCCCGCCTTTGCCTCTTAACCTTTGACCTTAACTGGTGCTTGCTGCTTTTGTTCCTCCCTCTGTTTGGTCTCGTGCGTGTGTGTGTGTGTGTGTGTGGAAGATCAGTTTGCTTCTTCGTGGTACGCAGCCCATCCTTCTGGTGTGTGTGTGTGTGTGTGTGTGTGTGTGTGTGTGTGTGTGTGTGTGCGTGTGGAGCTGGAAATGGCAGAGGGGTTGTGCGCGGTATCTGGTTTGGTGTGTGGACCCGAGGGTGATGATCCGACCGCATAGCTGGTGCCAACACAGCAGCACATTGCCATCGCATCACATTACCCTCAGCCAACCAACAGATCCCCCCCCCACACACACCAATCAACCAACCAGTCCAACACACCAAAGCCCGAGGAGGCCGGGGGCGGGAAGAAGGAGGGAGGCGAAGGGTGGTCCTGGCGGTTTTAATGGAGTGTACTCCTTGCGCGCGCGCTCTCCGCTCCCACAAACACACCTGCCTGCCTCGCTAGCTGAAGCTCGTGCGGCGAGTCCAAACAGTGGATTACCATCAGACGTACACGCGCCTGTCTGTCTGTCTGTTTGTCTGTTTGTCTGAACCGCCTTGATTCAAGAGAGAGGGTTGGTATCCATCCAACCAACACACGCCTTGCTGTTCCCTTGGTGGGCGGTGCCTCGACGTGTGGTGCTTGCTGCAGTGCACACAGGCACACAGGCATATATACACAGTTCAAACACGCACCACTTGGCCCGTCTCTTCTCTGACTTGCATGAACGGCCCCGTTTCGCGTACACCGCGCTGCCTATCTCACCTTCCGGCCCCGATCACTTGCATCCGGTTCAGTATTCTCAGAGTGCCGCTGGTTCGGCCCTCGCTCTTCGGGTGCCGGATAGCTTCTTGAACCGGCGCCTCGCCCTTCACACCTGGCCGGCGACGCCCCTCAATCGCTTGACCCTGCGAGTCGAGGAGGGCGAAGACAGAATTTGTTGTTCTTCCACCAGAATCAACAGCATGACTCGAGCCCTGCTGCTGGCTCCGGCTGGCTTACTTGTGCTCTGCCTCTTCTCTGCTGTCGTGCCTTCAAGTGCGTTTGATTTACCTGGATCAATCGCGCTCGCTCTTTCGATGCCTTTGGCTGTCTTCCTATCCTTTGGTTGATTGCAAAGCGTGATGCGTCTCGCCTTTGTACGACTTTTGTATACTCACCTTTTTCTCCCGGCTCTGTCGAACCGTACCTCCAGCTGAAGCTCGTGTTTACTGTACATACGGTCAATACGTCAACAACACCGACGAAACATGTCGCCCTTGCCCACAAGGCTTTTACAAGAGCTGGTCTAGGCACGATGACATCACTTGCATTGTCTGCCCGCCAAGTACGGCCGCCACACTCCCACCCGCACCCCTCTTTGACCCCCCGGCGGTTTTCTGCTCACAGTTTCTCCTACCGTATAGACCAGTATGCTCCCAACGAAGGGCAGCGCATCTGCTTCAATTGCCCTGCCGGCAAAATCTCCTTGGAAAATCGCACCGGTTGTGTGGACTGTCCCGCCGGCTATTATGCAAACCAAGGTATGGGATTGCCATTCCCCCAGGCGGCCTTTCCTTGTTTCCTTTGCCAAGCTCACTGACCCTATCATTGGATGCATTGTTGGATGTATCCAGGCTACACCTCCTGCTATCCATGCCCCGTCGCGCGGTATCAACCCATGTCTGGCCAAAGAACCTGTGTACGTTCACTTTGATCCTTTTGACTCATATCCTGGCCACGGCACAGCATAGCCATCTCTTGACGTAGCCGCGTCAACTGCCCCGCGCCGTAAAAAGACACGGTGACAAGAGAGAACCCGAGTCAGAGGGACGAGAAGGGTGGATACAAACATGGAGATATGGGCGCCGATACAGCCTCGGGGACGTTGAACCCAGACACAGCCACACAAAAGAAAAATGCTTACGACCGGTCTTGACATGATTCTATCGCCTGGTCCCTGGCCTTGGTTGTAGCTCTACTGCGAGCCCGGCAAGTACCAGGATGAACGTGGTCAAAGCTCGTGCAAGCTTTGCCCCAAAGGGTTCTTCAACCCGTACACAGGGCGCATCAATTGCGACTATTGCAGCGCTGGCCGCTTTAGTGATCGCGAAGGTGCCACGACCTGCCCAACCTGCAGACCAGGCGAGTACCAGGACAAGAGCCAAAGCTCCAGCTGTAAAGTGTGCCCACCCGGCACCTACTCCAACTGGATTGGCCGCACGAGTTGTACCAACTGCAGCGCCGGGTGGTATGCTCCCAACAACCGAACGAATCAGTGCAATGCCACCATCGATGGCTGGATGACAAGCTACGAAGGTGCCACCGAGCCCGAGACCTGCCCACCCGGGCAGATCACTCAAGGGGTGGCCAGCAGGTCCTGTCGTAACTTCACCAACGGCGAAGGCGGCATCGATGAGGGCTACCCCGTCGTCTTCCTTGACTATCCCTGCCCCGCTGGTCAAATCGTCAACGCGTCCCACCCCCAGCGCAAGTGTATGAAGTGCCCGCCCGGTACATATCAGCCGTATACGGGTCGCACCGAGTGCTACGAGTGTCCAGACGGCCGATTTTCCGATCACTATGGCATGCGTACCTGTGCCAGCTACAACCGCATCCCCAGCGGCTATTATCTGGACCCTAATATCACGCTCAACAAGACAAGCGATTACCCCCATACACCCTGCCCTGCCAACACGTATCGTCGTTGGGACTTTAGCCTCAGCAACTGTGTAGATTGTCCGGCCGGCTCGTCATCACCGCCCGGGTCCGGGTTGTGCATCTCAGATGTGCCTCGTGGATGCGTGCCGGGCGAGTACTGGACAGGCTCGAGCTGCAGTGCCTGCCCCCATGGATACTTCACCGATCAGGCTGACGCCGTGGTCTACAACCGTGTATGGCAGTGTGTTCCGGGCCAGCACCAAAATGTTAGCTATACCACTTCCTCAGATCGCATCTGCACCGCATGTGAGCCGGGAAAGTATCAAGACCAATCGGGCTCCACAGCCTGCAAGTCCGTCAGTGTGTCCAGCTACGACTACACGGATTATTACGGTGCTTACTATCCAAGCAAGGCACAGTATTGCTTGCCTGGTACCTACGCCCATGAATGGGTGGCGGAAAAGCCGGCCGATTGTCGCGCCTGTCCCGAGGGCAAGTACCAGGACCAATGGCATCAGCCCTCCTGCAAAAATACCACCATCTGTCTTCCCGGCCAGTATCAGGTCACAACTCCATCCGTTCGACGGGATCGCCGCTGCTACGACTGCCCAGAAGACCGCCTTACCCCGTTTGAAAATGAACTTCGCTGTGACTACCCTGAGCTATGTCCATCCGGGTGGGGTGTGGTGAGTCTTGTGTTGTGACTGAGGCTTCTGCTTCCTCCGTTCTCGTGCTCATGCCATTGGGCCTTGCCTTTGCTCGTTTCGCTATCCATGCAAAACGGTTGACGGTTGACGAGCAGACACAAGAGTTTACGACATCTTCCGAGCGTGTTTGTGCACCTTGCGTTTTGGGTGTGACCTACAACGACGATCCTGACGGTGGCGTTTGCAAGGTATGGTATGGGCTGCAAGACGAGACATGACAAATGTGCATGTTGCTGAACCGCGGCGCCATCTCGTCAAGCTGATGTATCTCAGTATCTCAACATGTCTCATGATTCGTGTGCTCCTCGTCTCGTTTATGGTCTGGAGTAGCCCGTCAACGCGAGTTGCCCTCCTGGCACAGGGTATCTGGCCGAGCCCACACTGTACAACGACCGGTCCGTTTCGACTCTTTCATGCGCAGGCATCCTCGCACATCTCGTATGGTGCCACCCTAATCCTTTCCTTGCATCTCAATTGTCGCTGTTATCCCGCTTGCGCTATCGTAGAGCGTGTTACGAGTGCCCCTCCAATGCTTTCAAACCCCACTGGGGCGATGAGAACTGCACGCACGCAACCATTTGCGATGTGCGCGAGCGCGAGACAACGCCCATCACCCCCACCAGCGATCGGGTTTGGTACGTTGTGCCTACCAATGAATGTCAACCTCCCCCAACTCGGTGTCAGCACGGTGATAACCTGATCTTGGGTGGCTTCAGCACGTCTCGCTACTACTGTCAGAATACGGTGGATGACTTTGGCCTGGACTGTGAATGTCGCTCTGGCTGCCGAGACTGCTACAAATCTCCTTCCGGTGATGATTATCTTCTCGTACGTCCCCGCGCAGACAACTTCTGCTGGGACAGGAGCACAAGCCTCAGGATGCCTGCTTGCCTAAGTGTGTCCAACCTTGATCTCATTGCGATCATCACCATCATCATCTCTAGCTGCGCACCAATGGTGCCCCTTCTTCAGAGGCCACCACCAAGCATCCCATATGCTTCAAGGCCGACAATTACACGTCCGATTTCACCGAGCAAGACATTGTGAACAGCTGCAGCATCGCGTGCCGACAAGATGCTGAATGCAACGGCTTTCAAGTTTATCCACGCACAGCAGACGCCACCCTGCGTGGCAGTTGCTGCCTCAAAGCCTCGTACGCCAAGCCTCTATCTACTGTTGCGTGCCGTTCTACCCCTCTGTTGCCTCAATCAGTGCTCATGACTAATGACTATTGGTGTTTGCTTGGTGATTATTGATTGGCTTTGAAACCATGCCAGCTTTGATCCAAACGCCATCTCGGACGAAGATGGGGCTGACTTTTACGAAATGGAAGGCTGCATCAGATGTCATGACGAGCATTATCTTGACGGCCAAGTTTGCCAGCCCATGTCCCAGTTGCCGGGGCTCGGGTACAACGTACGTTGGGTGAAAACCCGGGCTTTATCGTGGTTGTGAAGCAAATATGTTGCAGCCGATCTTTTGGCCCTTTTGACAATGGTGTCGTCCAATGTGGAGTGGTTTGAACGCAAACCATGTCTTCATCGCTTCTTACGCTTGCAATCACCCCCTTGGGTTGTGCTTACTATTATATCGTGGTTTCAGGAGCTGACCTTTGCTGTCCCCATCAACTTCCCGGGCAATCAAACTTTGACACACGTGAACATCACGCGTCGGGAGGGGTATTCATACACATTTGCCATAACCGAGGTGCAATCAGCCATTTTGGCGCCCGAAGACCTCATTATTGATCCCAACACGGGAGCGATTACGTGTACATCAGATTTGGCCACCATTGGGCAGGTCGTTTTTACCGTGCAGATTCAGGACAATCAGTCTGTCTGCTTCCTTCTTGATGAAGACGGCTCGCCCACCAAGCTGCTGAGCGGCTGCACCCTCGACATTGAGTTTGATATGACGGTGGTGGGTTTCCTCTCGTGCCCCGATGACATCATCTTTTACATTCCTCTAGCCGATACCGAGGCCTTGATTCAGTGGCAAGAGCCACTCATTCCAGCGACCGCCACCAGCGTCAACGTCACCCTGAACAACAACCAGACGGTCTTTGAAGCTGGTACTTATGAGGTGCGACCTGCTACGACCCATACTTATTTTTTTTTTTATCTTTTATCTTTTTTCTCTTTTCTCTTTTCTCTTTTCTTTGTAAGCCTGGTATTGCGTCAAGCTTGCGCTCACGTGTGCCACTCCTGTGCTTGCCTTTCGAGCAGATTATCTATCAAACGACACCTCTCTACAACAACGATGTTCTCAACTGCACATTTTCCGTGCTGGCCATCAACGGGTTCCGTCGCAACGTGTCATATGTGCGGCACGAGTCCACGGCAAACATTGCTGTGGATCACGTCCTGGAGGGCACCGCCTATGACCGCCGCGTAAGTACATATATTATGCCATGAGGCAGCAAGCCTCAAGCAGCTCAGTCTGCGCTGGCGTCCATTGGCTTGTATTGTGTTTTCTGGATTGAGTTGTAATCTGATACTTTTTTTTTTTTGTAGGTCCTGCTGCCCGAAGCCTTTTACGGTGATTTGAACCGAGCCAGCTTTGCCTACGGCGTGTATAGTCCCAATGAGAAGCCTTTCACGGTCTTTCAAGCTGATGGGGTAGAGGCACGCGTTCACATTCGGCTGGCTTGGTGTGCCAGTGGCACCATGTTTGATGCGAGTCAACTGGTGGCTACAGAGCCGCAGATTCAGTTTGCAGGCTCGGATATCGAATTTGAAGATCTTGGCTCAGGCGTGGCAAGTGACTCAAGCTGTTTGCTAATTTGGGCCCGCTCGGCTCCAATTGTTGACGCCGTCTCTTTCCCACGCATTGATATTATTCTTCCGCTGTCTGAGGTGTTCAACTCCAACGAAACGCGCGCCCGCCGCTCCACCGGTGAAGTGGCCCTTTATGCACCAGTGGCTCCTAGCGCCATTTTCCTGCAGCAGACGCCCATCAATAATCAGGATATGAGCAGAGCTAGTTCATTGCTCGTGTTGGATGATATTGTGGCGCCTTCATGGGTGGGGTGCCCCGTCGCCCCCATCGAGGTCAACATGCCGGCAGGTAGGTTTGCCCGTCCTCGCCAACACCTCTGCTGGCCTACCCAACTAACACACTCTTTGCCATATTGGGTAGGCTTGGATCAGGTGCAAGCCATCTGGATTGAACCACAGGCCAAAGACAACGTTGGTATCTCGAGGATCGATGCGACCTTTCGACCCGGAGACAACTTCTCGTGGATAGGCAATCCCTACCAAATTGTGTACACTGCCTACGATTTGTCAGAGCAGAGCGCCGAATGCCGGTTTGATCTTCAAATTAACTACAATGTCAACGCGTACGAGGTTGTGAGCCCCATGCCCGCCATGTTCAGTCGCTCGGTGACTGGCCTGATTGGGCTGCCCTTTGCTGACGATGAGCAGCAGCTTCTTGATGTGGCTGCTGATAGCCTTGCCTTTGTGAGTAACCTCAATGGCAGCAACGCGCTAGAGCTACACCTGAACGCCGGTTCAGATGATCTCATTGAGGTTCGCAAGCGTGCAGACACCCAGTTTGCCCAGGTGCGTCGCGCGGTTTATGTGATGGTCCCAACAAATGTCGCTTTCATCCTGATTCATTTGAAGGAAGGGGAAGTATTTTTTTCCCCCTTTTTCGTGTCTGTTGGCTGTGCCCTTGTCGCCGATCCAACGATTGATGTTTGCTCACGACTTTTGTGTGCACAATGACACATTATTGCAGTTTGTCGTCAACCTTGATTGGACGATCGAGTCGACTGAGGTGGTCACGTTGCCGCATCAGCTGACGCTAGCTGCCGAGCTTGAGTTTGAACAGTATCGACTGCCCTCAGGCGTCGTCGCGGGAAGTGACACGCTGCGCAGCGTGGAGCTCCTCTACGATGCCACGTGCCACATTGACATTTTGGCAGGACGCATTCAACTCACCGCCCTGTCAAGTGCTTTCACCCATGGGTTTTTCTTCCGGAATTTGATTGTGCGCATCAAGTACCCGCTGGGCCTGGAAAACTACGACAACATCACTGATATTCTCAACGGAACCGTGCGCTCGTGGTCTCTATCTCCGGATAGCATTGTGGCGCTCCGTCATCGAGTGGATGCCGAGTTTGTCGAGTCATATGATGCAGAGGTGAACGAGCCCTTTGTTTTGGTTTATGACAACCAAAAGCCCACTTTCTTGAGTTGCCCCTCGAGTGCCGCCACCCGTGCACCGATTAATGTGTCGTTTGCAACCTTCAATTGGACCGAACCCGCCATCACGGATAATCGCCCCCTCGGGTTGCGCCTGAGTTACACTGCATTCTATGATGACGGACCCTTTGAGGGCAATATCAGCAACCCCATGCAGGTACCCATTCGCGATCCCGATTCCCCACCACTCACGGTACAGTATCGAGCCCGTGATGAGTATGGCAATTTTGCCCTGTGCAATTTCACGTTGCGCGCACAAGACGGCCAACCGCCCAACGCCGTTTGTCCGCAAGATCTGGAGTATACCCTCCTGCCTGGCCGTGCCGAGTACGATGTTCCCTACAGTGCTTGGCGGCCCACCACCACCGATAATGCCGACTTGGCTGTCGTGGTCCTTCAACCCGAGGCTGGTGCCTCCATGCCCCTCCCCACAGGCGCTCACGAGTTTGTTGTGGTAGTTCAAGATGCTTGGGGCAACAATGGCTCGTGCACTGGTACCGTCACCATCATTGACGAGGAAGCGCCCAACGTCATCTGCCCCTCTAACGTCGTGGCCTTTGTAACAGCCAACGACGAGGGTAATGCAACCTGGGATGCCCCCGTTGTGGTGGATAATGCTGGTGCCGAGGGCCTCACTTGGACCTCGGAAGTAGCCAACGGAAGCTCCTTTGGCCTCGGCAGCCATCTCGTGCGCATCGATGCATATGATGCGAGTGGAAACAAGGCATCTTGCCAGTTTGCCGTCACCATGCAGCGCCCTGCTGCATCGACTGGTGCAGATCCCGCTGCCGTGCGCGGTGCGGCAGCAGGTGGCGGCGTTCTCATTGTCGTGGTAATTATTTTAATGGTGGTGGTACGGCGCCAGTACCTGAAGAGCCGCCGTCCAGCCGATTGGAAGGACATCTTCTCAATGATCGACCAGCTGAACAGTGGTGCCGTGGGTGAGGATGGTCCTCGCGTACCCCGCGAATTGGGACGCAGTCATGTCAAGTTACTGGATGAGCTTGGGCGCGGTGCATTTGGTATCGTTTACAAAGCACTGCTGGAAGAGCCTGGCATGCCGGGCTATATCGTGGCTTGCAAGTCGCTCCATGAGGCCAACCAAGGCGGTGCCATGCGCGAGCTTTTGGAGGAAGCGGCCGTGACCGCGCAGTTTGTACATCCCAACGTCGTGCACCTTATTGGCGTCGTGTCTGTGGGCAAGCCACTGCTTGTGGTACTGGGCTTTTGCGAGCGTGGCAGTTTAAAATCATATCTGGAGGAGAACGGGCCCATGGTATCCGATGAACAGCGCGCATACTTTGCCTTTCAGTGTGCCTCGGGTATGGAGCATGTGGCATCCTTTGGCTTTATCCATCGCGACATCGCGGCGCGTAACATCTTGTTGGCCAGTGATCTGAGCTGTAAAGTCTCTGATTTTGGTCTAGCCCGCGAGTCGCCCAACACAGATGACTCGCACGCCGCCTACTACCGCTCGCGCTCCGGTAACTTGCCCGTGCGTTGGTCGGCTCCTGAGGCGCTCGAGGATCAAAAGTTCTCACATGCCTCGGACTCATGGGGCTTCGGTATCCTCATGTATGAGATTTACACCGATGCAGAGATGCCGTACAAGGGGTGGAGCAACCAACGCGTCTGGGTCGAGGTGTCCGCCGGCTTTCGGCTGCCGCGACCTGAGACTTGCCATGAGAGCGTTTATGAGATCATGATGGATTGTTGGATGCATACGCCAGCAGATCGCCCCACCTTCTCGGACATCGTTTTTGAGTTGCGCGGTGTGTTGGAGGGTGTGTTCAACTTTGATGTTGATGACAGTGCCAAGAGCAGTGGATACTTGGACGTCAATGATGCCGAGAGTGGCTACGAAAATCGCACCCTTCTCAAGTCCTTGGTCAGCCACTTCACCCTGGGCAAGCGGGGCAAGGGCGACAAAAAGGGGGCTACGGGCAACAAACGGTTTAGCCTGCACCGCAAGTCTACTCTGAACGACGAGAGTGACATGCAGTTGCACAATTTGTCAGAGGAGGCTGGCGACGAGCCAGAGGAGGTTCGGCGTGTCACCGCTGTCAACGACCCCGATGCGCTGTATGACATGGGTGCTGGCTCAGACTTTGGTGAGGACGACGAGGAGTCGGTATCTTATGCTTATGCTACAGCAGGAGCTGGCAAAGAGAAGGTGTCCTACGAGCTCGCAAGCGGCGTGCATAATGACCCAGAGGCCATCTACGATGCTGGTCAGGCATTGGAAGAGCCCGATACGATGGGCTTCCATGCCAATGCTTTGCTCAATGACGACATTTATTCCAACGAAGGGCGACCCAGCGGGCCGGCGATGGTAGCCCCAGTGGGTCGTGCCGCAACCGAGTACCAAGTTGGCCGTCGCGTTCGCGTGCAGGGCTATGCCTGCCAGGGTACCTTGCGATACTATGGACCCCACCAAAGCAAGCCTGGCAAGCGCTGTGGCGTTGAGCTCGACGAACCTTTGGGTCTGAACAATGGCACTGTCGCGGTACGTCACAAGTCAAACACGCAGTGCAGGCGGGTGGTATGCTCGGAAAGAGAGAGGAGGGAGAGGGAGAGGGATGGCGGCTTTCGGCTTTTGGCTGGCAAATTTTTTTATTTTTTTTTGAACTCACATTCACATGTAAATTTTTTATGTTGGATAACGCTGCAGGGCCACAAATATTTTGAATGCGCTCCTTCGCACGGTGTGCTGGTCGTGCCGTTGCGAGTAGAATTTTTGGACTAGGTGCGCAACTACCACTTGAATTTTACCCGAGTTGTGGGTGTGTGCCACATGGCCCCGCAAACACCTTGTTTGCAAATTGGATACTAGGCATTTTGTGCCTGGTGTTTTTTTGTTCTTGTCTCTGCTGTTGTTGATGTGACTCTTCCTTTAGGTTCGTTTGTATAATTGTGTATATGAGGTTCACCTCACCTATCAATCCCTTTTTGATGGCTCGCTCCCATCCTGGTTGTTTTTGTGTTGGGTGTTTGATTGCTTTTTGGTTTGTATGTCATTCATTTCACTCCGTCGTGCCTCCGATTCATTTGTTCATGCCCTTGCCTCTTCGTGCCTCTGTTCGTTTATCTCTCTGCGTGGCGTTCGCCCGCAGCTTTCCTATTTTTTTCTTCTTCTTCTTTTTTTTTTTTTTTCTCTGCATGTTGCGCTGCTCGTTTTGAGTGGCAATTTTGAACATAGACTTTGCGGGTGAGCTGCTGCTGGAGCAATGTGGTATTTGATGCTGCGGGTTGGTTGGTGTTGATCATCTACACACCCAGCGCACCCCATATTGCTTTGCTGCAAATCTGCCTGTGTGTTGTTTCCGCTGAATTTTCTTTGCTCGATTGATGATTTGTTCTGGAGGCTTTTTTTCTCTCTCCCTCTCTCTCTTGACGACAAAAGACTTGGGCTGGTCCGAGTCTCCGTGCTGTAGCGTTTGCAGGCTAGCCGCGTCCTTGTCGTGGCTGACATGTAAATTGGATTTTACCACTTCTCCCTTTCCCCGCATCAAAACAAGAAAGAGGCAAAAGGCACAAGCAGAGACACGCATGCTGCGCCAAACAAGCCACTAGCATTTTGCCACAGACACCTTGCGCATCAATCACTCGCTCACCCTCACCCTCCCTCCCTATCTATCGATCAACATGACTTGTTTCTACCTTTGGCCGAATCTGAATCTGTTGTGTTATGCAACAGTACCATCAGCACATCAAATAGTAGCACATTAATGTCAGACACTCGGTGTGTGTGTGCGTGTGTGTGTGTGTGTGGCATTTGGTTTGGACTGTCGTCGGGATTAGGTCATCCTGGCGCTGAAGCAGTGTGCACTGGGGGGTAGCCGCAGCAGCGGATACCTGTGGTTGAATTGGTTCCTGCAAACGAGTCAACGCCAAGTTTTCAACAGGACTGGGTGGACGCGGCTGCGGCATCGCTCGTCCAGGAAAATGCCTAGTTTTGTGAGCCTCAACACTGCGCGCGGGCGCGAAACGCTCGCTCACGCTACCGTGAGTGGTAGGTCTAGCGCTTTGGGCGGATTCGGGGCTGCGGCCGGTGACTGACCGGCCAAACCGACTTCTTGTCGCAACCTTATCAATTGGGACTGACCCTATGACATGGCACAACAGGGCTAGAGGTGGAGGCGGCTGATGATAGCCAGGCAGGCCATCCTTTTTTGCCGCGGCTCGAAGACCAGATGGCATTGCTGCAGCGTCAAATGCTTCGACTTGCAGCTGAGTCGGATGGTGCATCTGCCACTGGTGGGGTGGCGGCAACGAATCGGGCGGACGAAGATGCGTGAGTTGTTGGCTTTCAACTTGCATCTCCCAGCACTCTTTGGGCCTCTTCACACACCGAATGGATCACGTCGGAACGTTGAGTGCATCACCTCACTTCTCTTTCAAATCGACCTGAACAGAGAGCCTAGCAGCAACGATGAAGAGGCCTGGTCTGATAGCGATGGTGGCTCCGAGCAGGGGTCAGAGGTGCATGCAACCCGATCAGAGGCTGGGGCTACACCCGACCAGCGGGGAAACAAACTTTACTTCGAGGCGCAGTAAGTGCACGAGGGAGGTCGAAGTTTGCCTTGGCTGCAGTCTCTGTCAGGCAACTCACAGCATTTTACGTGGCTGGGCCTTGACGTTGAAGAGGGCAATGGTATACTGCGTACAAGGATATCCTGCTCTCCCGCGCAGAGCGCGGAAACGATGTGGCAACGAGTGAACTGCGCGCACTTGCTGCTGCGCCACATCGGCCTTGGGCTTTTTTCCTCCTTTCCGGTGGGCACTTTGCCGGCGGTATTGTGCGTGATAATCAAGGTAAGCTGAGGCCATGGCCTGGCACTTGTATGAGATCCAGAAGAGAAGAAAGAGCGGGGACGACTTGCTTCCTCGTGCATAACAGTGTGGGCCTGCAAGTATCAACACTGTTGTTTGCTTCACAGTGACGCTGCACAAGTGCATTCATCGCTACGTGGTGCGTGCCAAGCGCGGCACGGTGCAATCCGTGCGAGACGCCAAATCTGGAACCAGCGCCCCAAAGTCTGCTGGCTCAAACTTGCGCCGATACAACGTACGCCATCGATATGCACCCTACCCGACCCCAAGACCGCCTGATCTCCAAGCGGGCACTCACAGGAGCCCGTGCCTGTCTTGACAGGAGGCTCAGCTGCGACAAGACATTTTAAATTTGTTGCAGCGCTGGGCCACAGATATAGCCGAGTGTGAGGTAGGCTGCCCAAGCTCTCCGATTGAAGTAGCAGAGGGCATCGAGTTCCTGTGTCCCGCCAGCAGAAGCAGGCTGCACATGTGTGCTCGTTTTCGTTTTCTCTTTTTTCGGAGGCAACTTGGGGCTGCATTCATTTGCCTCTTGCCTGGGCTGGACTACACACATAGTTGATTTTTCACCACACGTCCGTGCACAACCGCAACTTTATATTTGCGAGCAAAACGGCACAGCGCCAGCAAGCTCATGCGCCGGGTAAGTGCTTTGAGAGCCAGACACCTGTGTTGGTGATCGGGATCAACCAGCCGAGTCCGTAGTCGCTTATGCCTTGCCGTTTAGGTTTGATTCCCATTGATGATCCGCGAGTACGCAGTCTACCCTTTGTGAGCAATCGACCTACGCTGAAGGAGATTTTGCGCTGCTACACGGTCTTGACCCGCGTGGAGGAATTAGCGCAGCCGCCTCGCGCATACACGGAGCAGGACAAGGGCACCGAGGCCGATATGGCCGGGGACAATGGCTCGGCAAATGAGGTGACGGGAGGCGCCCTGCCCAAGAGCCAATTGGGTGCTGCGGTCGAGGCCGCGCATGCCGCTGCCCAAGACGCGGTTGGCGAGGCTGCTGGCTCGGCACCGCCCGCCACAAGCAATGACTCAGCCCCTCTGGGCCTATTGGGTCTGGTGGAGAAAGGTGACTGGGTTGGATTTCTGCGTCTTTTGGGCTTTGCACCCTCGGACTTTCCGATTCACTACAAAGGCCAAGAGGAGGAGCTGACGTTACAAGAACTTCACCTCTTTGAGATCCGTCAACCTCGCACTGGTGTCGATATTGAAGAGACAGATGCGGATGGCGCTTCGGCGTTGCATGTCGCAGCGAGCAAGGTCAGGGCTAGAATTCATTGTGCTGGCCAACTCGGGCACCGGCCCCAGGCCTTTAGCATCAGGCTCACAATCACTTGCACTTGATGGATTTTGCTTGCAGGGGTACACGGACATGGTACGGCTGCTTCTAGAGCTGGGCGCGAACTTGAGCCAGCTCAACGCGCGGGGGCATACCCCTTACGACGTGGCAGCCAACAAGGAGGTCAGCTTTGCTTTTTTTTTTTTTTTTTTTTTTTGTGATTAATAATAATTATAATTTACCCAGCTGAAGGCTGGGCAGCGCGTTGCTTGACAATCCGGTCTCCCTCACGTTTGGCAGATTCGCAATTTGATTCGTCGTTACCTGGCATTTGCACCACAACAACACGAGCTATCCGCCTGCCACGTCCCCTCGGTTTTGGCTTTTGAAGTACGTGTGCATGTTGGTCTAGTTGCTTGGAAGGGTTCAGATCAGATTGCTGGCCCACGTGCGAACAGGGCGACCCTACTGTACTTTATGGACTACGCTGCTGCTCGCTTATTGAAATGTTGGCCTCTGCAGACTGAAGAGAGGCAACGCGCAACTCGCAAGACCAAGGCAGCCTCGGTGAGTGGCCGGAACGCGAGTGTGATTTAGCGTCGTGGAACATTCTTCCATCGCATGCCCCGTGTTCATGTGTGCGCGTGCCTGCGTGTACGTCTGACCCCTGCTTGGGCTGCGCAGACGCGTCAAAAGCTCAAGGAGCGGGCTGCAGAGCGCAAGAAGGTGAGTCGGCCACCTGCCATGGCAATATCTGCTTGCAAGGTTAAGATCATGATTCACGAAATGACTGGCCGACGCTCTACGTCAGGTGGTTGCAGAGGCGGCAGCGACGCCTAAACCAATGTCGGCGCTTGATCGCGCTAGTTCGGCTGCCTTGGCTCGAGAGCGACGCGCGGCTGCGGCTTTGGCGCGGTTACGTGGAACGGGGGCCACCACTGATGTAAGCTCCCGCTGAGGTTGTGAGACCCCCAAACGATGAATGACTTCCCAAAGGGAGACAGGTTGGAAATCAAAAGCCAAAGCATTCACCATTTCTCATGTCGGCTGCTCGTCGGGTATTTGTGCAAAAAAAAAAAAAAAAAAAAAAAAAAAAAAAAGGCTTCGGCTGAGAGCGATGGCCAAGGCCACTGTGCGTTGTGTGGCAAGCCTTTGGTTCGGGGCCAGAAAGACAGCCCGGTGTTTGAGCGATTGGAATTTTGCTACTGTAGCATGGAGTGCCTGCGTCGGCATCGAGCCCTCCTATCCAAGTAGCTTCCGCGCATCGCGACTGCACATGAGCGTGCACGTGGCAGCAACATCCGTTATCCCAAGCATGCGTGCCGGCTTGTGATGGCACGAAATTATTGTTTCTTTGCTTCGTGCTGAGGTGGATTGACTCTCCCATCAAGGGTGTTGGAGACTGCACGGAAGGCGCCCTCCATGTCCATCGATCCTTAACCTCTTTTACGAATTGACCACCAGATCCAATCATTCGCCAATCGACAGTCAGCTGACATGGTCAGTCGAAAATTCTCAGCACAGCAGGGCTTGATGCCATTTTGGCTCTGATACCAGACCCCTCTCCCCAACTGGTCTCTAGATACATTGGATAGTAAGCCAAAGGAAGAGGAAGAGGGTTGTTTGTGGTCTCGCTGGTTGCTGGCTCGTTTGCTTGCTTGCTTGCACGCTCACCACAGTCATGCATGCTGGCATGAGCTTGGACAACTCCCAAGGGTGCCAAACAGCAGAACGACGAGATGAGTCTCGCGCTGTGCCGCGCCATCTTGGTCAGTGGAGAGTATCCGCCCGTGCGCACATGACAAGACTGACCGACCGGTGGGCCTCCAACCGTCGCAGACGCTTGTCCAAGCTCCGCTCAGATGGTCCGCTTCTTTAAACACCGCACAGTATGGACAGTACTCGTGGTGCCTACCGTTATGTGGCGGTTAGGAAAAGTGGCCGCTTGGGTGTCCGCTGACACGCCAACGGGCATCATGCAAGACCGTTGCACTGACATGCTGAAAGAACGGTCAGGATCCAAACAAAATACGAGCTGGTCGTCGTCCGGTCTTTTGACCCCAAGCCCAAGCTCACAACGGAATGCGACAACCGAATGTGACAATGGTATCCGGCCCAACGACCAAAGGCGACCAAGGCATTCGCGTGACTGACCAACAACCCACCATCTCATCCCATCCCATGTTGCTGGTTCAGGCTAACCGCGAGCCGTTCCCCCACCCATTCCCCACTCGTTCCCCACCCACCCTCACTGACAAAATCAGCCCCCTCGAGGTTGTCAACCGCCATTGCGTATTCCGCCAAGGCTGGCACTGCGGCCCAAGCCTGCCTTGCCAAGGCCCCGTATCCTCCTCCTTTTCCTGAGCGTGGCGTGCATTTTCATCTCCCGCCAGCTCCTTGATACCTCTGGTCATCCCCTTGCTCAACTACAGACGCCCAATCCAGAGACGGCTCGAGCTCCTCCCAGCTCCTGGGTCTCAGACTGCACTTTGTTGCATTTGCTTGCTCCTGACCGACCGACGCCATGCTTCCAATGACTGGCTGTGCATTGCCCGAGCCCAGCGTGGTGCGCCCGCGCTCGTTGGGAGAGCCAAGTCGTCCGCATGTGCCCAGCGTCTTTGGCTACCGCTCGCTTGGACGCCGCCACTTGGACAGCGCCAGCTCCATTTGCTCCTCGACTTCCTCCCTCAACTCCTCCGGCAGCGAAGATGATCTCACTTTTGCGGCCTGGGACACCTCCCTTCGTGAGAAAGACGATGTCTTCCAGCTCCCCAACCTGCGCCTCAACACCATGGCCCCCGACTTTCACCCTACTGCTGTGGCCCAAGGCTCAACCACCCTGATCCGTCCCAACCCGGTCGTCGCCTCGGCACCGATCGCGGTTGGCCTTTTGGAACACTTGCCTGCCGATGCCGAGCTCACCTCGAGCGAGATCAAGCATGCGCTTCCATCCTGGATGTGCGTCGAGGTCTGCGACATCAAGTTTAAGAAGACCCGACGCGGCTGCCGCGGCCACCGCAAGAACCGCCGCCGCCACCAGCCGGGCGAGGACAATGACGAGACCCTTGACCTCTAAATGGAAGTGAGGTCTTGGACACCTCCAGCAACTTGCCCAAGCTGCTTCTGCTTCTTTTTCTTCTTTTTCTTCTTCTGCTTCTTTTTTGGTTTCTTCCCCTTTTTTTTTCCTTTTGATGTTTTGATGCATTGGTGTTTTTGTTTTTCTCTTGGTTTTCCCCGCGCGTGCGCCCTGTTTCACGCTCCCCACACGCACACACCCCTCTTTTAAAAGTCCCAATTGTTGGTCCTAAGCGCCTGTCGTGGCTACGTGCCATGGCCCCCCTTTTCGGTTGAGGCTGGAAAGGACTTGAGAGCCGATATTTGTTTCTGGGTCATGCCGCCCTCCTCGCATCATTCGTGAGGAGTTGGGCGCATCCCAAAAGCGCACGCTTACTATTCATAACGAGACAGATAGTCCCGCGTCATGTCTTGCCCGTAGCTGAAGAAGCCGCCCATTTGGTTGATACACCACTTTGCTTCTCTAGTCAATTAAACGACTCATAATGCTAATCTGTGTCAATCTCATTGTGCAGAACACTTGGTTTTGCTCACCTTGGCCCGACGCGCACGCCATACTGTCGGCTACAACCGTCAAACAAATTGGTCATGACCAAGCTGTGCAACAGTGTGTCACCGAAACACGCGAATGCTGTTGTTCTTGCAAGCTAGTAAATACAGCACGAGGAGCAGAATCCGCTGTGTTAGCAAAACTGTTGATGATGATCAGTGAGGGCTGGCATCGAAGCAATCTGGTTGCTACAACTGGCATACCTGTTACAAAGCAGTCCGCATGGTAGTCAAATTTGATGGCAATGAGCTCGTCTGGGTGTGGGAAGACCTAACAAACATGATGACCACACCGTGACTTGTGCGGTGCTGCTGGAGTCAAAACGGCGAGCGTCGCACTCACCTTGACGCAGGTACCAGTGCTGGTACACCACAGGCGCACGGTGTGATCACTGCAGATGGAGGCTAGCCGCGTGCCCGTCGCGTTGAACATCACCTGTCAAAACATCTTGATCAGCTTCTCGCAAGCCTGGACAGCTACTGTGTACACACATTCTGACAAGCTCTTCTCACCTTGGAAACCTCTCCGCGATGCTCGGCGAGTTCGTGACGAAACGTAAAGGGCTCGGTGGTGTACAGGCGAATCACGCCCGTCGCCGTAGCCATGGCGCACTGCCGGCCCGAGGGGGAGAAAGCAACAGACATCACCTCCGAAGGCATCCTATTCCAGCGAAAAAAAAAAAAAGTATGAGCTGCGGCACAATCTCGTCTGCAAACCTGCTTGTCGTATTCTTTCTGAATTTTTCAAGCCTCTGGACATACTTGCAGGTGCCCGTGGGTTCACCGGTATCTGTATTCCACAAAATGGCAGTTCGATCCACAGAGCCGGAGAGGATCCAGGCACCATCAAAGCTAAGTTCGGCGCGGGAAATGGCTTCACGGTGCATCAGCAGTGTTTTAACCGGCCGACCCGTGGCCACGTTCCAGAGAATGACTGTGTGATCAAAGGAGCCGCTCAGAAGCCGCACACCGTCGGCACTGAATTGCACGCACACCACCTCGGCGGTATGACCCTGGGGACACCGGATATGGCGGCATTGACGTTGTAATGGCAGGTCATTGGCAAGCGTGAAGGCATGCACACAGACAGGCCTTCAAGGTGGTGCTGACTCAATGTGAACGTACAGCCAGCGTGTGAAGCTCATCGCCCGTGGCAAAGTCCCACAAGCGCACGGTGTGATCCAAGCTGCCGGTCGCCACCAAGTCGCCTTGTTGATCCGAGGCAACACAAAGCTAGAAGCGCAGTGTCAAAAGCACAACAATGAGACAATAAGAAGAAGATCAGAAGCACAGCGGGACTAGGGTGTAACCATTGTGATTGTGAAGGCGAGGTCAGATACAACGAGCCGGCGACTTGTATGACCAAACGCACAATTTCGCCTCGATGGCCTTTGAGCACAGCCCGACACTCTCCAGTCGCAACGCTGTGAATCTATTCGAATGACGGAAGGAGGCTATCATGAGGACTGGCGTGTGCTGGACGGAGAATTCTGGGTCCGACGTTGCGGAGCAGGCGTGGCGCAGGCCTACCCGAGCCGTGCGGTCAAAGCTAGCGCTAATGATGTGATCACTGTGAAGGAATAAAAAAAAAGCGTGGCGCAAACAAGATGAGGGGGCGCCGGTCACCAGCTGGCACACTGATTGTTGGGCGATTTGCAACGTGATTACAAAGCGTTACCAGCGCGGAAAGTTGAAAATCACGGCCTGTACGACATTTTTGTGGCCTTCAAAGACTTGAAGTTCCTCGCCGGTGGTCGTGTCCCAAAGCTACAGCAAAGTTGGCAAGAAAGTGTGCGTGAGTCTGAATCTGATGGGAGTGAGAACGTGGCACAATGCCTATTGGGGCGTGCTCACAATGCAAGTTCGGTCGTAGCTGGCGGAGACGCATCTGCGCATTGAAAAGCCACGATATTGCTCAGCCGTTGTCCAGGAGAGACAAATGCAATACCCCGTTATTTTCTAATAAGGACGGGAGCAGCCGGCCCGTACCTTCGACCATCTTTGGACACGTCAATGTTCGTCAGGGGAAGCGGGTGGGCTTTGATCACCTAGGGTAGAGAACGTGAACGAAACATTGCATATCACCGGGTCAATAAGGATGCAAGGCCTTGGCGCGCGCGCCTTTGAGGCAGTTGTACACTGCACGGAGATTCGAGTACGGACGTGTTCCTCGTGGTAGTCATCATCATGAACGGCGCTCACGCGGGCCCGCAATTCTGTGAGGGCAAGGGGTGAAATGGTGAGTGGTAAGAATTTTGGTCGCTGTGGCGGCATGGCGATAAGGAGGGGGATACATGCGCACTTTGCAAGAGTTGAAGGACTTGAGCTTTGCGTTTTTCGGTGATGAGGGGCTCGTATCGAGCTATGTCGGCCACCACGGCGTTTAAATCCGTACTGGCCATGGGGAAGCCGATAACATGGTATGAGAGAGAGAGAGGGCGGGGATACAACGACAGGGCAGAGACTACTCGGCGTTTTATGCGGTGATAAATGCTTGGGCAGCATGACTTACTCTTCATTCAGGTCCAGCAGGTCCAGAATGCGGCACTCGACAGCATCGCCGCGCCGAAATTCGAGAATTATCCCTACGCGACATGCAGCGGCAGCCTGTGAGGTGATGGCCCGTGTGAAATCCTCTGGGGAGTCGCGCAGCCACAAGGCAAACCTGGAGGATGATAGCGGAGGAGAAAGCGGAGCAGTCGCATGATGGCACCGTGTCTCCAACGACCTCGGAGGCTGGCGGGATCAACACCTGCACACTCTTTTTGCGTGCGTGCGTGTGTGCGTGTGTGCGTGCTTTGGAAGGAGCGACGGGCGGCTGGAGAAAGGAGCAGATGTGCAACCACCTCGCGCCCCCCTTCCCCCATGTACCCCAACTTGCTCTGCAACGGGAGCTGATGGCGCGCAGTGTGAGCAGCGCGCTCCACGACGACACAACTTGCTGCTCGTTTCCAAATTTTTGAATCAAAATACACTGGCCGATTTATGTTTTCAAATTCACTAATAACGTCGCTTTCGACATGTATGCGTGCCAAGTTTTTGCAGCAAATAGAGAGGAAGATGTAGATATTCAGTGGCTTAGAGGCCTTGGCGACGCTTTTCTCTCCCGCTGCATTGTCAGACCAAGATAAGAATACATTAGAGGGTGTCAATTAACTTTACTGCTCCAGTGTCCCCGAACCGAGGCGCGCGAGCCCCTCTGCTAAATATAGCTCACCAACTCCCAAAAACGGAAGCATCGACTATTCTTAGAAAGCACGCGTGACAGATTTTGATGGTGATACAAAGTTTCAGGTTGTTGTGCTCAACCCACGTTGAGTTAACCACCTTTAAAGCTAACCTGGACTCTTTCTCTCTCTCTCTCTGTTTTGTCTTTTTCGTTTTTTCTGTTTGTTCCAACAGGTTGTTGTTGTTGTTGCTACCCCTCCTGTACGAAAAAGGGGGTGGGAATTTCCTGATCTCTCTCTCTCTCTCTCTCTCTGAATCCCTCTCTCTCTCTCTCTCTCTCTCTCTCTCTCTCTCTCTCTCTCTCTCTCTCTCTCTCTCTCTCTCTCTCTCTCTCTCTCTCTCTCTCACTACACACACACTCACTGTCAAATTTATTTTTCTGCCATCCAGGTACAAGTCGACCTCCTCGACCGCTTCTTGCCGTGCCGCTGTCGTTCAACCCCGGACGTCTACACACACGCGCACACACACACACATTCACGCATTGGCAGAGTGCTGGGGATTTGGCGCAATCTGTTCCTGTGGCTCTGGGTCAATGAGATGGTTGGCCGCTTGACAATCTCTGCATTTCCTTGAGCACTGCCGCACCCCCGCCCCCTTTGTGTGCTCTTGCTTTTTCTTGCCTCTCACCCGGATCTTTCTTGCATGTGCCCCCCGTGTACAGCACGAGAAACAACCTCACCTCGATCTGCCGCCCCTCTTCTTCCCCTTCCACCGCCCGCGCGCTGCGCGCTGGATCATTAGGCTGAAAGCACGTGGCTTACCTTTTTCTTTCCTTTGTGCGTCGGGACGCCGCGCCAACGCGTGGCAAACCCTGCACCATGGAGGGACCTGCCCATCTCGAACCCATCGATGTGGAAGCCAGCACTGAGCAATCCACTTCCGATCAGATCCTTCGCTTTGGCGATTGCTTCTCCCTCTTCACGGCCGATGAGCCCGGCTATCTTCATGCCCCTGTGTTTGGGTATGCTTGCTTGTTTTGTTTTTTATTCTGCCCCACACTGGTACCACCTCCAAACCGCAGCTCTTCAGCCCACCCGCCGCTTCCCCTCACCTCACCCCCCCCATAGCGGAGAATTCACCCCCGTTCTCGTCAACACGGCGGCCGGCCAAAGCGATCACAAACTGGATTCCTTTTCTGTGCGTCAACCCATATCATCGTCCCATGCCCATGGTCATGTGCCAAGCTACCTGGTTCTTCATTCGCCGATCGCTCCCTTTGTTGTGCTCTCTGCCTCGACAGCTGGCCGTGTTTCAACTTCACGCACAATGCAAGTACAAGGCTGCCAAGCGTTTGCGCGCCGAGTTTGATGCCTATCAGAAACGCTACTTTGAGAAGAATCCTGACGAGGAAGATGAACTCACCCTCGAGACCGCTTTGCTGGAGCCTGATAGCGGCAAATTGGCCCAGCTCAAGCAGCTAGCTGATGATGAGCAAGAAGGTGATTTTTCGCTCCCCCGGCTGCACCGGCAATTCCCCCTGCCTCCCCCCTCCCCTTCTTCTTCATCTTGATCACATGCACTCGTGTGCTCATTCACATCTGATGCATAAAATGAATTGCAGACAATGCTTTGGAACAAGAGCGTCGCGCTCGCGACCCGGTCATGTACGGTCAGGTGGTCCAAGTATTCCACCGTGACTTGGAACGCTACCTCACCGTCTCGTCCACCGTCACCACGGAGGTTGAGAAAAAGTTTGTGACCTTGTTCACCCCACCCCCTCCCCCGCTACACCTCGTGAGCCTTGGCTACGGCATGCCTAACGTTGAGTTGACACGCATCACACTTATCCGGCTTGCCCCTCCTTCACCGTGCTTAGCAACATGCGGATTGAGGTCGACCCCTACACCTCACGTCACGCCTGGTTTAAGATTATGCCTCGCTTCAAGGTCCGCTCTGAAGGCGAGCCCGTCCGCATGGGCGATCAAATCATGCTCGAGTCCATCAAGACCACGGGCCAATTTGTGCACGTGACTTCCCAGAGCCTGCCCGACACGTCCATGACCCCTGGCTCTCGCGAAGTCAACGTGTCCGTCACCCCAACCTCCTTTACCCTGCTTCCCCACCATCGCCCCCTCCGCGCCTCGGATGTGTCTGCCGAGTCGGATGGCACCGTGCACCTTCCTCTTCGCTCTGGTGACCTGATCCAACTCTTCCACAAGGAAGTGTCCGCCTACCTGGCTGCGGAAGGCTACTTTTATACAGACCAGCTAGTCCTCGACGCCCATCTCCGCGTCCGCGAGCCCGACGCTCGCCGCCCCCATCGCCTCGAGCCACCAACCAGTGCCGTCTCGGTACGCTGTCACACTTGCTCATGACTGTGTGGTTATTCAACCCCTTTCTAACTCCCAACTTTCGCCCCCGTTGTCGCTGCCCCCGTTGTCGCTGTCTTCTCATCTTCTGCCCCCCTCCCCGCTGTTCAGTTTTGGATGGTCGAGCATGCCACCACCCCAACCATGGGCAATATCATCGAGTGGGACGATGTCGTCCGTTTCAAGCATAGTGTCTCCGGTCGCTATTTGACAATGAACGCCGATGGCTCCGTGTCCCTCTCCAATGTTTCCGGTGAATTTGGATTTGACGGCGATGAGCGCAACTTTGTCATGACCACGGTCATTCCCGAGCGTCGCGAGATTACCCTCAACTCTTATACCCGTATCAAGAACGTTGTGCACAGTAAGTCTGCTTCTTCGGCCCACTTTTTCTTGTCACAGTACCGTGGGGCACCCGTACCCAACTCCGACCCGCCGCTGCGCCCTCATTTTTGGCTTTACTCATATCGTGATGTGATCATTAGATCATTGGCTGCATGCCAACAAGGACGTCTACTTGGATCGTCCCACTCAGGCCATCTACGCCGACGACTCGCTTCGCACGCCCTTGTCCGAGCGCATGAACAGCATCAAGTGGGACAATGCTCCACTCATGCAACTGGCGGGCTTGCCCCAGCGCCGCTTTGATGACGCTTTTATCATTCAGGGCGTATCCCGCGACGTGTGCTCCTTTGTCGCCCACGTCAAAGCCATGATTCCCATCTTTCGCTTTGCCACGGCCCAGATCCAGGGCGGCCGCCCCACCCTGCTCTTCTACCAGCGCCTGACGCTGGCCCTTGAGGAGTTTGTGGCTTTCCTCAGGCCCAATGGCATCCACGATCGTCGCCGCCAAAAGCTCCTCCGCAACTTTGGCATCGTCGAACTTTGCGTCGAGTTGCTTCAGGCCCCGATCGCACCCTTCCATCGTGGCCCCAACGGCCGCAGCATGAAGCAGGTCAAGCAGGATGCTGCCCTCATCCGTGTTATGGAGGAGTGCTACGAGCTGCTGGAGAGCTACGCCACTGGCAACTCTCGCAAAAACGAGCTGTACCTCGTGCGCCACCTCAGCTTCTTCCACCAGCAAATGGGTTACAACTGCGGTTCGGAGAAGATGATTACCGAACTCATTCGCGACAACGCCAAGATTGTCGAGAACATCTCCGAAACTGAGGTCGATTTTTACATCTCCCTCCTAGCCTCCAACGGTGATAAGGACTACTTTGATGTCTTTGGCGTGCTTTGCAATGTTGAGGGCGCGGCCGACGGCGGCAACCAGAGCCTCATCGTTCAGAAGCTGCTTATCGATCGGGCCGACCTGCTTTATACCACTCGACTCGATAAGCAGGCCAATGATATGGTCATCATGGTTCCGAACCGGGGTTCCTACACATTCACCCAAGCCTGGAAGCAGCGACACTCCAACGAAGCCATGGGCGAGATCATGGAGTTTTTGGAGAAGCAACTGGACATGTTCTCTGAGCTCTGCTATCAGCGCTGTGCCAAGGCCATCGACTGCATCTCCCAAAATTACCTGGACTGGGAGCAGATCTTCTGGTGCGTGCAGAACATCAAGGACCCGGATTTGCGCCGCATGTACGTCGACCTCATGCGTGTCCTCTACGTTGACATCAACCCCAACGTCGACGTGCTTGATGGCGTCGCCCTCCTTTTCCCCTACAAGCGGCTGACAGCCGACCCTTTCGTGGATGCAACCTCCGACAACACGCGCTCCATCACGGGCACCACCATGTCTTACTTTCCCGAGCTCAGCCGCTGGATCATCAACATCCTCTCAAAGGACAAAGGCGCCATCTCAGCTGCGGATGACGAAGAGAACGAGTTTACCGAAGCCGTCCTGGAGCTTACCCGCTACCTCGTCGAATTTGGGTATTTCATCTCCGATGACGACATTGAGAGCCTCATGACGCCCTTGCGCCGCATCCTTCAGGGCTCGAATGACGTCCCCTCGCGCCCCGAGGGCCAGCGCTCACAGACAATGGCTCCCGGCAAGAAGCGATTCCGCACGCAGTCTCGCGTCCCCGTACTACCGGACAGCTACGAACTCAAGTGCCAGCAATTTCGCGCTGAAGGCCGCTTCGAGCTCAACCCGAAGAACAAAGTGGTGATTCGCGTCAAGCTCAAAGCCCTCGAGATCGTGGACACGCTTGTCAATCTCTGCCTCAACATGCGTCTTCACCAGTTTCTTTTCGACTTCCGCCAGTTGAACGAGGTGAACGAGCCCAACCGCCGCAATACGCGCCAAACCCGATCGGGCAAACCCCTTCTGGCTCGTGAGATGCGCAGCGGTCCCACCATGACCTTGGAGCAAATGCAGGCCCTCAAGGCCCTCATGGACGGTGATATCGATCCCACGCAGCTCACTTCCGTCGTGCGTGCCTATATTGATGAGGTTATTGACCGCAGTAATTACATCGCGCCCGGCTGGCGTCCCCAGCAGTCACGCGATCGCCAGGGCTCGAATGACTCGGACTTTGCCGAGATTCTCCTGGACCTTGCCAAGTATCCCTCCAGCAAGCTCGCTTGCAAGGCTCTGCAGCTGATGAACCGCGTCTTCTCGGCTGCCGATGACCTCTTCAACAAGGCTGTCGATGCCCAATTGCTTTTGGATGAAGGCTCCATTGCTTTTGAGAAGGAGCTTCGCGAGCGCATCATGCCTGACCTGCGTCGAGTTGGTGGTGCTCAAATCGAAGAGGGCGAGGAGGCCGCCGATTTTTGCGAGCTTTTGGACAAGCTTGTGCGTGCTTGCGACCTGGACGCACGCTTCCCCCACAGCATCAACCAGCAAATCATCGTCAACAACGATGTGCTCCCCGTCATCTTTGACACGCTCAACGCCGAGGATCAACCTTCGGAAGTGGTGGCCGGCTGCTTCCGGCTGCTCCGGGCCCTGAGTCGCAACAACCCCTTCGTGCAAAGCGAGTTTTTTGACCGTCTGGATCAGCTCCTCACCATTGAGAATGAGGGTGACACGTGGCAAGACGACATGGCCGTGGCCGTGTACGAGATCTTTGCAGACAACGAGAAGCTGAGCTTGGCTCTGCGTCCGCGTCAGATTGAAAAGTTGATGAGCTACATTCACACTCTCAACTTTAAGGCCCCACAGTTGCTCGTGACCACGCGCTCCATCGTCAAGTGCGAGGAGCTGGACGTGCCCCTTGATCGCAATCAGAACCTTGTGATGAAGTTTCTCATGAAGAACTACGACTCGGTCATTGCCCCTGCCAACATCTCCGTTCAGGCCGACCCCAGCGTAGTGGAAGCGCGCATGCAATTGCTGCGTTCCAAGGACCCGGCCAAACTTGGCGAAAAGCAGTTCCACGCCTACTTGGTGGGCTTGATTGCCCACTGCGCTGAGGGATACAACCGCTTCATCGAGTCCACCTGCATGACACTGCTGTCTTTTGAGGACATTCTCGCTGTGGTGGCCGATCCCCACATTCCCTTTTGGATCAAGTCTGAGTATGTACTCTTCTTCTACTTTGTATACTTGGAGACGGCTGCGCAGGAAATCGAGACTGGCATGGGCAACATTGCATCTAATATTCGTCTTTGGACAGCCCTCCTTGACCTGGCCAAGTCGGTGCTCAACTCAGCCTTCAACAGCCCCGAACCTTACCTGGCGCCCGAGGTGGAGCGCTGCGTTTTCGACGCCTTCCTGCCGACTTTGACGCACATGGTCAAGCACCATACAAGCAAGATGGATGAACGCATCCAGGCGCCCCTGCGCCAGATGCATGGCATCATTCAGCAGCTAGCCACCCGCGCTGCCGACCGCTTGTATACCAAGGAAATGGCCTTTGAGCTGTCCTCATGCTTGGTGGCCTTTGACATGTCCAGCCTTGGGCTGGCTACCAGCAGTGACCTGCTGAATCGCCTTGATCGCCGCATGCAGGTGCTGCAAGGCGACGTGGCCATGAGCACAGCGTATCAGCAGTACGAGGATCGCTTCCGTGCCCAACTGCACTTGAATGAAGCACTCAATAAATTCGTCAAGCGCGTGCGTGAGGCGTTTGGCGGCGCCAACTTGGTGGCCGTGCAAATTCCCCATCACACCACGGACAGCGAGATTCTGGCCCGTGACTACTGTGAGGGCGAGGAAGACGACGAGTACTTGCCCCTCGGCCCCGAATTCCAAATCTTTGTGGACATGTTTGCTCGGTATCAAGTGGTATCGGGCGTGAAGCAGCTCGTGGGCATTCGCGAGGATGACGTCCGCTCCTTGGTGCGCTCGCTGATGGCCTCGCAGCGCTACTCGGCGGGCATGGATGCGAAGGATGCTGATAGCCAAGAGGTCCTAGACATCCGCTCCCTGCAGCTCCTGCGCGCCCTGATCCATAACCAGATCAAGGTGGACGCCGAAGTTGTGGATATTCAAAATGACATCGCTGGCGCCGGTGCCGTGCTGCCCGTAGCCTCACTGCTCTCCCACAGCAACGACGAGGTGGTGCGTGAGTCCCTCGCCCTGCTTGTGGCACTCCTTGATGGCGGCAACAAGGCTGCCCAACAAAGCTTCTTGCAGCACTTCCTCGCCACGCGTGAAGAGACTTTCTTCTACGATGTCCGGACATTGTTGAGCTCTCCGTGTTGTCTCATCAAGATTCAGCGCTTCAGATGTTGACCGTCATTGAGAACCGAGATGAACCTATTTTGCAGGACCAAGGCAACATCGAGCTCGTGCTGCGGGTGCTGCAGTTTATGTGTGAGGGCCACTTCCGCCCCATCCAGGACTACCTGCGTTTGCAGCCGGACAACGCACGAAAGATCAACCTTGTTGCCGCGACGGTCGAGTTTTTGCACGTACTCTCAGAGGACTTGGAGGCCGACGACCGCCTGGACCTGGTCGTCCAGACTGTCGAGACTTGCGTCGAGTTTTGTCAGGGTTGCATTGGCAACCAAAAGGCTGTCTTTGATGCTCGCGTGGTTGATGACATCAACTTTATCCTGCGCTCGCCTGAACTGCACAACGTGGCCTCGGACCCTGATGTACCGGATGCCGAGCGACCCATCATGGAGGAGAAGGTGGCTCATTTGTATTTGGCCACGGCCAACCTTGTGTTGTCCATGCTGGAAAACTCGGATGACGAGACGGCCGAACTGGCCCTGGAAATTCACGACACGCTCGATCACAAGCGTATCCTTGAAACCATGTTCCGCTACTATGCCCTCATGGACGCGCGTGGGGACAAGAACTGGCAGACGGAAGACGATGACGACCCCGTGACGGCTTCACAGGTGGCCTACGCCATGTTTGCCGTCATCATTCGCCTGCAGGACTTTACTAAGAAGGACTACATGGAGCTGACGAGTGGCACTAGCTCGTTTAAGCGCTTGGTCGCTGACCCAGCTGCCTGCTTTGAGACAATGCGCTCTCAGGTGGTGTCCATTGAAATCCTTCGCGATAATCAACTCCATCGCGTTCACTTTTTCAACCGATGGAAGAGCGATATCCGCCCAGAAATCAAGGAGCATTTGCAGCAAAATGTCGACCGTAGCTCGCCTTCGGACAAGCTCCAGGACTTTGTCGCGCGCTGCAAGGACATCATCGCAGATATTTGTGAGTTTGTACTAGGCAGCACGCCTGCGTTTCGCATGGACGATGTTTTTGTTTGTTTTGTTTTGTTTTTTCGTTTGCCAGTGTTTTGATTGTCCATAACCTACTTTTGTCTTTTTGCTTTTCTGTTTTCCTGTTTTTCTGGTCTTCTGTCTTCCCCTTCTTCCCCTCGGTCCTTTCTTGTTGCTTGATTTCCTTATTTCTTTCCTTCATCTGACACAGTCTCACTTCACTTTCCATTTGGCTTGTTTTTCTTATTTCGCCTTCAGCCTATCAAAAGCGAATGCAGGAGTTTAGCTTTATCACCTGGTTTATCAGCCATTACAGTCGCTGGTGGGCTCATCTGATGCTGCTGTTGACCCTGGTTCTCAACGTGATCATTCTTGCTGTATGGCGGGCCCCCGTCAGCTGGGATGACCCTGTTCCAGAGTACAGTGTCGGGTGCGTTGACTTGAATCTCTCAACCGCCGCTATTCGTCCACTGGTTCATTTTATTGCTCTGTGGCTTTCGTCATCTCGAAGCACCGGCTTGCCTAACGACCGTTCCTTTCGTTGCCCTTCTTCTCAGTTGGTATACGGACGTTTTGGGTGTCCTGGGCGCCTTCCACATCATCTTTTCCAGCTTGGTTGCCATTGCCTTCTTCCTGCTGCACCCACCGTCCCTGTCCGCCTTGGTGACTGAGTGAGTCAACAGCGGGAACCGTGGTTTGGATCGCGTTGTTTGAGCGTGCATGGCACTTTGGTTTGCTCATGGATTTGTGTTCCTTGTAGCACTTTTGGTGATGTGGAGACGATTGAGGATTATCCTTCCTGGATTGCCGAGCCTCTGAAAAAGCTGGTGTCCGACGAACCGGGCTCGCGAAACTCGCCCATTAGCCTCTCTTCGCTGTACCATATTGGCTTGGTCTTGTTCTCCATCCTGGGCTTGGCCTACCACGGCTATTTCTACTGTTATGCCTTCTTCCACATTGTGGTGGGCAATGACATTCTGCTCCGCGTGATTCAGGCTGTGACCAAGAACAGCAAGTCCTTGCTTTGGGTAGGTGATGACGCATGGCCAGCCACCTTGAATCCCTCTCGTTCATGCCCATGCCCGAGACCGCTCTGATTATTCATTTGATTTTGCTATTTTCGGCTGTGCCCACAACTCATGCGATGAACCGTCAACTTGCGGTTTTGCCTGTCATGATGGATAGCTGGCGGCCTTGATGGTCATCGTGATCTACATCTACAGCCTGGTGTCGTTTGCCTTCTTGCGTAAGGCCTTTGATGAATCAGAGGGTGCCTTTTGCCAGACGGCTTTCCAGGTGCGTTCTTTGGCGGTGTGATAAGTAGATCTGTCGCACGTGAAGGCAACTTTTGGCTCGAGATTATGAGCTTGACCTTGCTAGCTGGGCTTGGCCTGTTCGTCATCTCACGCCACGCTGTTCTCCCTTGCAATGACGTTTGCAGTGCTTTATCACCAGCCTGCGCCTTGGCCTGATGTCGGGTGGCGGTTTGGGTGAAGCCCTACCTGGCGAGACGTTCAGCTTTATCGAACCTGGCGTGCGTACGCTGTTTGACCTTAGCTTTTTCATCATCGTGACGATTATCGGCTTGAACGTACGTCCTCGTATCCCCATGCTCGTTCTTTGTGCCCTTGGTTACGTGTCGGCATGATCGTGTCGCATCCTCACGACACACTATTCGGTGCCCCCACACCATCCTTGCTTTGGTGATACGCAGCTTGTCTTCGGTGTTATCGTTGATACGTTCAGCGAGGTATGTGACTGGCTCCTGTGGTTTTGGGTCTTGACCGAATATCCTTGCTCATTCAACTGCCTTTTATCTGCTGGTGTCCCTTAGCTCCGCGACGAGGCTCATGAGATTGCCGAGGCTCGCAAAACTGAGTGCTTCATTTCTGGCCTCAAGGCCGATGAGTTTGAGCGCTATGGCAATGGGTTCAAGCACCACATTAACCACGAACAAAACATGTGGCACTACCTAGCCTTCTTCCTGCATCTGGCGGACAAGCCCCGCACCGAGTACACGAGCCACGAGCAGTATGTCGCGGACCACTTTGAAGCAGATGAGATCACTTTCTTCCCCCAGAATCGTGCCATGTGTGTGACACGTGATGATGAGGCTGGGGTAAGCACATTCCGCTCCGTTTAATGGCGTTTCTCTCAAGGGGGTTTGGGTGACTGAGTAAGAAGGCAAGAAGAGAAACGAGAGGGGGATGCAAAAGTGATGCCTGGTTATCAAGTCGCTCACATTTTGTCTCTCGATGGCTTGCTTCTTCCAGGTGGAAGATCGCCTGGGGTCGCTCGAGGCCAAATTGGCACAGATCATGGACTTGCTTGAGCGCGAAACCGAGGAGCGGGCTGCCTCTCGCAAGCGAGTACGTGCTACCAGCATCTCGCCTGCTTTTTGATTTGTTTGCGCCTCTGCCGTGACCCCACTCATGATGACGTGGCTTTTTTCTTCTTCTTTTTTTTTCTTTTTTTTTTTTTTCCTTTTTTTGCAGGGTCTGCAACGCTCCGTGACCTCGGCTGATGAGTAGGCCCAGATCACGCGACACAGCATGGTGCTATGAGCAGCCCTCATACTTTATGTTTCTCTTCGGTTTCCTTTTTTCGGTTGCGAGTTGTTTCCCTCTTGCTGTTTTTGTTTTTTGCACGCGCTTGTCGGCTGCTGCTTTTGTTTCTTGGCGTGGCTTTTCGCGCATTCGTCGAGGCCACAGCGTCTCCGCGCCGTTCACCCGACTCGAATGCCTTCAGCCCAGGCGCACACCCAATTCAAGCAACGTCTTAAAATATCTGACATCTTGCATCTGACACGCGATCGCCGTGAAACAACTTCTTGTTCTGGTTCGTCTGAGGTCCGAGGGCAGTCGCAGCACGCCGTATGGCATTCGCTCGAGCCGTGTCAGACTCCCCGATCCGCACTCAGGCACCGGCACGGGCAGACTCATCAGAAGCGTCTCACAAGGCCAAGCCAAGATTCATTAACACGGTCGCCTTTCTCCCGAACCTTTTCTGCCTGACACCCTCAATGCAACAGTTCGTCACGTGGGAGTTTTGTGTTTTGTTTTTTCCATTTTCACGATCCTCTTCCGTTTCAGCGTTCAGAGAGCTGCCCTGCAACTTGAGCCGCGTGCCGGGACTCTATCGGGGTGTTTGTGGCTGGTGTATTGCACACGATGGCTGTGACCTCGTGGACGCGTCATGCGCCGATCAGTCGAGGCCTTGTGGCTTCGCTGGCGACCGCTCTTGCACGACGCACGACCTTGTCATCACAGATTTGCCGCCATGCACCGACGATGACGAGCTCCTCCTTCTCTGGTTGTGCTTCTCCCACGGGACCGAGCCAAGTGTCGCCTGCTCCGTTCTCGCTGTCCCTCGGCGTCTGCCCTTTGTCTGATGCACCTCAGGCTGGTTTTGTATTCGGCACTTCGCTCGGCTTGCCAACGTCAACGAGTGCCTCGCCGAGGCCCTTGGCTTGTGAGAAAGCGGAGCACTGTCGGCAGAGCTCTTGGTTGCCACTACGATGGCTTTGGCCCACCGCACCCCCGCCTACGGCGGTTCGCGCGCCCCGGCGTAATTGGACGCGTCGTCGAGCAAAGCCTCAGCAGTCAGGTGGTCTAGGCATGGCAGTGCCGGCCTTTCCAGGCCCAACGCTACGAGCACGCTCAGGCCGTCCACCCTCGCACCAAAAAGGCGGCAATCATGATCGTCCGGAATCGGGCCCGGGAGGACCAGATGACTTTCAACATAAACCCCGACTGGTGATGCGTTGGCTGCGCGAGACTTGGCCGCGTTTGGTCGCCCCAGATGCCATGCCCGACTACAGTCTCTACGCGCCCAATGTGGAGTTGATCGATAACATTCATGGCCTCAAGCTCAGCTCCCTTTCAGCCCTCAAGGTATGCGTCCTGATTGATCCTCGTTGGCCTGACTGAGATTGTGTTATGCCGGCCGTCTTGCGTTTTGTGTACAGCATCATGACGTTTTGCCTTTTTGTTGGCGACCCCGCGTGGTAGTTGGCCTACGGTGCTTTTCGCCGCTGCGCCCAGCTTCTTCTGCTTGACCCTCAAATGCAGTTGCTCAGCGTGGAGCTATGGCCCGACAATACCATCCACTGTCGCTGGCGCGTTGTTGGCTTGAGCCGTGCCACAACTTTGGGCGAGGTCTGTCGTCTTCAACGTCTTTGCAGCGCGTGTGGTTTTAACCTCTTACTGACCCCGCCTCGGTATTGGTGATCGCCTGTGTTCTTGTTAGACTTGGTTGGATGCCTACTCTGTGTTTCACATTGACCCGCAGGGTTTGATTGTCCGACACGAGATTAGTCGCCAGCGGCCCACGCATCATGACGAGGAGGAAACCGATGCTGCTCGATCTGCGTTTTGTTTATAGATGGCATTTGTATTTGTAGATGACATGTCAGTCTCTGGTTGTAAGATGGCATCTGTTCTCGATATGCCTTTTGCTTTTCCTCCTTCTTTCTTCCTCCCTCCCTCCCTCCCTCTCTCGCCCTGGCTCAATGTCAGTGTGCGCGACGACCGGTCCGCCTGTCTATGGGCTATAGACACCGTGTTTGTTTGGTGCTGAATTTTTCCCCATTTTCGACGAGTTTTTGTGTCGTTTTCTTCTTTGTCTTTCTTTCTTTCTTGCTTTTCTTCCTCCGCGCTGTTTTCTTCTCCTTTGGACGGACTGCCGTGTGATGGCATCCCAGGTGGGGTGACGTGTTTGGAAAACTCCGGTCTATCCAGTCGCTTTCACCGTCAATCGAATATAAAGAATAGACCATAAAAGGGGTGCATTGAGCAATGATAAGCGACCGATCGATGGATATCACACCGCATCAAAAGGGTTAAGTTCAACTTGATTTATACTGGCACACACTGTCTCAAAAAGAATCAGAAGGACGGAGACGGGGTTGTCGGCGAGATTTGTATCCATAGCCGGGACAAACAGCCCGACCCATAACCGAGGTTCTTCAGTGTACGCCACCCAGGCAGAATCATCCCACAGCTCCAAGCCCAGCATGGCTGCATGTCGAGGTAGATTATCGACAACGCAACAAAAAAGAGCGGCAAACGAGGGCAGCTCAATCCTCCATGCGCTCCGGGCGTTTGCGCTGCCGCCGGCGAGCCAAAGCTCGAGCCCGAGCTTCATCCACCTGATCCTCGGAAGTCTGGCGAGCATACTTGGCCTTCTACGCGGTTGGGTCACGCCAGATTGCGACCATCAAGTCACTACACCCAAAAAGCAAAAGCGCAGCATGACCAAGTGACTCAGCGTGAAACGTACCAACTCTTCACTCATGGCAGCCTCCTCCTCGCGTTGTGTCTGGTCTCGCTTGGCTGTCTCGGCCCGCATTTGCTCCGTTTGTCGTTGAATGCGCTCGCGGCGCGATTTGAGCTGGTCACGCTGGGCACGGCGTTGTTCATATGCTTCAGCCTGCTCAGCAGTCTGAGCTTGAGCTGCCTTATCTGCAGCGTCGCGATCAGCACGAGCGCTCGCGTCAAGCTTATCTGAAGCAGCTTTGCTCACGGCCGACGTTGTAGCATCGTTTTGTGCCAAGACGGTGCGATAAAAACTGTTTAGGTCGCCCTTCTTCGTAACGGCATTTCGAGCTGCCGGCGCGATGGAGGGGTTGGGGGTTGGTGAGCATAACACCAGGGGCAGACAGCGGTCAAGCACTGAAAATGAAGCCATGCTGCGCGAACGAACCCTCAGCTTCTTCTTCGGCTTTCTCGCGTGCCTCAAACTCGCGCAGTTCCAAGAGCTTCTTCTTAAAGGCCTCGGTAACAAACTCCTCCTTGTCTGCAAATTCGCCATCCTCCTGGTCGCGTTCCTTCTGTGCTACTCGCTCTCGCCGCAACTCATCCACCATCTTGCGCTCAGCAGCACTCTTCATGAGTGCATTGATGTACTTGGCCTGTCGACAACGGTTGCGCGCAGCGAGCGTCAAAAATCAAACCCCTTTGTCAGTTGCTGCAGGCAGAGGGCGAGCAGTTTGTACCTTGGGCTTTTCCTTCTTCTCTTTGAAGCGTTCAAAACTGTTGGCGCAAGGAGGGATGGCGTGTGAGGTCAGTGACTCAAGCACCAGGCATGGGTCAAGAGGAGTTGAAATTGAAGGACGAGGGTAAGTCAGGGCAGAAAGGAGGATGCTGCAAGGGCAGATGAATACAAGGCAAGGGGACGTACCGCGGATCATTGCGCATGCGTTCCTGATTCATCGAGTCGTAGACCTGATTCGCGACGACCACGCCCCAGAGGGTGAGATGAGCACGAGATCACACAGCCACAGCAGCTCTAGTGTGTCACCCGGCGTTGGGACGTGGCAAAGGCAAAGCACACCTCATCGTAGTCAAAGATAGTGTCATCCTCCTCAAGAGCCTTTTCCACGTCGCGCTGGGCCTATCGAAGTGGAGGTGTGTCAGGGCGTCGCGGCGAACCAGCGGTCGATCAGCGGAGGCTCATGCCAACCTTTCTCTGCGTCCGCATGGACATTGAAGCTTGTTTCAGGTGTTTATTGACGCGCGAGCGCTCCAGGGCCTAGATGGCACAACATCCAGGGTCAAGTCAGCACGATGCGGAAGTACCCCTGAACGTCCCAAACCAAACCCAGGAGAATGGACGGAGCGAAGCTGTGCCACACCTCTTGATCCTGCTGCTCATCGTCACTGTCATCATGGCCAAAGACGCTGGCCACTTCGTTGGATCGCAAGCTATTAAACTTTTCCGCGCGCTGTGCTGCCGTCAGCGGTTTGCGCTTGGCAAAGGTCAGGCCAAAGCCGGCCGGTGCGTTGCTCATGGTGGCAGGTCTGAAGCGCCAGTCCCCTCAAACAGTCGCAGACCACAACTCTCGCTGCAGAAACGGGCAACGAGACGAGGGCTCGTCTCCACAGCTCCTCCCGCAAATCTGGTGTCAATGCTCTTTCAACAACACCACAAGACCACAAGACCATACCCCAGACCAACCCCCTCCGGTACCCAGTCCCTCGATGGCCTCTCCTGACTGGCCCTGAGATAGAGAAAGAGAGAGTTTGAGAGAGAGTTTGAGAGAGAGTTTGAGAGAGAGAGAGAGAGAGTTTGAGAGAGAGAGAGAGAGAGAGAGAGTTTGAGAGAGAGAGAGAGAGAGTTAGAGAAACAGAGAGAGTTTGAGAGAGAAACAGAGAGAGTTTGAGAGAGAAACAGAGAGAGTTTGAGAGAGAGAGAGAAAACGTGACAACACGATTTTGTGTATTTTTCGAGTCTACCGGAAGAGATGGCGGCGACCGAGAAGATGATGGAGATTCAGACGTCCATGCGGGCCAAGGCTGCGCATACGCAAGACTTTATGCGGTAAGGTGATGGTGTGTTTGATGCAGGGGGTGGGCTCTGTTAAGTCGTCGGCCTGATGGAGGTTGTGGGACACAGGGAGTTGTCTTCGTTCCAGGCGGATATCTCACGACGTGACGAGCAGCTCAAGGCCCAAAAGGCTGTGCAGAAGAAGGTTGGTTGGTGGACACACGAGAAGCACGCGTGATTCTAGTTGAACTCACGCCGCCTACTCTCGACAGCTCCCGCCCATTCGCGGAAGCAGCGACCAACCAGATACCTCGGGCCCCCAGCCCACCCCCGCTGCTGGGAATGATCAAGCACACCCCACTCAAGCGCGGCAGGCTCGCCTCAAATCAGGAGACTACCGTGCCTGGGATCGATTCGACGTGGTAGGGTCGCTCCCATTTTGAAGACAACGAGAAATCAGAATGGGACCAGAAGGGAAAAGACATGGGAGAGAAGTGGGGAGGGGGGAGGGGAGAGAGAGGGAGGCGGAGCGCACGCAGCCCAGACATACGATATCGAACTTGCAACGTGTCTCACAACACTCAACTGCGTCGTTTTGTGCACTGGTGTCTGAGACTAGGACGCTGAGCTTCAGCGACTAGCAGAGGAGGAAGCCCAGATGGAAACGCAACAAGCACAACGCGCAGCAGCCACACTCGATCGTTCGTAACCAGGCTTGCTCATCTCCACGACAGGGGCGCATCACAGTCATTGCGCACAGCTTACCTCGGCTCTGCACCTGCGTGCGCAGGCGCTACAAGCGGATCCAATGGATCACGGGATGGCGAAGAACAGCCCATGAGCATTAATGACCTCCAGACGCACATGGCCAACGTGGAAAAAGACAACGTAAATCTCTACGGCCTCGTTCGATCGATGCTGGCTTTGCGCTTCCCTCGCGCGACTGGCTGACCGCTGACCGCTTTTCTCTTTATCATTCGTTGCTTTCCTAGGGTAATGCACAATTCAAGCAGGGCAAGTTTGCAGCAGCCATCACCTGTTATACCCGGGGACTCGAAGCCAATCCCTACTCGGCAACCTTGCTTTCAAACCGCAGCATGGCACACCTCAAACTTAAGCAGTGCGTGGGTTGTCCAAGCATCTCATGTTGCGGTTATTCTCGTGAGGGTTACAACCTTCCTGTGCCGCGTCTGTGCAAGAAATAACGTGTCGCATTCCCTTTGGCGCAGGTACACAGAAGCCGAAGCTGATGCCACGGAGGCACTTGCCCTGGATCCTCACTATCTAAAGGTTAGTGGCGGTGCAAGACGATCTGTTTGCAGCCGGCTGAGCGAGGTCTATGGCTTGGTCTTAATTGCCTTCAATGTGCCAAGGCATGCTTCATCACACGAACGCGCTAATCACCTTCACAGGCTTGGTCGCGGCGTGCTACAGCGCGAGGCGAGCTGAAGCACTATGCCGAGGCCATCGCAGGTAAAAGCTGCCAATGAGCACGCACGCCCTGCGCGCGCGCCTAGTTGACAGCATCATCGCGACTTCATGCGTCAAATAGACTGGCAAAAGGTGTTGGAGCTCGACAGCAAAAATGGGGTGGCCAAGAAGGAGATTGCACGTCTTCGCGATGTAAGCCTGCTCCTGTTTGGGCATCATGTTGGTGCAGGTCGAGTCCCAGGGGCTTGGCTTCAGCACTCCCCTTGGATGTGATCTGCCCGTGTTGGCAGTGGACGGCTGCTGCAACCCTTAGTTTTGAATGGGTGGACGTATAGGTCAAGGCCAAGTTTGATGAGCTGCAGCACGCGACCTTCAACCCTCTCAAGGCTGCTCTTTCGATGCAAGCACAGGTCTGGTTTTTTGCCGTGTCATGTGTTGTGTTGGTGTGTATGCGTTGGTGTGGACGGCAATTCAAACAGGCCATCTCATGTGTCATGGCTGGGGTTCGGGTTTTTTGATTCTGAATTCAGCCTGGTTCTCCAGCCACGAAAAAGACCGCGCCCCAGCAGTGGGTGCGCGTGGCCATTGAAGATATTGGTGAGGCCCCTGTTTCAAGCACAGTTAGCGAAAAGCCGGTGCAAGCATCAGCCCCTCCAGGTGCAAGCACCGACGGCAGGGTTGTGGAGGCAGGCGCAAGCGAGCCTCCTGCTAAAACGACAGCATCCGCCAACGACACGCAGAGTCGCAAGGTACAGATTGTTGAGGTGGACGATGATGTGGCCTTGGCGCCGACGGAGACGGCGGCTCAGCCCGTTCAGCCCCAAGCAGCGCCCCTTCCGTCCTCGCCTGCACCCGAGCCCACGGCTGCGCCCGAGCCTACGCCTGCGGCTACGGCGATGCCAGTGTCCACACCTGCACCTGCAACGACACCGGTCTCTGTGCCCACGCCCTCACCCGTGGTCAGGGAAGCATCGGCTGTCACTACTGGCCTGCCTATGTTACCCACGACCAGCCTTGAATTTCATCGGTCGTGGCATCAGAACACCGAGCCAAGTAAACGGGCTGCACTTCTTCAGGTAGAACTCGCATTCTTGTTGAAGCTCGCACCAGGGGTTGACCGCGGGCCAAGATTGGCATGCATCGTCACATTCACGCTGGCTGTCCCATGTGCCTATGAATGTGCCTATGCGTGTGTGCCTCTCTGTGTCTGCACAGCGGATCGATGCCAACGAGCTGCCGGGCCTATTGGGAGCTACCTTTGAGCCGGATGATTTGATTAGCATTCTCCGAGTATTATACACAGAGTACTTGCCCCAGCGCCAGCCGATCTTCCCGGTTTTGCGCAAACTGACCAAAGCCGACCGCTTTGACATGATGATCATGTTTCTTGAGTCAGAGGTTCGTTGCTTGCGCCCCAGTCCGTGCAGAACGGGTGACACGACCACGCAATGATGGTCTGCTGACTTCTGACGGCGCCTTACCACGCCACTATCTCATTGGCAGGAGCGGGCATGGATCACCGAGCTGATTGAAGCCGTGGCCGCCAATACATGCGGGGACCGCCCGTCGGATAAGCTGGTGTCGGCCCTCCGAGCCAAATTTCAATGCACTGTCTAACAGTGGCGAAGCATCACCGACAATTCCTCTTTTGCTTCACACATCATCGCATCTGTTGACCTCCGCTTTTTTTGTTTTTTTTTTGTTTTTCGATTCTTTAACAAACTTGCAGCCAGCAATGCTGCCACAGACAACCCTTCGGCATCATCATCCCGCCGCCGAGGTCCAGCCCGAACTGGACGCCCGCCATCTGTTTGCTCCCAACGTGTTTGGTGTACGTTCACTTGTCAGACACAATTGTCAGACAAAGTTGTGTGTTGTGGAGTTGGTTGATAAGGGAAAAGGCAAAGAGCTTGTTGTTGTAAGCAAGCAACGAAAAAAGGGGGGGGGGAGATGTGTTGGAAAGTTAGAGATAGCTACCGTCGGAGATAATTCCACTGTATAAAACATCAGCTTGAGCAGAGATGCGTTCGAGTTGTGAGAAAATCAAACGACGAGAGAGATATTTTTTTTCAGCGCGACTTGTCGTTGATGTGTCGTGGGCGGGTTCCGGCTTCTCGGGCGTTTGGTCGATGGTGTGCAAGTTGGCTGCTGCTTGGGCGTTGGCACTGGGAGTACCTTGGGCTTGTGCGGCTGATTTGAATGATTGGGCTGTTTTTACCTTCTCATCTTGCCGCATCTAACGGGCCATCAACGCGACACCACGGGCTCTGCACATCCGATTGGTTGCTGCACATCCCATTTTTCTATCCAGCCTACTGTCGCGTGTGACACGTCTATGCCAGCCATCCCCTTTCTTGTTCTTGACCCGAGGCCAGGCTTGTTCTTGACCGAGTCCAGGCTTGTTCTTGACCCGAGTCCAGGCTTGTTCTTGACCCGAGTCCAGGCTTGTTCTTGACCTGAGTCCAGGCTTGCACCTGCCTGGGCTGCTGCGTTGTTGCATCCTCCACGCGAGGACAGATAGACCATGCGGACATTGTGCCTGCAGAAACACACGCCTTGATCCTCGGTGGATCTTCGCTTTACACGACCATTGTCGGCTCGACCCCATATTGCTCTCTGTGACGCAGTCCATGAGGTTGGGGTCTAGACGGCCAGCTGGCCCTTCGATGGCCATGCAAAAACCGGGCCAGGGCGTTTCATCAGCCGCCTCGGCTCTTTTTGCTGGCGCCGGCCCCCTTCTAGTCGCAGCGCTAGCCACCAGTGCTGCGCCCATCACCTCCGCCACTACTACCCCTGCCGCCTCCGCTGGTACCGGTGCACTGACGACCACCATGACCACAACCAGGCTTGAGTCGACCACCCGCGCCTCAACTCCTGACTGGGTCGCCCACCGACCCGAGATACCAGCCACCACAGTCGTCCTCATTGTCATCTTTGGCGCCTTTTCCCTCTTCATTTTGCTGCGCTTGCTCTACAAGCGGCGGGAGGTGATGCAGTATTGCAGTCTGATGTGCTTTCACTGCAAACACGGCAAGGTGGCTCCGGCACAGGATGTGGAAATTGCGCAGACTCGCTTGCAATCACCGCCACGAGCTGGGCATCGCATGAACACAGCTTGGCGACCGCCGTCAGCGCAAGCCTCTGAGCCAGACTCTACACTGGCTCACATTCAACAAAAACTCGAGGCAAGGGCCGAGGCTGCGGTGGCGCGTCGGTCCAGTGCCACCACACCCATCGTGCCCTTGACAGCCGTGTCTACAAGTCAAGCTGGTGAGGATATCCGACCAACACATTCTGGCCATGAGAGGTTACCCCCGATCGTATCTAGTCGAGCCGCTAGTGAGCGTAGTCTGCCCCCAATCGTGGCTGCAACACCCACCACGTCCCAGCGGTTGGCTCCCTTGGGTTTGAGTGGGCCGAGCTCAGCCACAGGGGCGTCAACCGTGGCTAACCACGAGCAGTCTTTGGAGGCTCTACGAGCCACCACCTTGCCGCGCCTTCTGCCTCGGCTTTCACCGATCGAGCCTGGTCGAGCCTTAAGCTTGGACGGCTCAAATGTTTCCCCACGCGCGCCCCTATTACCAGCAGATGAGAGTTCTGCATGAGGATTGGCCGTACTTTTTTTCTTGATCCGATGTAACCTATACCCATTTGAGCCTGTCTGGTGACAGCGTTGGGATTGCTTGTTGTTCATATCTTTTAGCCCAATTCTTTTAGCTCAGTAACGGCTCGTACACCTTGTCTCACGATGTGATGCCGGTGATCCTCTGAGCAAGACCTGAAGCGAGGTCACACGGCCCATGCAGCCCCAGCTACTTTTTTTTTTTCTTTTGGTTCTTTGTCATGTTTGCTTTGATTATTTTTTCGGCCGTCGTTGTCGCCATCACTCGCATCAGGTGACGCGCTGTGCGCTCATCCCACGGTGGCTTGACAGGCCGGTTTAGGAGTACTTGAAATTGACTTTCAACTCAGCAGATTGCGCTTGGCTCGAGCGTAGTGGCGATTAACCAGAATCAGGTGGATAGGCGATAGCAAGGTTTGCTTTCAACGTCAAGCACAAAGGCATGTAGGTCAAAGCACACAGCAAGGGAAAAAGAAAATCAAAGGGCTGGGATCAAAACAACAAAATTATCAAAAACAGTCAGCGACGCGAATGTCATCAGAGACTCGTGCCGTTGATGGTGATGGGCGGCTTCTTGCCAAACTCCTCATCGGGGTCATTAAACTCGTTGCTGGCCGCTCGGCGGCCGTCCGTTTGCCTACCAGGCGAGTTGAGGCAATTTGACTGAGCGGGGACATGGAAAGGAATGGCCATCCCACTAGATTTGCTGTTGAAAGTTTAGCCCCCAAGCCATGCATACCGTTCGGGGTTGCGCTCATCAGGGTCATCATTTTCATCATCTGGTGGCGCGACGACCAACAAGTCTGGTGGGGTCTGTAAGTTTTTTTTTTTTTTTTTTTTTTTTTTTTTTTTTGACGCGCAGAGCGAGAAATGCCAGTCATGAGCTGCCGAGTTTTCTGCTCATGCGCCTGCCAAGACATTCATCGAGCGCACACACCTCTTGCATCATGACGGATGGCGCACCATCGAGTTGCCCCAGCTGCTCAAAGACGTGCTCCCGCAGCTGCAGTAGACAGGAGGGGGGCACGAAGCGTGAGGCCGCCTGCCTTTTGGTCGATCCATGGAGCATTGAATGAGAACTGCCAGCATGACGGCTGGCTGACCTTGTCGAGATACTCTTTGCTATTTTGATTTTCCACCGAAGTGGCCACGTTTGGATGTAACTTGAAGTCTGGGCCGAAATACTGAAAGTAATCTGAGGTTTCCGATCCCAGATGTTCGGTCGGTGAAGTTAACCAGGACACAGGTTTCAAGTGCACGCCAGGCAAACAACAAACCGTTGTAGGGGAGATCTTCAGACAGATGTTCATCCAGCAGAATGCCGGTTTCATGGGTCCTGTGTTAGGCACAGAGGGGGATCCACGGCCAACAGATCAGCCAGGACAGGGTAACGCAGCACAGTGCTGTGCTTCTGTGGCACTGACCAGCAACGCGCCACATTGCGAATCGTGTAGCCACCGCCACCAAGAACCAGGAGCGGCAAGTTGAACGACTTGATAAACTCGACGCAATTGCTAGGGTAACATACAGGAAAGCAGGGAAAGCGAGGAATGGAGAGAGAGAGAGAGAGAGAGAGAGAGAGCGAGTGAGTGTCAGCGGTTGGATCAGAAGAGCTTGGCCGCTGAGAAGGTGCCAACAACTCATCGCATTGAGGATGGGACAACGCCCTGGTTCTTGGCTCTTACCCATGCCCAGCAATGCTGAGGTTGAAGCAGCCAAGACGGTCACAGCCTAGTGAATCGGCGCCACACTACGAGCATGATGGGTCACACGTGAGTGCAGAGCAGAACACAGAAACAGACTTTGCAAGACGCACGAAACCAAAGCGTTCAAAAGCGCGCGTGTGTGTGTGTGTTTGTGGATGTGTGAATATGTGTGAACGCGACATCGATGTTGGGTCTGGTCGCACGCCTGCGGTGATTGACAACCTGCAGGACAATGGCCGAGGGCTGAAACTTGCTGATGACTTCGCGCATGACGGGTTTGAAGAGCTCGTTGTAGCCTGCAGCAAATCAAGCGGAGGAGAGGGTAGCTTGCATGAGCATGATCGATGCTGCGCGTCAGCGACTTGTTTCGCGAGTATGCGTGCTCAACAACGGTTCTGGTCATTTGCGCTGCAGCTCTAAGCAGACGCGCGCACCCATGTCATCGATGCCATCCTTGAGCGGCACGTTGAGGGCGTAGTAGCGTCCACGGCCAGCGCCAAGCTCGTACATGCTTCCTGAGAAGCCAGGCGCGAGCAACGAATGAGCCCCAACGAATAGAACTTGTAACTCAGCGGACGAGCCAGGTGCACGTGTACAAAACAGGTACGGGCAGAAAACACGGTAGCTCGTCGGAGGTAGAAGTAGAATACACACCGGTGCCGGGGAAAAAGTGTCCACCGTACTTGTGGAAAGATACGGTCATGACGCGATCGGTGGTGTAAAATGCCTATGCGCCACCAACGCGACCGCCAAGTCAGCAAGCGAGTTCGACAACACGCCCAAATAATCAATAGAGTTGCTTTTGTGCGAATAGCGGAGTGGGACAGCGTCGTTCACAGGGAGGCGATCAAACGCACCTCCTCAACACCATCGCCGTGGTGGATATCAATGTCGATGTAGAGGACACGAGGGTGTTGCCTGCCATGCATGAAACCAGGTGGAGTATGAGAAGGTTGCAGCCAAGCCGAATACCGGACCAAAGAGCCAGCGAGTGAGCTGGCTCAATCCTGGGCCCATACTTGAGTAGCTCGAGAATGGCGAGCACGATATCGTTCACGTAGCAAAAGCCAGACGCTTCAAACTTTTTGGCATGATGCAGGCCGCCTGACCAGTTGATGGCAACATCGCATTGCTGTGCAAGATATGGGTGAGAGTCAAGGGGGCGGTTGTAGGTGATGTTCAGCAAGGTATCTACGGGAACTGAAACAGACCTTGTTGTTCAGTTTGACGGCCCCCTCGATGGAGGCACCAGCGTAGATGGAGCAGAAGTCAAAGATGCCATCAAATACGGGACTACAGGGCGACCAAGGTTGGATGCCCTTAAGTGATGCGTCAAAGTAGTATCGAAGCCCGTGTGTGCGTTATTGAGTCCGAGTGTGCACATGCATACCAGTCATCGCCGACGTTGAAGCGTTGCAGGTACGATCCGAACGTTCGATAATTGTCGGGTGTCACGCTGTGTACCGGCCCCACATGGGAGTATTAGAGCACATACTGGTGATAGACAACGTTGCAAGAGTGTACCACCTTGTAGATCATTCACATGGGCACTGGAGCAAAATCGAAAAAGAGAAGGGCACTGACCGCTGTAAAAAATTGATGTAATCTGTCGCGTGGAAGCGCCCCATGTCCTCGGGTGAAGCCCGGTAGGGGCGGAAGATCTAAAAGTGCATTTAAGGCAACATGGGTTTGAGCAGGACGGTGGTGTAATACAGATCATGGCCAGCTGTGCGTCCCACCTCCATCTTGCTCCATAGCCCATACTCCAAGACAAGGCTGTGCGTGAGGGCCAAACGGTGCGGTTTCATGGGATGACCAGGGCCTAGGGTGGGCGGGGGTTCGTTGGACGGCACAATGGTGAGCAAGGCCTAGCTGGCCGTCAGTTTACAAGCATCCTGAAGCGGATCGAGAAGCCTGAACAGACCATAATGAAAGTTGCCAACATCGGCATCGAAGAAGTAGGCCACACGTGGCCGGGACATGGTGGGGGGTGACCCTCGGCAGATGCTGGCTGCTCCGAGTTACCGTTTCTCGTCTACTCTTGGATGGGTGGAGTGCCATGCCAGGCCTGAGAAGAGACGATTCACTGTACACGGCTGCCACTTTGAAAAAAAAATACATGAGCACGTAGCAACCTCGTACCTCGAATTGGCGCCGTGCGCCCAACAGCCTTGTAGACCAGCTGCCGGTGTGTGGCCTCCTTCACCGCCGAACGTTCAAATGCGTGTGTGTGCATCAGCAGGGGGACAGTAATTGTTTTCAACTACTGTTGTGACAAGCATCCATCGTCAGACTTTTTTTGAATTTTTTTTTTTGAACGAATTTTTTCAAAAAAAGAAAAAGGGTTGGTCGCTTGAGCAGGGGCATCATCGTGTCGAGTTGTTGGGCCTTCTGGGGTGCCGTGGCGGTCAAGGTTGAAGGGTTCAAGCCTGGCACAGGATATCATGTCAACGGGTGACTTGCTGAATAATCTTGGACGTCTGCAGCGCGCTCTACGCGTGGTGCGCTACGCGGGGCATTTTGACACGACCAGGTCGGTATGCGCACAAACGACTTGGCGCGATCTCGATTTTGTGGTCGACTCAGCACTTGAACCCTCTGCTTTTTGACGTGTTGGTATCCGGCAGAGCCAAGCTGGGGGACCCTGCTGCCTTCTTGCCTCTGATACATTACACGCTACTGGCCTACTCCCACCGGGTGTCTGCGGAGCTAGCCGAGCATGGTTATGAGCTGTACGGGAAAAGCGATCTGCGTTTCGTGGAGGCGGTGTTTCGGGTAAGTTTAGATTTTGCGAGCACTTTGCAATAATCAGCTATCCTCATGCTTGGGCGCGGATCGCATACACAGTTGTTGCGCAATGAATTCGGATACAGCCCGCGGCTTTCCACCGAGCAATTCTTTGCTCGGGGCTTTGCCGAGCTCAAGATGATCTTGGTAGTTGACATCACGGATATATGTATAAAGCGCCATCGCGAGCTTGCGCGGCAAGCCAAGGTTCGTGTTTGAAACTTGCAATGTGTTCCGCATAGCCTCGCTTCTTTCCTAGCCGCCACACTGTTTGTTGTACTCATGGTGATCCTGATCGGTACCCAGCAGCGTCGTGGGTCTGGGCGGCCTGCCACCTCACGCTCGCAACATTCAGGCGCCTCCCGCACACCAGCGGAAGCAGACATGACAACGGAAGAGCTCACAGCACAACATATTCTACGAGCGTCTCACCGTGGCGAGGGAGGAGATGGCCGGGATCACGCCCAACAAACTCCTGCTCTCAGCGACCGGTGGCAAGCATCGCAGGCAGAACTTGGCCCACGGGGCTCTACACGCGTGGAAAACGTGTACGGACCGCTTGTGACGGACAATGTGAGCCCAAATACCAGCATGCTGTATGGGGCACGTCGCCAGTATGATTCACAGCTCTACCAAACGACAACGAACCATCCCCTGGATCGTGGTAAGCCCCATCGCCACTCTTAGGATCTTGTGTAGTCCTTGATTGGACGATTCCCCGTTTTGATGGCAGACTTTTGAAGACTTTGCCCAGGTCAAAGTTGTAGTTTGCCGATTGTGTTTCCTGCCAGATGCAGAAAATGGTTCTGGTTCATGATGTGGGTGGTCGATCAAGACCTCTATGCGCGCTCATCGAGCTTGGCGAAACCTTTTGTAGATGATGTGGACTCGATTCACGCAGCGCTTTTTGATGTGGATGACAGCGATATTCAGCCCCGCTCACCGTTACAAAGCGGTTTGCCCGAGCAGCTCGAGCAGACACAGCCAACCCAAAATTCCATGCCAGCCTCGGTCCAAGCTGCCGCAACCGCAGAACACTCTTCAGCTACCCACCAAGCCGCGACGGCCGCCATGCAGGGCGTGGATGCTCTGGCGCGCCGTGTGCAAGCGCTCACGGCGCGTATGTCCAACCTCGATGGCAAGCAGGCGCAACTCATGCATCTTGCGAGTACGTTCCAGCTGCTTCTTGATTCTTGACACGACAGCTGTGCGAGCCGAGGGTGCGAGCTAGCAGGACTGAAGTTCAGGCTCTGGATAGGGAGTAGTTGAATGCGGGATCTCCAAATGGGGTCTCAATTCTGCCGGTGTCGCTTGGTGCTTTTTGGAATACACAGGTAGCCATCGTAGCCAAGGCGAAGCCAATGAAAGTACCAATTCGGCTCCGCCACGGCCACGGCCAGCATCACCTCATCCTACGCCCGAGACCAATGCAGCGTGGAGCAGTGAGCTGGCCAGCATGCGACAGGTGTGGCTGCGTGTGCGCTTGCATGCTTTGTGTGTTGCTCGCCAACCCGGCCCGTGCCGGATGTTTCCGTGCCTGATGTTTGACTTGACAAATGCCATGCGTAGGCCATGGAAGCACTGAGTCGTCAGGTTGAGTCTTTGGCAGCGGGCATGCGGCGAATGGAGACGGATGTGGGCACGCGTTTGGTGCTGCTCGAGGCCCAAGTGGCGAGTGGGCCCAACTCGCAGCAGCCCGTGAATGACCGTCGGGGTGCCGACGCTGCGGGACCAATCAGTCCACCACCTGCCACACTGGCTGGTACCTCGCTAGCGACTGGCAGCCGTCTGCACACGGGAGCAGCTCCAATGGCATCCAGTAGGGCTCCTGCAGCAGCTTCACGGTCGCCGGTCACAGGTACGACTACGGCGACAACGGTGAGGGCGGAAGAGCGTGCTGCACAGGCAGCAGAGCCACCAACGACCTTGCGGGCCACTATCAGCGAACGTCAGCACTTGACACCCTTTGCTTTTCTCGCACGGGGTGGCCCTCTGTCTGAGTAGAGAGATTGGGCTTTGTATGTATCGTATTTCTGTATTACGCTGGTGCCGAGCTGATACCACGGCTCGTGCACGGCACATCACGAAACAGCTTCTGATGTGTTTTAATTTACATCCATGACATTGTTAATCTTTTTACTCTTCCAATGATTGGCATCTGGGGAAAACTTGACTCGTTCTGACCCAAGCTATGAAGCGAGCTCAGTGCTTCCTGAACATCAGTCATGATGAAACGCAATCGGTTTTCAGCGGGGAGGGGGGGTGGAAGGAGGGCTTGGTGTGCCAAAAGAGGAATGGAAAGTAAGATGGACGTTTTCCAGGAAGTACGCTGCCAAGTGTCGGAGCTCATGGTGGCATGAAGGCAAAGTGACTGCATGTATCAGCGGAATGTTACATGATGATGGTGTAGCTCACGCGGTTTGGTTGCATCAGATCAATTATTATCTGAAAACGTTTGTGGATTTGAGCCAACACCCCTCGGAGCGAACGCCTTGTCGCCTGACATTCTCCAAGTCCTGTTTTAACCGTTTTTACAGAACCGCGGTGTGGTGTACTGATTGATGATTTATGGGGAAGTGTTGGAGGTTTTTGAGGCGGACCGTGCTCGTCACTTCCGTCACCCTTCCTTGGTTGTTGACCAACCGGAACCGTTGCGCCAGGGTGAGTGGTCAGTCTGGCGTTAGCGAGCTTGGTCCTTAATGTACAGGGTGACAGTGTGGCTCAAGCTTTCTGCAGCCAGCATGCGATGGCACGGCGTTGGCAAGAGGAATAAGTTGCCGTTGGATACTCACGATCAAGGTCGGCACACTCGTGCCAGATGTGCATGTGCGCTCTGCATGTGTATATCGTGGCTCTTGACAAGACTGAGTCCAAGGCGAGCCGAGTCAAAGGCGAGCCGAGCCGCGGACACGTATTCGTGAGGCAGAATTGTCCTGCTTCTGCCGGAAGGGGTGTGTGGAGTGGGGACAGCGATGACATTGCATTCGTAGGCGTTCTTGACTGTTTGCACATCTGCACATCTTTCAAGCTTCCATGTTAACGAGTGGTTCCATCTTCGCCAGAACTTCACCGAACATGACACAGAGTTGGCATTCTCCTCTGATTCCTGATTGGCCAGGTGGCGCTAGGGGACTACCCACTAATTCAAGTCGAGCAGATGGGGTGCTAGTGCATGGCTGAAACGTTGTACAAGAAGGGCCAACAAAGCACCCCAAGCACTGTTGTATCCTTTCTTGCATCAATTTGATGGTTGATGCGGAAAAAGGACTTGACGCAGAGAGAGGGAGAGAGAGAGAGAGAGAGAGAGAGATGAAATGGTCAGAGAAAGAGAGGGGTGATGGTTTAAAAATGGGATACTAATTCTGGGTAGTGGGGGGACATTCGGGCCCTGCTGGAGATTACAACAAAAATAATTACTGAATGTCTGTCGATGGTTTCTGCTGAATCTCGAGCCCCACCACCTCTTCTTCTCCCTTTTGTTTCTTCGCGATTTTTTTTTTGGCAGGCTCACGCCGAAAGGTCACACAGAACGTTCTCGTTTGTTCATGCTCATGTGCATCAAGCCGTGGTGCTGTCCCGAAACAGCTTTCAATTCCTCTGCCTTCATTTCAAACATCAGAAAGGAAAAGTGCTGGTGCTTCTTTCTCCCGACAACTTCCCAATAATTGTCGCCTGGGCTGGGATGCAAGCCATCAAGGATTGGGGGGCGAGGGAAGCAAAAAGGCAGGTTTCGCATTCCTCGTCTTTCTTTCATAATATTATGTGAACCAGATGTTCCGAGAAACTCATCCATCGTATCGTATCCCACCACTCCGCTTCTGGTGCATCGACCGCTCACAGCTCTTCCGCAGAACCCCACCAGGCAATTATCCGTGAGTGTGGGGCTTGACCACAGATTAGCCCTTGCCCGCCTTAACATGTGTGTGGTGGCTATGGGCTCGCCTTCCGTCATGATGACAATGGTTTCCGCTTACTCTCGACAACAACCCACAATAAATGGAAGGTACCCACGTTTGAGTTGGCACTTCGCCCTGATCCCCTCAGACCCTTCCTTTCTCCCTTTGCGCCTTCACCTGGCGCCGAGACGTATGAGGGGGGAGTGGCGTCTTTGACGCGCGTGTCCCCTTGGGGCATTTTTCTTCTTTTCCTTGCCGCACGAAACATTGCTTGGTTTGCTTACCACCGTGTTTCCAGTTGCCACTTGTCACCTGGCCTCGCTTCCATCTCCCCTCTCGTCCTCGACTGCCATCGCGTTTTCTTCCCTCGTTCGCCTTGCCCTCCAACTTGGGAACGTCTGATTTGCCCGGCCTGGTGGAGGTTTCTTTTTTTTTTTTTTTCGGAATCGCTTGACGGTTTGGCTTTGACGCCGCGCCAAGTTGACAAGGCAATCTCAAGCTCAAAATGGCTGTCAAGGCCGAGGAGCGGATCTTGCTGGAGGCACCTTTGCAAGTTCACACAGCTGGTGGACTCCTCAACTCGGAAACATCACAGAACCTTGTCGTGAAATTCACCACAGCAGACAACTTCACCATCAAGGTACTGTCATTCCTCGAGTGACCCACCCTTGCCCTCACGCGTCGCCGATCTATCTGCCAAATCTCTCTATTCCTTGCTCGTTGCCTCATTTTGTCTTTGACCTTGGACTCAGGTTAATAAGAAGAAGTACAACAAACTCAAAGGCCGAGCTCTGGTCGTGAGCCCCGTGCACCCTCAACACTTTTTTACCGCCGGCTCTCGCGTCATCACCCAAGGGTATGTATCTCCTTTGTCTCAAGTGTCTCAGGCAGCGCGCCCACGAAGAGTCAGCCCATCCCCTTCAACGCTCACCCGGTCCTGCTAAAACGCATCATACCGTTTAGGGTCCGAGTTGGCACCATTGAAGGTTATGGCCGTCACATGAATGAGGTGAAGATTCGCCTCAGCGCGGACGATGCACACAGCGTTCACGTGCCATACAAAGATGTCGATGCCGTCGACGCTGCAGCAGCGGTGCGTCTCATTTTTTTCTCCGCCTCATCCTGCCCTTTTGGCCGCTACCCGCAAACAATTGCCATCGCTCACTTGTCTGCCTTCCTTGAACACGATTGTGTTGTTTCCAGGTTGGACCTTTTGCTTTTTTCCTGTCCTTTCTCAATGGAAGTCACGTTGTGACCCTGACATTTCAGGCCCCTACTTTTGCAATCATGCTGCAATGGGTCTTTGTGCTCAGCCGGTGTCTGCTCCATGCCCTACCACGCCCCCTTTCTGGGTTTGAGGAGGCCATCCCCGAGGATGTGCCCAGTACGAGCAGTATTGGCAGCAACGACGATGCCGACAGCCACCACAGCAACACCAACAGCGACAGCCGAGTTAGCCCACCCGACTCGCAGGGTGCCTTGCGTTTACGCCGCGATTCGGGAGGCGACATCAGTCTTGCCTCCATGCCCACCTTGGACGCTACCGACCTACTTCAACTTGACAAGCAACATCGCGCCGACATTGATTCACAAATGTCCCTCTACCGCTCATTTGTACACGAACAAAACAGTCCTGTCGACATGGCGGCGCACCTCGCCCAACATGGCGCTCAAGTCTCAGCCACCATGCTATGGGTCCAACGCCGCCGCTTGGTTCTCTCCCGGATGGCTTCGTCCCAATTTGCCTCTCATGTAGCCTGGGATAGCAAAAAGGTTGATGGCATGTCTTTGGATGGCCAGCTCCGTCTTTTAGCGACTCACATGTGCGATCGCACCTGGGCCACCAAGCACGGCTGCCTTCCCTTGGTTAAACTCAATCCTGGTAGGTTTTGCTTGAATCTAGGCCTTTCCATATGTTTTTGAGTTTGTGAGCTCCACTTGCCATGCCAGCCAAGCCCCTCTGATTTGATTTTTGCTCCTTGCTTTCGTCATGGCTAGATGGATCCATTACGACCAGTCACCCCAATCCATTGGGCACCTTTGTCTGAGCCACGACTGTCTTGAGCGCGCTGCAAGTGCAAGACGTTGATCCTTATTCCTACCGCAGCTGGCGTCCATGGACTCCCCATATTTTCTATACTTCGCTTACCTATTCTACTGAACCTTCATAAATTGTCTTTAACATGTACCATGGCCGACCTTCCTCTTGCTAAGCAAGATGGGGGTCACTCGAATCCCTCAAGAGTTTTTGTGGAGACGAGGTTGAGTGTTATCTGCTTGTTGTTCTTCTGATGACTAGATCTAGCTAGTCTTTGAGCCGTCACATTCTTAGTTTTTTTTGTTCTGTTCCCGATGACCGATTTCGATTCTTAAAGCGCCGAAGGCATGGCGTAGGCGTGTCTCTGATTGACTTGCATGTGCTTCGCTTCATTTTTGGGCTGAGCCCAACGTTATTCCATGTATTGTTCCTCCTTGGCTTCGTGACCGGCTTGCAAAAGCCGGTGATCTTGAATTCATGGCCTGACAAACACCAATGCTGCTGTTGGCCCTACCGCCTTTTACATCTCTCATGAGCTTCTCTCATGCGCCGAGCACCTTTCCTCTCCCAACACCCAAGCAAGTGTGTCTGTTGTCTGTTGTTGTTGGAAAACAATCATAGACAAATGAAGTGTGTGTGTGTGTGTGTGTAT